>NC_041389.1:407444815-407532505 GCF_002162155.2 Triticum dicoccoides | reverse complement strand
GACGATCCGCCTAAAACTTTACTATCCGCCCCGACGAAACCTTGCCACCACACCGCCTCGCGCCGGCTGCCCCGCACCGTCTTGCGTCGCCCTCACCAACGACCGTCATGCGTGTCACTTGACTGGCGGGTCCTACGCCATTATCTATTTTTGTCTAACTAAAAGTAAAATAAAAGTAGATTTAGGGGGAGATGCTTACTGGACTGATAAAAGTAATTCTGGGACAACTTTCTCTAAATTTTACTGTCAGTTTTATGGGAAGTTTTTCGAAGGAGCTGTTGAAGTTGCTCTAAGGCTGGTCATAGTGGGAGTAACTTAGCAAGTAACATAGCGCATTCCAAGACAAGTTTGTTTACGTGGCATATAGATAATGAAGAGAGAAGTGTTTGGAGTAACATAATATGTTACTGTAACATAACACAACTCAAAGCAAAATGAGTCTATAGTGTAATAAATGCAATCATCTATGATACTATTTGTATGTTATTTTGCACTATGAAAATAGTAACAAAGACTAATGTCATATGCATGACACTAGTCTAAGTTACTCCCCGTTATGATCAGCCTGACCCCACATCCCGTGCGCAGGGTCTCCGCAATTTTTTATGTTCGCGCGCGCTCGGCGAGTGGCGGGCGTGGAGGTCGCCTTCGCCGCCGACATCACAGCGGCTTTCCGGCTGTGCTCTGCTCCACCACCCAACCACCCTTTCGACGTACTCCAGGAGGATTCAACCGGCTGTTACCGGAGCCCGCGCCGTGCTGCGCCCGTGCGACGACAACGCGACAAGGTACGAGCCTCGCTCAGTTCTGCAAATCCCGGAACTCTTGGTCTAGACCTCGCAAAAACCCTCTTCTCTTTCTAATTTTGGGATATGTTTTCCAAGGATGTTCCATGATGTGATTATTTCATGCCGCGCACATGCTATGAAAATACCAACTTCGCGCGAAACATCAGTGTTAGCTGGAGGAAACCAAAACAAGATGTCCCGATGCATGCCAGGTGTTTGTTAGAATGCCGACTTAGGGATACATTTGAAAACATGTCTGTTAGTGGTGCGAAACAATGCCCGCACTTTCTACGAAAACCCCTAAATCCCTAAACCATCCGAGTGGCCGACAGGTGACAATCTGTATGGGACATGTGAAGTTCTTAAATTCACGAGAAAAAGAATGTAACCTTGTACGTATGAAGCAAACACTTGACTAGATGGTTCTGTTCAACCAGGTTTGAATAGGTATGGCAGTGTGCTTAAACAAGATTTACACGTGAAAATTAGTACAAACAATCATCCGACTGGGACCAGTGTTGGCAGACTGGATGCCTAGGATAAGTTGAGCTTTATGTATGAACTATAAACATACTTAGCTGTTGTATGTCGAGCTACTTCAATCCAAACTTTTACCATTTTAGAAATTTATTTAGCTGGAGGCTGCTTTATGTAATACCAGCTAGCTGAGCTAGAAACGACTTGAACTTGAAACAGGTGCCACTCTTGTGCCAAAACTTCTTCTAAACCCCCAAGAGACAGCTGAAGCATTGTGCCTGTGGCCACTTGGTTGTAGACCTATGTTTTGCATCTCTTCTCCAGCTTCATTACCTCTTTCATTTCCTTCTGCCTGATCTCCCTTTGGTTCAGGTTGCGTCTTAGTTGTTGAGTTTTTCTTTTCATAAAAGTAAATCACCACGGCTATCAGAAGAGAAGAAGTTGAAACAACTCCACTAAGTATAAAAAGTCCTGTAAAACCATCAGGTGTGAGTTTTTCTGGATCAGGTGCACGCCCCGCATTGTTGCAGTTGTTTTGATATCCGATTCCGATCCATTTCTTCTCAATTTGATTAATAGTGTCTCCTCCTATTACGCTCAGGATTGCCTTTGAGATGTCCCCAACTAGAGGAGATCCTTTTGGAAATGCCTGTTAAAGACATTGAGTGTCCTGTTAGCTTATATCATAGCTCCAGCACACTTCGTATCCTGCTACGGTGATGCCTAACGCAAGATGAAATTGAACCCATGTGGTAGCAAAGAAGTCCAGATTGTCATGAGACTAAGTGTTATAGAAACTAACTCTGGTGCACATACATGAACTTATGTGGCAGCGCATATTGCTTGGTAAGAGCTAAGAAATTTAAATTCTTCTTAATATATATATATGAACGTATGTGGCAGCACATATTGACTTGGGAAGAAGTAAGAAACTACTTAGAAATGAACATGCATAATAGATTATATATTTATGTGATAAACAAAGAGGATTTTTTCACTTGTATGGGTGAGTTGTACACGATTTCGAATTGAGTACTTGTGTATCTTAAAGAGAATTAGTGTTTTTATATTTATTTTTTTATGCACAAACTGCATCCAGAATTATGTAATACCCATAGAAGCACATCTTGTTTTCCCATTAACAAGTGGTGATACCATCCACTTACTTAGGTAATAGCAGTATAGCACCTGTGGTGGCATAAATCATTATCAAATTTCAATGATAAAATCAATCATTGTCAATTCATACAGTGGTCTTTTAGGGTATGCCACTGTATAGAATGTAATCCATTATTTGCCACTCCAGAGGTTGATTACTTCATGATTTGCCATATTGACTTTAGCAGTTCATATTTATTTCTCTATTGCTCTTTTTCTTGAGAACTACATGTCTTTCCACTAAGAAGAGATTAACAGTCAATGCGTTACTGGCTTGAGATAGCCTATGTTTCTGGATTAAATGAAAGGAAGAAAGGCATGACCTGAAGAAAATGAATTGAGCTGCTGAAATGACAAACAGATTAAAAAAAATGATCCACAACTCGAACTACCCAACTGTCCAGCACCCAATCCATGCAGGATACTCTGACAATAAACCATTCTCTGGACTCTTCCTTGATTGTTGACACTAAGCACAAACAGAAAGTTGTGGTTAATTGGAAACCTTGTTATTCCTCTCCTTCCACACCATCTGAGAAACCAGGATGAGAAGGTACCAAAGCCCTTTCTTAAAATACTACTGAGTACTGTCCACATGCGTCCTGGAAGTGATCCACCAATCACCATACTTTAACTCTCCTTATGAAATGCAAAAAAGGGGGTTTCTTATCTCGCTCACTCCACACCGCACATTCTCAAGGAATCTGGTGGTTCTCACTGGCTACAAGGACAAGGCCAAACTGGTTATGATGGTTGGCACTGTCTTTCTGGTTGAGATGCGGAGGTAGATGATGCCCAGGTGTGCCCATGACATGCTATCACTGACCAGCCCCGGCATTTAGTGATGCATGAAGGCGTTGTTGGTGAACAAAACTAGGCGGAGACCACGGCTATGCTGTGATTTATTATGTATTTGGAGTTGAATCCATGCTTTTTGATGTGTTTATAACTTTATATTCTTGGTTAGCTATGGTGAAGTAGATCTTGACCATAATGCTACAAAGTTTTATCAAGTTGCAAATAATGGATTTCATCTTGCATAGTACTCCCTCCGTTCCCAAATATAAGTCTTTTTAGAGATTCCAACAAGTGACTACATATGGAGCAAAATGAGTGGATCTACACTCTAAAATATGTCTACATGCATCCATATGTTCTAGTCCATTTGATATGTCTAAAAAGACTTATATTTAGGAACGGAGGGAGTAGTAAATCCTACATGACCGCTCTATGAACTGGGATGATGAATTTTCTCGACTTTATTTGGATAATATTGTTTATATATGTAAGCTGAATTTTGAGCTTCCTTGTGGGTGTTTTTGTTCTTAAATTCATTTTGCAATTGTCTCCCCAAATTTATCTCTTCAAAGTCTTTTTAGTTTGATTTCTGATTATATTAACTTGTAATTTGACTATTTCCCTACTAGCATGTCCCTTGGAAAACATGTAGCCTTTAGTTCATATGTATGTAGAGTTGATCACTTTAATTGCAATAGTATTCACTTAGCTCTCTTCTTCCCTTTATTGCCACACCTGGTCATATTTATGGATGATTGTTTACAGGTTCATGTATTATGGCATGCACTATAATACTATATTCACGATTGTTTTCATGTTTTTTGAAAACCTTGAGATACATCAACTTGATATGGTAGTAGCAACTGTACCCAAGCTCATATGCGACTTCCTGAAAGAAAAATAAATAAATACTAGACACCACTAGTAATAGGCTAGTAGCACACTTTGTTGATTCAGTGTACAAGAGTTATGTGATTAACGGCCATTTTATTAGTAAACATCAAATGTTCACAAAAGTGCATATGGTAATTATGTGAGCATTGGTTCAGTATCATTTCCCCTCTACTCATTCACTTAGGAATTAGGTATGCAAAGCTAGCAATGGTCACATCTTAAATAAAACTAGCAGTGATGAGATGCGTACAGGAATGTCTATGATATATTCGTATTTCAAACAAATTTAATGACTGTCAGCTTCAGAGACATAGTGCAAACAGACAGATGAAAGTTTGTTACTTACATATCCAAAACCCGCTGCTTTATAAAATGGAACCATAGTGTACCCTTTGCAGTTCCTTGCAAGAAATAATCTGATGTATGGGACTTCATGAATGAGCGCAGCAATTCCACCATTTTTGCTTCCCTTTGAGAGTGCACTGTAAAATCCATCATAGGTATTATAGGTCTTGATCTTCGATCCGTCGAAATTGAGTTGTTCCAATATTCTCTCGACGTAGGAACCACGAATGCATCCTACATAGTCCCCACTTTTACGGAGTTCATGGATATCAGTTATAGTTGGATTTAGCTGTCGTATGGTAAGCATCGTTGCCAAGTTCGCGGTGTAGCTTGCTGACAATACAAGGAAGAAAAATACCCATACAATCAAAACTATCCGAGATAGTAAGCGTTCCACTCTGTCCTCTGAAATTTTTTATATGGACTTCAATAAGTTTTTCTGTTATATGAAAGGAAAATGCAGGAACCCACATAACTGCATAATGTAGATGAAAGTCATGAAACTTAATATGTAAATTTCTACATAAGTACATATTGTGCTTATTAAGTTCTTTTGATTGTGGAAATTGTTTGGTAGTCTAGTTATGTTTATAGAGGGAGTACAATATTTCTACGACAGAAGCTATTGCGTTAAATAAGGTACTGAAATGACTTACAAAGTAACCTAGCCACTTCAGCTTTGTTTTGTACACCCCAGGCCTATCCAACTGCAGGAGAATCTAATTTTCTAAGCTATCTCTACACATTCACATTCTTGCATCATTCAGGCAACCAGAAGCATGTCTATTCACTACAACTTTGTAGCTTTGTTTGTTGCACCAACATTAAAACACTGTTTCTTCATGCAACTTGATACTTCAAGTAAGATACTATGCAAACGTTCATTTTCTTTTAAGGAACGGAAGTATTTTGATAAATATACTCACTGTCTCCAAACAGGGAAAAGAAGGTCATAATCCCGAGCTTTCTGGGAACTTCGTCCGGGATATTTGTGTTATTTCCAAGAAACTCCAATAGCCAGAGAACAACCCATGTGTAGAAAAATAATATGATACTTCCGAGCCACAGGTCACGTGATAATGGCTCAACGAAAATCCATGTGTTGTTAGTTCTGCTGCTCTTGGCTGGAACAACCATTGCCACTCCTGATTCTGTGTACGGTAGAGCGAAGTCGACATAAGACATTCTGTTCTCTGAGATTGTTATGTCTCCAATTGGTATATCGTATTTCTGCAAGTGCATCAAACAGAGTTACTTTACTGACCAGCAAAATGATGATGCTTAATCTTTGTTATGAAAGCTGTAACTATGCCATGAGGATATGAATAGGTTAACTGAGAAGAGCCTAACTATGCCATGTGTTCTTATCATGTAAAGATGACGTGTATATTCCTTTGATATTGTATTTTACCTTATGAGTTGCAAGCAACAGATGGCATGTTACAATTTTTTGCTACAATAGCATAGTACTTACAAGAATGGTTACCAGACCAATAGGGAAGCATGATATGGTGGTTATACACACTATACAATGGAGAAATATGGCCCCAATTAGAATTCAATTTGGGTATTTATCCTCGTCGTATCCTTTATATGGAAATCCAGGGCCAGGGGATCATTCCCTTGACTCTTACTGATGATATTTTACTCCATCAGAAATTGAACAAAAAGCTGCCAAATTGGCCTATTTCTTGCGCGTAGCTACCAATTGAAGTATTTTGAGGATTTTTTTAAACTGAATTGGATGGAGAAAATAAGAACTGGAAGAAGAAAAGTTTTCTCAACAGGGGGAGGAAGTCCCTTCGAAATTGGATTTGTTGCTGTAAGGGGATTTTCAAGTATTATCTAAAGGAAGGAACAAACGAGGATAAGAGAAAATTCCTTTTAATTTACATTATCCAGGTGAGATTTATTGCATACTATTCTTCCATTTTCATCCGAAAGGACATTAAAAAAATAATCTATTTCACTATCTCATTCCATCTAGATCTAAGAAAGAACCCAATGCACTGAAATTCCTGCTCAAAATCTCCTCTCAATTGCAATACATTATTTGGGTGGGTTGTGTGCTATTATCTTTTACATGGTTGCATTAAACTTAAATGTAGTACTTGTTTGCATTGGGTTCTTGGGTAATACATCTGATTAACTTATAGAGTTCTTGGGTAATTGTCATTAACTTATCAAGTTTAGTTACGTTCATCCAAATATTGAGAGGATCGAAGCCAGATCAGGTGACATATGCACCAAGAAGACCCTTGTTTGCATTGTCATTAACTTATAGAGTTCTTGGGTAATTTGTTCATTAGATGCCGACAGAGGGATCACACTCCGATAGGGAACGCGAGCATCAATTTCTTGGAGGGCGTCGATGAGATATGGTATGACACCTCTACCATAGTCAGTTTCTTCATAAATTGGCACCACCTGTCTCCACCCGTAGGCCTTGATTAGGGAGGCAATGCTATTCACTTGTGTAGAGTCACTCAATGTTGCACGAATAAAATATGGAAGACTGCCAGAGTAAAGAGATGGGCTTGTTGCTGTGAAGGAGATGATAGGGACCTGACTTTTATTCCCGAGATCCGATACAAATGCTGCTTGTGAAGATGTTTGAGGGCCTATGATAGCTTGGACATTGTAATTCTCTAGCAGGTCGAGAGCTGTAAAGGTTCATAATCAAATTTTATTTGATTGCAAATATTTGCTGCGAGAAGTTTCATAAATTCAGAATCGGAGAGTAAAAAAATGACATAGTATTTACAAAATATATATGTTGGTTCAGAGCACTCTGTAGCTATGCTTTTGTTGTCCTAGTTAACTTAAACTTGTGCAAAACAGGATTGAAAATTATTACAGATTTGCAGATGAAACTACAAATTTGAACCCACAATATTTGGATGAACGTAACTAAACTTGTCAGTATAAAATATAATTACAGTTCGGTCTGTTTACTTGAGTTGTTTTGAAATATGACATTTATAACCTGTATTACTAGTTACGCTGATAAATAGTGCTTATTTTACCTTTGATTTCATCACAGAACTTTTAGAAGCCTTTTATGGAGTATATTCAATGTTCTTTTACTACAATAACAATTCTAAGGAATGCTTGACTCTCCTTTTTCCATTTCAGGTGAGATAATCATAGGGATATTTCCTTGATCCATCTGGAGGATTTTTTCAAGGTATTATTGTGTGATTTTTCATTTGGAAATAAACTTCATATTTCCATTGACAAAAGAGGGTCCTCGAGTAGAAAGATTATTGCTAATAACGCCATTCGATTTCTAAGACCACATCCTACAATCTTTTTCCTATTTCCTACTGATCTGCTATGTTCTGTTTTTCTTGTGAATAGAAACAGTTGATTAGTGAATCTCTCTGTTAGTACAGAGAGAACAGTCCAGATACGAAGGGACTTCAACACTGTGGCTCAGGTCAAGCAACCGCTTCCACAGAACTTTATCATAAAAAGCATGCTAAAGCACTTGCCCAGCAAAGATTAGCTATGCATTGTCGAAAATTTATGTAATGAATATGTCATACGATTAAATTTCACAGACTACAGATGACCATACATCTGAAACCATGAGTAAATCTATAATCTCTGGGTATTGAAATTTGAACAGTCACTTCACAACAATTAGGTGGCTAACCGGATTATAACCAGGTAGCAACTGGCAGGAATCATTTTTGTTGTTAAGGTTTCTCAGACCAACAAACCCATCAAGGGAAAGCTAAGGCAAACATAATCGGGTTATTAAATATGTATGCACTAACTTTTCTGAGAGTAAAACTCATATAATATTTCCTTGAAAAGAAGTGTAAATATTTGTTGGCAATAGTAAAGAGTTTAGTAGCCAAACATTGTCCTTTTGATGTTTCTAAACTTTAGCAGGAGATATATGCTCAAAGTACTTCGTTTAACAGGAATGTAATAAACTAGCCTTGTTAGTGTTTATTTATTTGATTTACAACTGTTCTTTCCATGGACATTTGTTAGTTGGATGTCTATTGTTAAACAGATGAAGTATTATATATGGAGCACGTGGAAAGTAAAGATATAGCCAAAAAAACACTCGTTCCTAAGTAAAAACCATTAAATCCTTTTGATAAATGTTACTATCAAACGCTTCCAACTTTGTCCATTAGTAGTGGTACATTGGTAAATAACCATGTTGATTCTATCAAAACTGTGTTCATAATATTGCAGTTTTGTAGCTTGTACTAAGTTGAATGATGAAAGTCAGTTATGTTCCTTTGCTCGCTGTGTTGAGAGTTCTTGCCCTTTCCACCAGCCTGATGTACGGCTTGGGGTGGAATTTAAACTTTTCTAGCTCAGCTACTTTGGTTTAGCCGAGCGCTGTGAACAGTAATCTGTGTTTTGCTTGCCTTGTTTAATAAAAGGGGTGGGGGGTGGGGCTTTCGATGAAAAAAAAACAGTTTTAGAAGTTGTTTTTTTACGACAGCGTAAAAAGTTGTACTTCAAAGACAATATGAAGTTGAGAAAGCATATTTGTAAGCAATGGAGGGAGTAGTAAAGAGTTTTTATTTTTTATATGGGCTGCAGAACTTTTACCTGCTGATGCAGCTTCTACGCTGTTACTTTTGGAGTCCCTGATGTGGAGAACTACCTTCGGGCTGTAGTTTCTGTGGACCGTATAGAAGTCTTCCAGAGCCATCAAAAGGCTGGTCCGCGCCATCTTGCCCCGCAATGATTCCAAGTTGAGGATCACTCCAACGGGGAACTCATCTGCTCCACTCGTGGTAGCATTTTGAGCTATGCCGGAGTGGATGATGAGTAACAGGAAGAAGGTGATTTGAGATGCTCTCTCCATTGACGGTGCTGCAAGGTTTGTGAAGTATTTTGTGCCCAGAATCCAAGCCTACTGTGGCTTTTATAAAGTTGGTTTCTTCAAGCTAAAAGCTTAGCATGATGGCGTAGGTGACTACTCTTCGATGCCTTGAGCCATGCATATTTTATTGCAGAAAGAATGTTACTAATTTCTACCTCATTTCAGTTGTAGTTTCCGAAGGTCAAATGACGTAGCACGGCCGGCCAAGAATTTAAATACTAATAGGTAGCTTAGGACATGCTGCAGTGATGAGTTCTATAATAGTGGAGCACTCCTTCTCTGCATGTTACCCAGGTACTTAAATACTAACTGACCAGTAGCTCCTTCCATTCAATCTTGCAATATATCACTTGAAAGTGACAGGAGCTGTTATCTAATTGTTTTCAAACGTTTGCTCTGTTTCCTGAAGCAACTGAATTCTGTTGACACGATTTTTGCTGTTTATATAAATTCCAATTGCCCCCTTTTAATATATATGTCAGAACCAGATGAATGTGACAATCAGATTTCTCTACGCCAGAATGCCGGTGTTGACATTTGAGAAAGGGAAATTTGTGGAATTATCTTGACTGCTTACTTGTAGGAGAGAATGGATTGCCGGGGTAGTCTTGTTGTGCAAAGAATTATATCTACGTAATTACCGAAACCTATATGGTGATTCGTGAAAAAAAATACTATATGGTGTATTTTGTGATGAACATACGTAGCCTCTCTAAAATTTATTTTGCGAAATTTCTATCAGATGAACTTCAGCTTGTTTGTTAATATTGCTGGGTTGCTGGTCTTTTCAATTTACTGTAATTTAGCACGGCTGTTGAGTGGAAACCTATAATTTTCTAAACCAATGATAACAAAGTCAGACACGAACTTGCAAAGAGGTTGTGTATCAGTTTGAGCTGTCTGATCTCCATAATACAATAACATTTTAGTAGATGTCAAGGAGGTGTGTATCAGTTTGAGTGCACTACATAATGACAATCATATTAGCGTATTATAAGTGATACCAACAGAGAATTGTCTTTTTTTTTTTGCGATCAGAGAAGTTATCTGTTAATGAAAATATTGGCCGACCATCTGCTACTTGCAAAGTTGAGTCACCTTTCGTAGAAGAAGGTGCAGAAGTATGACTATTTGTGTGGCGTAGAAGAAGAGATACCCCTGTATTTTTAAAGTGATGGCTGTGCAAATTCAAGGAAATTCCCTAACCCAAGAGGACTGAGCTGGACAGATTCCTCAATTAACCAATGGGATCGCAAGGAAGAAGTCAAGGAACTCGTATTTGGCAGTGACAGAGGCTCCTGCTCTTCTATGGAGTACTATAATAAGTACTATAATAAAGTTGTGTGCGTAGTTATATGTTTTTTTAATAAAAAGGGAGCCCGGTAAGGACATGCACCTCTCTACCCCTCGTACTAACAATTCAGCAAAATGCACACATACAAAGAAAATAGCTGATGTCAGCACAAGGTATATCTATCTTGACATTTCAAAAACACATTACTTTCAAACCAATCAACCAAATCAAAACCTGCTTTCACTTTGCGTTCATAATTACAAGATCTTCAAAATTAGATCCCACATGAACATGTTTCGATAAATATTTTTGAAAAGCAACTTTCTCCTGAAAAAGCAAAACAAATTTATGAGCTTGCTTTTCTAGCACATGTCAATAAGTTGGGATTTGTTTTGAGTAAAAGTAAAACTAGATCCCAAGAAGACTGAGCAGGACAGATTCCTCAATTAGTTAACCGTGGGATCATGAGGAAGAAGTCAAGGAACTCATTTGGCACTGCCAGATGCTCCTCCTACTCTGCTACTATGATTTTATAGTTGGGTGTGTAGTATGTGTATGTCTTTTGTTTGTAAAACTATGCACCATTCTAGGCGCTTGTGTAAATGTAGCTAGTCGATTCCTCTCAAAAACTAAAAGCAATAAGTTAGTCAATGGCCATGCAGACAATTCTGTTGTAAATCCATGCCAATTTTTATTCTATAAATAACTCCTACTTTGGCCCAAGAAGCATTTCATGTTGTAATGTCAAGTTAATGTGCCTTTGTTTTGTGGTTGCAAGTAGCTGAATGATTATGCTGGACGTTTGAGAATCACGAAATGATTTTTATAGAAATTTGGAATCTTCAGGATTTTTTTTCTTACGATGATTGTTTGGTTTGTAGGATTGAATCCTACATGTTTTTTTTCTAAGGATTCTTTTGTACTATATTTCATAGAAATTTCAGCGTTTGCTTAAACCCTTAGAAAGATTTTTTAATGCAATCAAACAAAAGAAAATCGTGTAGGAATATGATTCAAAAAGGCATTGATATCACGATCCTTTTGTTTTCCCCATTTCTATGTGCCCTCGGATGCCTATAGTGTTGGCAGCTCGTTTCGTGAATAATGACAGGATCAGTCAGACGTATGAATTATGATAGAAAGTGTTTTCTTGCAGTAATGGGAACACCAATGTGTTTTGTGTTTAACCGCCTCTGTGAGTAAAATGGATTTTCGGTGGTCGGGGGCAGTGGAGAACGATATTTTAAAGCCCCTAAAACAAGTGCTTAAATAATTTGAAAAAATTTGAATTCTTTTACATG
This sequence comes from Triticum dicoccoides, assembly GCF_002162155.2. NCBI lineage: Eukaryota > Viridiplantae > Streptophyta > Magnoliopsida > Poales > Poaceae > Triticum > Triticum dicoccoides. The sequence goes on along the minus strand of NC_041389.1, from coordinate 407,520,592 downwards.
AATACGCATGCATGTGGTCCAAGTACCTGTTAAATTTCGTTTGAAAATAAGTTATATTGTACGCTGCACAAAAAGACAAAATTTCTGACTCAAAGTTGAATAAAACTGGCCCTAAATTTGCATGTATTTTGTCTTTTTTTATCTCTGGCATGCAAGCACGTACATTGGTGAAATTTTGGCCCGCTATACTGCACTGCTTACGTGCATGTACACAAAATTTTAGAATTTTTTAAGCCGTATAAATTCTTTTTTTAACTTAAAAACGACGGGCACAAAGTGCCCGTGCTCAGATGTCAATTTTCACTCTGTGTGAGCGTAATTTATATGCATCTTAGAGCATCTCCAGTCGTTGGCTTCCAGGGGACGCGTAAATCACTGCCTGGGAGCGAGCCGGCGCTAAAAATTGGCGTGGGGGCGAGTGGGTTCCCAGCCGCCGATCCCAGGGCCGCCCCCCAGACGCCGTTTATGTTTTAGAAAAAAAAGGTATTTTGGCAAAGTTCGGCAAATTGGACAACTTATTCGGTTAAAATTCGGCAAATTCGCATTAATTTGACATGTTCGACATTACATAACAAAGTTATTTAGAAAAGGGCCGCAACTACAACTTAAGGGCCGAAGAAGTCGCTGAGCGCGGCGAAGTCGCCGACGTCACTGCCATCCTCGCCGTCGTCGTCGGCGGCCTTCTCCTTCTTGACGCGGCCGCCCCTACTGGACCCCTGCCCGGCGTCGCCCTGGTGGACCGGTGGCGGCGGCGGCGCTGTCGTCGAGGACGAGGACGATGACGCCTTCTCCTCCTTGACGCGGCGCCCCTCGCTGTTCTTGACGCGGCGCCCCTCGCTGTTCTTGACGCCGCCCACCATCGGCGCCCCGTTGGTGGACGCCTGCCTCTGCTCCTGGCTGTGCTGGAAGTACGCCGCCCACGACGCGTGGTTGTCGGCGGCGTACTGGGGGAGGGCGCGCTTCTCCTCTGTCAGGAAGGCTCGCACGCGGTCGACCTCGATGGCGAAGATGGCGGGGCGCGCCTCGACGTGGGGTATCGGGGGAATGGGGACGCCCCCGTTGCTGAGCCTGCACCCCGTCGGCCCGGCGCGCATGTCCGATGACGCCGGGATGTTCGCCTCGAAGAGCAGTCAGGCCTCCCACTCGCGGAGCGAGTGGCGGCCGAAGCCGTTGGCCGCCGCCGCATCGCCGGGGAATCGCGCGGCCATCGGCTTGGGAGAGAGGGAGAGGGGAGGGAAGAAGCGTCGGCGGGTGGCTGCGCACGGGGAGAGTGGCAGAGCTCGACGGCGGTCGGCGAGCGGCTGTGGGCTGGTGTGGCCAGAGGCGAGGGAGGCCACTGGTTTATACAGCCCCGCACCGTGTGTACGCGTGGCGGGAGGGAAGGCGTCGCCGCACCGCCTCGTGACGCGCCGCCTGTGATGAGGAATCAATGGCAAGGCTGCCGGGCGGCAGCCTTGCCATTGATTCCACGCGAGAAACCGAGACGTTCCGACGACGACGAGGCGCGCGTCGCTGACTCGACGGCCCGCGGCTCTTTCGCGCCAAAATCGTTCACCCCGGTGCCCCCCAGCGTGCCAGGTTCGGCCTGGGTCTGCCGGCACTAATTTTGGCCCAAGCCGACGAAAAAGGGTTCCTGGGACGCGACTGGCCGTTTTTTCGGCGCCGGCGCGAAAAAATCGAGTGGGGGCCGTGGGGCTCGGCTGGAGATGCTCTTAACGTTGAGCAGCTATGCTGACGAACCAGGCCCACATGTCAGACACCCTGCTCGTTCCCTATCTTCGAGCCCCGCGGCCTCCGTCCGCCTTGCACCGCAACGGCTCCTCCGCATGCCGCGCTGAGGGGCTCGCCCGCCCGCCGTCGCGACAGATGGAGGAGCCCATCCGGTGCGCGGCGACCCTGGCGGCAATCAGCAAGGTACGTCGAGATTCGATCAGTTCTGCCGAGTGCAAACTTCCGAAATGAACTCTTGCTTCCCGTCCCTCCTTAAGATCGAAATTCGGTTCCTACCATATGCGTTCGCGAATGTGCTACCGAAAAATTTCGCAGAACACTAGTTTGATGTGGGTTGAGATTTCTGGGGACAGACGGATACTGCAGCCAAGGTGTTCGTTAGAATGCCCGCCTCGTATTTTCCAGCTCGCGAAAAGAAGTGACGATAATTGGATGGTCCACGTCCACCTCCTTTCCGTGTGAAAACCTGAATGTATAAAGCATTTACAGAAATAGTCTCTTAATTTTTCAAGGAGTGTATAGCCTTGATTTTTCCTGGAAAAGTACAACAGTACATGATATACCGAGACAGGTGATGCCCGGAAGGGTGAAGCATAATAAGACAGACTGAAACTTTACTTGATTTTGGTGTTTTGCATCCATAGGAAGCTCCACATACCCAAAGTTCTGCCGGGCTTTCCCCGCAGTTAGTTGTGGATCTTTGAGCTTGGAAGGTGATCTTTGCTCAGCTTGGAACTAGCTTGATCCACTCAATTACATACTACTTTTGTCGCCCCTGTGAATGGTTTGCGGACCAATGTGAGTCAGCGACGTTGCCTTGTTCTTTTGTGTGAATCCACGGCCTATATGGTTGTTCTTACTGTTCTGGTAGCTGGTCACTCTGTGTTCGAACTGAGTGGCACTGTCAATGTTGTCTGCTTCTCTATATCACTGCAGTTTCCGTGTTCATTGCTGTTTTGATCTCCTTGTTCTTCCTGTGAATGTCCATTTTCTCCTTGTTGCCCGTGTCCACATTCATTTTGATCGTCTTCTTTGCTCCATGCATTTTGTTGATATTTTTTGTAGAGGTTCATCAGCATGGCTACAGCAAGGGAACAGGTTGTCACAATCCCAGTTAGGAGGAATAACCCCCCAAAACTTTCAAAAGTGATAGCGCCTGACCCATCAATTTTATCCTCATGTTGATGGCTGTTTTGATATATCCATTTCTTTTCAATTTCATTGATACTATCTTCTCCTGTTATGTTGAGTATTGCCCTTGATATTTCAGCTCTTAGTGGTGATTGCTTGGGAAGCGCCTGATTACCAAAGAGATCATTATTATAAGCTTGCACAAGCTAACATACAGAGAATTCTATTCATCATAATATCTGACTATAAAAGCCTGAAAAGTAAAATTTCCATTGGGCTGAATATTCTTAGCTAACAAGATATAATGGAAGATGGTCAATGATGGTGTTGCTTAGCAGCAGTACCATACTTTCACACAATCATACTAAAAGTTGCTCAAGCAGTACAAAAATCCAGTAATCTGACCATAGGGCCTGTTTTCAGGTTTAGTTTGTGGTTGTTGTGTTGTGATGTACTCCTAGTGTCAAAAAACGTCTTATATTTTGATACGGAGAGAGTTACTTATTTTTGAAGTTGCTTTAAGAAGGAAGTTGTGAAAAGTCTATTACTCTGTTTGATAAATCAGACTAGAGTTAGATATAGTGTTATCGAATGGTTGACCTCCCACATTACATCTCATATGTTCTCGAATGCAGATTATGCAATTCGTTTTAGAAGAGGAAAAAACAGACTAACTAAACGCCAAGGTTATCTAGAAGCAATCCATCCAACCGAGATTATTTATCATAAAAATGAATGGCTTAAGGGGGTGAAGTCCCTCTGTGCTTATATTTTGATACGGAGAGAGGCTCCTGGAAATGTGACCACGAAGGGTCGATCCCAGGCTGGTGGAAGACCACCAGCACGGCTACCATCCAAGCTATTGCTTGGTCTCCAAGATTATTTATCATAATCCACTGCAGTGCCAAATGGAAATATCAGCTCATATAATTTTTTTGATAGAAAATGGATGGATCTATTTTTATGTGATGGTTGTTGCTTGCCTCTTCTATATTGTTGTATATGGTAGTTAAGCTTACATTGATGATCCCCCATAGGGTGCGGTCAGTGAGAGTTCATTATTGGGGACAGACAGACTAGAAAAGGGCATCGTTTTCACTTTGACATTTATCTCCACCCTTTTTCAACTTTTCATCAGTCAACTGGAAGATACATTATTCACCGTATGCTATTAGATAGCCTCACTATTTCTATTTTTATTTCGTAACTTCGAATTTGTATATAGCAATCTTAGGGGTCATGGTATGTAGAATTGAAGGAGACACATGAGTATAACATTTTGCTTGACTTGTAGCAAACTTCAAGGCAGAATTGTCATTCAAGAGATTAAAACAAAGCAGCCTAGTGAGTGTAGTTAAACTTACAAATGCAAAACCTGCACTCTTGTAGATAGGTCCCACCATTGTGTAACCTTTGCTGTACTTTGCAAGAAACAGTTTGATGTAGGGGATTTCATGTACAAGCACAGCAATGCCACCATCTTTGCTTCCTTTAGAAAGAGCAGCAGCGAAATCTTCCTGTGTTTCGTAGGGCCTCATCTTTGATTTTTCAAAACCAATATCCACCAGTAGACCCTCTATATAGGAACCACGGTGGAACCCTACATATTCTCCTTTCCTCTGGAGTTCATGAACATCAGTCACTGTCGGTGAAAGCTGCTGTACAGTCAGCATTGATGCAAAGCTTGCTGTATAACTTGATGTAAGTACCAGAAAAACAAACATCCATACAAGTAGAACAATTCTGGATAGAAATCGTTCTAGCTTCTCCTCTGCAATAATGATGAAGATATTATTGAGACAGTAAACAAACTTGAAAGCTGGGATGCTGCAATGCATAACATTCCAGGACTTGATTGGGATACTGCAATGCATGCCATTGCAGGACTTGCTTGAAAGCATATGCAATATCTATTTCTTGATATGATAAATGCAAGTCTTACCATCATTTTTTCAATTGACGCTATAATTTTTTTCCTTTAGTGAAGCGCAATTATGAAGAACAGGTGTATTGCTTTCATGTTTCTAAAGCAGATACGTACTAGCATTAGTTCATCCCCAGCTAGATTTGAACTAAAACCACAACAATAATTGTGGAACGAAGGGAGTACTAATTAGACAGATCTAGGTTCTTATGCTGAGAAACATTAAGATAAGTTTAACTAAAATGGGGTCATACAGATGATTTTCTTTCCTAAAAGTTGTGGAGGTGCAGTTTAGTTAGATCACTGCAGTAATCTTTTTCGAAGGAATCTTTCGGCGCTTCTTATTTTCATGTAGTGCAACGTATATTTTGTCTATGCAACTGAAATACTTGTTCAAAATTAAGCAAAGATCTAGGAAACTGTAATGTTTACTCAACTCTCTTCAAAAATGGAGAAGAACATTGTAATCCCCACTTGTTTGAGTGAAAAGGGGCCATGTACATGTTGATTGCCATTTAGGTACTCCAGAAGCCAGGCAACAACTCCTGTGTAAATAAAGAATATGATGCTTCCAAACCACATTCCAGTGCTCAATGGTTTCAAGAAAATCCACATATTCTTGATCATGTTTTCCTTGACTGGAACAATCATCCCTACTCCAGATTCTGTGTACGGTACAGTGAAGTCGACATACAATGATCTATTGTACCTTACAGTAATATCTCCAACCGCTATGTCGTATTTCTGCAATGGCATGAATCAGCTTCATATATTTGAGAAATAAGAAAGTGATGATCTACTTCTAAGAATGATTAAACACTGGAAGTAAATTGTTCAATAAGAGGAAAATATTTTAGCATGCAAAATAGACTTTTGATTTGCTTTGAGAAAAACAAAATACAATGAGCCTTTCTATCTGACATCCTTCTATGTAAAATAAAATAGGAGCCTGGTTTCAATTGAAAGCAGAACAAAACACTGGATGAAAATGTGGAACATAGTTAATATCTTGTAAAATGTTTTAGCTACTAGAGTTTTCTTCTTAACAGTGGAATGTATGCAGCTTCTAGTTTCTGCAATGGTAGATTAAGAAATTGAAACCAAATCTTTTGTAATGTATTTCTTACCTGAAGATAAACTTGATAAATAAAATCGTTATAGCTTCCTGTAGTTGCTGTATCAGCTGTGTCAAATGCCAGGTACTCATAAGTAAGTGCAAAAGGTAGCCTCTTTATTGCCTCCTCAAATATGTCAACTGAAAGGCCACTCGCACTTGTTACATTTGTAACAGGATCTCTGAATGTTTTTATAAACTCTGGGCAATTGCTCGTGTGCACACCGACTCTAAGCTTCTTACCACTTATAGGAATTTCCCAGCCCCTCGGTATTTCAGTTGACTCTCCTGGCCAAATTACAGGATTTAGATCAAGCATTGAGGCTGATCCTGCTGTTTTTAAGCCGTTTTGATTCAACTGCCGGGAAAGTCCACTTTTCACACTCCAAAACCCGATTTCTCTCCAACCTCTCCCAACCACATTTATTATTTGGAACACAGAAACTTTAAGCTGTTTGTCTGTAAGGTCAAAGTCGCCACTTATACCTCTAAACTTATTTTGTACAATTGCTGCTAAGAGTTTTGGACCATTTGGGGAAATAACCATGGATTCCGAGCATGTGGAGTTCTTAATGGACCATGGTTGCTTATTTGGGGCACTGGATATCCCAACCTTTTCTGCTGCCTGTGCTAATGCCCATATCGTATCATAGGCCCGTAGTCCAACAATGCTTAGTTTATTGAAGGGTGATTCATCTGGGTTATCCTGTTGGTACATTCTGTTCCACCTTATGGAGAAACTATCAAGCTCTTTTGATTTGGGGACATGGTACCTTACTCCCAGTACACCATTCATCACCTCAGTCACACTTGGATTGAGTGAGTCGATGATGTTTGCTACTCCGTTTGTAGTAATCCACGCAAATCCTTTGTCCATCATCCCTGCCTCTTTGGCCTTTTTAAAAAGAAGGGAAGTCATCGTGGATGACATATGAACAATAAACACCCTTGTTTGCATTGTCATCAACTTATAGAGTTCTTGCATCATGATTTCACTTGTTGCTGATGGAGGGATAACACTCTGATACGGGACATGAACATCACTCTCTTGAAGTGCACTAATGAGGTATGGTAGAATGCCTCTACCATAGTCGGTGTTTTCATATACTAGCACCACTTCTCTCCATCCATAGGCTTTTACAAGCGAGGCAATGCTATTCACCTGAGCTGAGTCATTCAATGTTGCACGCACAAAATATGGCATAGTATCTGAAGTGAGAGAGGGGCTTGTTGCTGTGAAGGATACTGTGGGGACTTTGGTTATGTTTCCGATCTTGGAGATGAATACAGCTTCTGATGATTTCTGGGGACCAATGATGGCTTGCAGTTTGTAATTGTCCAGTAATTCAATCGCTTTTGAAATTGCATAAGGAAATTTCGGTCAGATGGTATTGGTTTAATAATGTAGAAACAACATCATAGCACATAACAAAGCATATATATAAAATAATGGTGAGTTTAGGTTTTTGTGTTCGTGTTGCTTGTGATGTTTTCTATTTTCTTGATCATTTGACACCTATTTGCGTAAGCCTTGTACGACTCCTATAACTAAGACTGCTTTTATCCTTTGGCGGCCGCTATGTAGGTTATGGTTTGCAATTGAAAATGAACATATATTTTCTCGGTCTGTGATTTTATAGACTCTGCTTGGCTTCAACTAGGGTTTTCCTACTAAGGAACTGATCAGATGCTAATCTAAATATGACTCTTGTTTAAGGTGTCAAATGCTTGATAACTCTAAATAATTTAAGTACAACTCTTGTTTAAGGTGTCAAATGCCAATATAAATATGTTTTTCTTGTTTAAGGTGTCAAACTATGGAAAATAGGAAAACTAAGTCCTTCCGTTTTCCTGAATCCTGACAACTTAACTTTGACATACTGCAGACACATACCTGCTGATGCAGCCTTTACATCACTGGCCATGGAATCCCTGAAATGGAGAACAAGCTTTGTGCTGTAATTCTGGTGGACCGCGTAGAAGTCTTCGACGGCCAATGAAATGCTGGTTCGTGACACTTTTCCCACCAGCGAGCCCAGATCGAGGATCACTCCCACATGGAACTCGTCTGCTTTGCCGGTGGTTGTGTTCTGAGCTACGCCGGGATCGACAAGGAGCAAGAGCAAGAGGAAGAGGATTGCTCGGGGTGTTCTCTCCATTCCGTGCTGCACGGCAAGGTTTTAGATTCTTTGGCGCTGAGATGCACTGCATTGCACCCTCTTATGTAGGATTCACTCGTTGAAGACTTTTCGGCTTAACAATTGTGTCACTGGTCAAACTGAAGGTTGCAAGGCAAATCCGCTCAGCTGTGACAGATTAGTTGTCTACTACCAGCATCTTTCGTCGTGTACTGTTTCTCTCTTGACTTTGGTGTTCATTTGCAGCTAACTGTTTCTCTCTTGACTTTGGTGTTCATTTGCAGCTAAATTACCGGGAATATCAACCGGAGTTGCCTCTGCATAAACTAGTAGTTCGCCAAGAACATATAAACAAACAGAGGAAGCAAGATTGCGTACTGCCCCTATCGGGATTTATAAGTGGCGCATGGGTTTTTAGATTTTTAATTTGACACGTATGTTTTGGTAGTCAAACTGAAGACCTGAAAACCCGTGTCCAACTTATAAACCCGGATGAAGAGAGCAGAATGAATGGATTGATGGATTATGTCCTCGATAAGCAATCTACATAAGGGTGGCGTGCCTACATATACTGTATTTGATTCGTAATTTGTCTGTTCCAATAAACGAGATTTATATTGCTTTCCTTGGGGACTTGTGCAAATAAACGCTCACGTTAAAATATTTTGTGGAGCGTTGACATTTCCTGCTTTTGAGACGTTAAAATATTTTGGCATACAAGGCAATACCAAAGATTACAAATTAACACTGAAACTCTTTGTAACCCTAAGGCATCCTCCTCCTTTATAAGACACTGAAACTCTTTGTAACCCTAGGCATCATCCTCCTTTATAAGACGGGGTCAGGGCTAGCCTAGAGACACCTTGCGTCCAATCTAATACTCTTGATAAAGCTTACTATTCTCCATTGTGATCCCCTCTCACATGGTACCCTTTCCATCAATCCAATCCAAGCAAGAGTAAGGTATTACCTCCATCATGAGGGCCCAAACCCGGGGTAAAATCTTCGCGTGCTCCCTCGTCTAATACTTCCAATCACGCACATCACCCTACGGTGACTACCTTGTTTCATACGCCGATAGTTGGCGCGCCAGGGGACTGTCTGTGTGGCCCGGTAAACCGATCTATATGGGGTCTCTGGTCCAAACTGGCGTCTTTGCTCCGAGCTAGAGGATCGCCATTGGCTACTTGAGCTTTGTCACCAACTTGGCAAGGCGACTCATCATCATTAGCGATGGAAGGTCTTGGCCGATTTCCTTGTCGAGTGGAGTGAGGCCCAGCAAATCCCCAAGTGTGTCGACCTCAAGCATTGGACGACGTACTTTGATGGCTCCATTATGCTTTTGGGCTTGGGGGCCGGCGTTGTCATGATGTCCGTGAAAAGGGGCAAGATGAACTATGTGCTCTAGATACACTTCCCAACCTCCAACAATGCAATCGAGTATGAAGCCCTCCTCCATGGTCTCTGCCTTGCTGTCTCCATGGGCATACGACGGCTCATCTATCGCAGCGACTCCAGTCTTATCGTTTAATGAGTCATGAAGCCCTTCGGTAGGAAGGATACAAAGATGGCGGCCTATTACTTCGAGGTGCGCCGACCCAAATGCCAGTTCGACACCCTCGAGCTTCATCACATCAAGAGCTCTGATGGTTGACACCCATGCGAGGATGGGCACACTTTAGGACCAGGTCTCGTCGGACACCTTGCCCCAACATCTCCATCAACCCTCCATCAAAACGGAGCCGGATCAAGAACTCGGAGGGTAGGGAGTGATGATATTGGCTGTAATCCTGGAGTGAACCAAACCAATCCTTGCTTATCTCCTAAACAAGGATCTCCCAGAGGACAAAAATACTGCCAGGCTCTAAGGCAAGGGTAGGCGCCATCGGGCAGAGTCCACGACTGTTGTCACCGCCAGGTAGAGGTGGCCGAGCGTCTGCACTAGGTGGAGGCAGCCTGGTGGTTGCGCATCGAGCGTGCTGTGGTAGCCAAGCAGGCATGCTGCAACACCTGGCGAGTCTTCCGCCACTGGAAGGATTGCGGCTTGCGGCGGCCGGGCATGGATGCCACAACACTTGGCGGGTTTTTCATCACTAGAAAGATGACGACTCCGATGATGACAGCGGCACGTACGGCGGCTCGGCAACGACATAGACGGCGATGGAGGTCCCTATGGCCAAGGAGGTCATGCCTGCAAGGTCACCGTTCGGTACCCCATTTAGTTTAGTTTAGGTTAAAATTGTTGAATTTCATTCGTTTAGTTGTAAATGTATCAAATTAACAAATTGTGTGTGTTTAACATGAATTTCACGTGTGTTCGTGTTTAAAACATTTGAGCTGGTCCGCACATTTGTTGTCTACGGTTGGGTAGCCTCCGCCCCTATAAATGTCCGCAGATACGTCCGAACGTGTCCACGGCATTTGATGAGATCCATATTGATCATCCGCGTTGGAGTTGCCCTTGTTCCTAGCGTCACCGACAGCCACCCCTTCCCGAAAACCATTTAATAAATTGCCAGTATGCTTCAAATCTTAATCAACAGCACATTTTAATCACATTATCGTGTTGGAACACGTGGTACGCTACGCTTGAAGGAAATATGCCCTAGAGGCAATAATAAAGTTATTATTTATTTCCTTAATTCATGATAAGTGTTTATTATTAATGCTAGAATTGTATTAACCGGAAACTTAGTACATGTGTGAATACATAGACAAAGTGTCACTAGTATGCCTCTACTTGACTAGCTCGTTGAATCAAAGATGATTAAGTTTCTTAGCCATAGACATGAGTTGTCATTTGATTAACAGGATCACGTCATTGGAGAATGATGCTATTGACTTGACCCATTCCGTTAGCTTATCACTTGATCATTTTAGTTTACTGCTATTGCTTTCTTCATAACTTATACATGTTATGACTATGAGATTATGCAACTCCCGATTATCGGAGGAACACTTTGTGTGCTACCAAATGTCACAACGTAACTGGGTGATTATGAAGGTGCTCTACAGGTGTTTCCGATGGTACTTGTTGAGTTGGCATAGATCGAGATTAGAATTTGTCACTCCGATTGTCGGAGAGGTATCTCTGGGCCCTCTCGGTAATGCACATCACTATAAACCTTACAAGCAATGTGACTAATGAGTTAGTTACGGTATTACGGAACGAGTAAAGAGACTTGCCGGTAACGAGATTGAGCTAGGTATTGAGATACCGACGATCGAATCTCGGGCAAGTAACATACAGATGACAAAGGGAACAACGTATGTTGTTATGCAGTTTGACCGATAAAGATCTTCGTAGAATATGTAGGAACCAATATGAGCATCTAGGTTCCGCTATTGGTTATTGACTGGAGACGTGTCTCGGTCATGTCTACATAGTTCTCGAACCCGTAGGGTCCGCACGCTTAACATTCGGTGACGATTTATATTATGAGTTATGTGATTTGATGACCGAAGTTTGTTCGGAGTCCCGGATGAGATCGGGGACATGACGAGGAGTCTTGAAATGTTTGAGATGTAAAGATCAATATATTGGAAGGCTATATTCGGACATCGGAAAGGTTCTGAGTGGTTCAGGTATTTATTGGAGTACCGGGGAGTTACGGGAATTCGTCGGGGAGTATATGGGCCTTATTGGGCTTTAAGGGAAAGAGAGAGAGGCAGGCCGCGCCCCCCAAGGCCTAGTCCGAATTGGACTAGGGGGAGGGGCGGTGCCCCCTCCTTCCTTCTCTTCTCTTTTCCCGTTCCTTCTCTCCTACTCCTACTACTTGGAAGGGGGGAATCCTACTCCCGATGGGAGTAGGACTCCCCTAGGGCACGCCATAGAGAGGGCCGGCCCCTCCCCTCCTCCACTCCTTTATATACGGGGGAGGGGGCACCCCATGGACACACAAGTTGATCATTGATCTTTAGCCGTGTGCGGTGCCCCCCTCCACCATAATCCACCTCGGTCATATCGTAGCGGTGCTTAGGCGAAGCCCTGCGTTGGTAGCTTCATCAACACCGTCGTCACGCCGTCGTGCTGACGGAACTCTCCCTCGAAGCTCTACTAGATCATGAGTTCGTGGGACGTCACCGAGCTGAACGTGTGCAGATCGCGGAGGTGCCGTGCGTTCGGTACTTGGATCGGTCGATCGTGAAGACGTATGACTACATCAACCGTGTTGTCATAATGCTTCCGCTTACGGTTTACGAGGGTACGTGGATAACACTTTCCCCTCTCGTTGCTATGCATCACCATGATCTTGCGTGTGCGTAGGATTTTTTTTTGAAATTACTACGTTCCTCAACAGTGGTATCAGAGCCAGGTTAATGCGTATATGTTATATGCACGAGTAGAACACAAGTGAGTTGTGGGTGATACAAGTCATACTGCTTACCAGCATGTCATACTTTGGTTCGGCGATATTGTTGGATGAAGCGGCCCGGACCGACATTACGCGTACGCTTACGCGAGACTGGTTCTACCGACGTGCTTTGCACATAGGTGCCTGGCGGGTGTCAGTTTCTCCAACTTTAGTTGAACCGAGTGTGGCTTCGCCCGGTCCTTGTTGAAGGTTAAAACAACACTAACTTGACGAAATATCGTTGTGGTTTTGATGCGCAGGTAAGAACGGTTCTTGCTCAGCCCATAACAGCCACGTAAAACTTACAACAACAAAGTAGAGGACGTCTAACTTGTTTTTACAGGGCTTGTTGTGATGTGATATGGTCAATACGTGATGAGATATAAGTTGTTGCATGAGATGATCATGTTTTTTTGAAGTTATCGGCAACTGGCAGAAGCCTTCTTTATTGCATAAGATGCAAGCGTCAAATAATTGCTTTAGTTTATCGCTATGCAATAGCAATAGTTGGCAAGACGACCATGTGACAACACATTGATATATATCAAGATGATGGAGATCATGGTGTCATGCCGGTGACGATGGAGATCATGATGATTCTTTGGAGATGGAGATCAAAGGCACAAGATGATGATGGCCATATCATGTCACATATTTTGATTGCATGTGATGTTTATATTTTATACATCTTATTTTGCTTAGTTCGGCGGTAGCTTTATAAGATGATCCCTTACTAAAATTTTAAGGAAAAAGTGTTCTCCCTGAGTATGCACCGTTGCCAAAGTTCGTCGTGCCGAGACACCACGTGATGACCGGGTGTGATAAGCTCAACGTTCACCTACAATGGGTGCAAGCCAGTTTTGCACACGCAGAAATACTTGGGTAAAACTTGACGAGCCTAGCATATGCTGATATGACCTCGGAACACTAAGACCGAAAGGTCGAGCGTGAATCATATAGTAGATATGATCAACATAGCGATGTTCACCATTGAAAACTACTCCATATCACGTGATGATCGGTTTTGGTTTAGTTGATTTGGATCACGTGATCACTTAGATGATTAGAGGGATGTCTATCTAAGTGGGAGTTCTTAAGTAATATGATTAATAGAACTTTAATTTATCATGAACTTACTCCTGATAGTTTTTGCAAATAATGTTGTAGATCAATAGCTCGCTTTGTTGCTTCCCTATGTTTTATATGTGTTCCTAGAGAAAATTAAGTTGAAAGATGATAGTAGCAATGATGCGGACTAGGTCCGTGATCTGAGGTTTATCCTCATTGCTGCATAGAAGAATTATGTCCTTGATGCACCGCTAGGTGACATACCTATTGTAGGAGCAGATGCAGACGTTATGAACGTTTGGCTAGCTCAATATGACGACTACTTGATAGTTTAGTGCACCATGCTTAATGGCTTAGACTCGGGACTTCAAAGACATTTTGAACGTCATGGACCATATTAGATGTTCCGGGAGTTAAAGTTAATATTTCAAGCAAATACCCGAGTTGAGAGATATGAAGTCTCCAACAAGTTCTATAGCTAAAATATGGAGGAGAATAGCTCAAGCAGTGAGCATGTGCTCAGATTGTCTGGGTACTACAATCGCTTAAATCAAGTGGGAGTTAATCTTCCAGATAAGATAGTGATTGACAGAGTTCTCTAGTCACCATCACCAAGTTAGTAGAACTTCGTGATGAACTATAATATGCAAGGGATGAACAAGACAATTCCCGAGCTCTTCGCAATTCTAAAGGCTACGGAGGTAGAAATCAAGAAGGAGCATCAAGTGTTGATGGCCAATAAGACCACCAGTTTCAAGAAAAATGGTAAAGGGAAGAAGAAGGGGAACTTCAAAAAGAATGGCAAACAAGTTGCTGCTCAAGAGAAGAAACCTAAATCTGGACCTAAGCCTGAGACTGAGTGCTTCTACTGCAAAGGAAATGGTCACTGGAAGCGGAAATACCCTGAATATTTGGTGGATAAGAAGGATGGCAAAGTGAACAAGGGTATATTTGATATACAGGTTATTGATGTGTACCTTACTAGTGTTTATAGTAGCCCCTGGGTATTTGATACTTGTTCGGTTGCTAAAAATTAGTAACTCAAAACAGGAGTTACACAATAAACAGAGACTAGTTGAGGGTGAAGTGACGATGTGTGTTGGAAGTGGTTCCAAGATTGATATGATCATCATCACACACTCCTATACTTTCGGGATTAGTGTTAAACCTAAATAAATGTTATTTGGCGTTTGCGTTGAGCATGAATATGATTTGATCATGTTTATTGCAATACGGTTATTCATTTAAAGTCAGAGAATAATTGTTGTTCTGTTTACATGAATAAAACCTTCGATGGTCATACACCCAATGAAAATAGTTTGTTGGATCTCGATCGTAGTGATACACATATTCATAATATTGATGCCAAAAGATGCAAAGTTGATAATGATAGTGCAACTTACTTGGGGCACTGCCGTTTGGGTCATATCAGTGTAAAGCGCATGAAGAAACTCCATAAAGATAGATTTTTGGAATCACTTGGTTATGAATCATTTGATGCTTGCGAACCGTGCCTTTTGGGCAAGATGACTAAAACTCCGTTCTTCGGAACAATGGAACGAGCTACTGACTTGTTGGAAATAATACATACCGATGTATGCGTCCAATGAGTGTTGATGCTCGTGGCGGGTATCATTATTTTCTGACCTTCACAGATGATTTGAGCAGATATGAGTATATCTACTTAATGAAGCACAAGTATGAAACATGCGAAAAGTTCAAAGAATTTCAGAGTGAAGTGGAAAATCATCGTAACAAGAAAATAAAGTTTCTACAATCTGATCGTAGAGGAGAATATTTGAGTTACGAGTTTGGCCTTCATTTAAAAACATGTGGCATAGTTTCACATATCACGCCACATGGAATACCATAGCGTAATGGTGTGTCTGAACGTCATAACCGCACTTTATTGGATATGGTGCGATCTATGATGTATCTTACCAATTTATCACTATCGTTTTGGGGTTATGCATTAGAGACAGCTGCATTCACTTTAAATAGGGCACCATCAAAATCCGTTGAGACGATGCCTTATGAATTGTGGTTTGGCAAGAAATCAAAGTTGTCGTTTCTTAAAGTTTGGTGCTGCGATGCTTATGTAAAAAAGTTTCAACTTGATAAGCTCGAACCCAAATCGGAGAAGCGCGTCTTCGTAGAATACCCAAAGGAAACTGTTGGGTACACCTTCTATCACAGATCCGAAGGCAAGATCGAATGGATCCTTTCTAGAGAAGGAGTTTCTCTCGAAAGAAGTGAGTGGGAGGAAAGTAGAGCTTGATAAGGTAATTGTACCTTCTCTCGAATTGGAAAGTAGTTCATCACAGAAATCAGTTCCAGTGATTCCTACACCAATTAGTGAGGAAGCTACTACAAAACCTCGTAGATCTTCCAAAGTACAGTCCACACCAGAGTGGTACGGTAATCCTGTTCTGGAAGTCATGTTACTAGACCATGATGAACCTACGAACTATGAGAAAGCGATGATGAGCCCAGATTCCTCGAAATGGCTTGAAGGCCGTGAAATCTGAGATGGGATCCATGTATGAGAACAAAGTGTGGACTTTGGTGGACTTGCCCGATGATCGGCAAGCCATAGAAAATAAATGGATCTTCAAGAGGAAGACGGACACTGATAGTAGAGTTACTATCTACAAAGCTTGACTTGTTGCAAAAGGTTTTTGATAAGTTCAAGGGGTTGACTACGATGAGACTTTCTCACCCGTATCGATGCTTAAGTCCGCCCGAATCATGTTGGCAATTGCCGCATTTTATGATTACGAAATTTGGCAAATGGATGTCAAAGCTGCATTCCTGAATGGATTTCTAGAAGAAGAGTTGTATATGATGCAACCAGAAGGTTTTGTCGATCCAAAAGGTGCTAACAAAGTGTGCAAGCTCCAGCGATCCATTTATGGACTGGTGCAAGACTCTCGGAGTTGGAATAAACGTTTTGATAGTATGATCAAAGCATATGGTTTTATACAGGCTTTTGGAGAAGCCTGTATTTACAAGAAAGTGAGTGGGAGCTCTATAGCATTTCTAATACTATATGTGGATGACATATTGTTGATTGGAAATGATATAGAATTTCTGGATAGCATAAAAGGATACTTGAATACGAGTTTTTCAACAAAGACCTCGGTGAAGCTGCTTACACATTGAGCATCAAGATCTATAGTGATAGATCAAGACGCTTGATAAGATTTTTTTAATGAGTACATACCTTCATAAGATTTTGAAGTAGTTTAAAATGGAACAGTCAAAGAAGGAGTTCTTGCCTGTGTTGCAAGGTGTGAATTTGAGTAAGAACCAAAACCCGACCATGGCAAAAAATAGAAAGAGAATGAAAAGTCATTCCCTATGCCTCAGTCATAGGTTCTATAAAGTATACTATGCTGTGTACCAGACCTATTGTATACCTTGCTTTGAGTTTGGCAAGGGAGTACAATTTTGATCTAGGAGTGGATCACTGGACAACGGTCAAGAATATCCTTAGTGAGGACTAAGAAAATGTTTCTCAATTATGGAGGTGATAAAAGAGTTCATCGTAAAGAGTTACATCGGTGCAAGCTTTTACACCAATCTAGATGACTCTAAGTCTCAATCTGGATACATATTGAAAGTGGGAGCAATTAGCTAGAGTAGCTCCGTGAAGAGCATTGTAGACATAGAATATTTGCAAAATACATACGGCTCTGAATGTAACAGACCCGTTGACTAAACTTCTCTCACGAGCAAAACATGATCATACCTTAGTACTCTTTGGTGTTAATCACATAGCCATGTGAACTAGATTATTGACTCTAGTAAAACCTTCGGGTGTTGGTCACATGCCGATGTGAACTATGGGTGTTAATCACATACAGATGTGAATATTGGTGTTAAATCACATGGTGATGTGAACTAGATTATTGACTCTAGTGCAAGTGGGAGACTGAAGGAAATATGCCCTAGAGGCAATAATGAAGTTATTATTTATTTTCTTAATTCATGATAAATGTTTATTATTCATGCTAGAATTGTATTAACCGGAAACTTAGTACATGTGTGAATACATAGACAAACAGAGTGTCACTAGTATGCCTCTACTTGACTAGCTCGTTGAATCAAAGATGGTTAAGTTTCCTAGCCATAGACATGAGTTGTCATTTGATTAACGGGATCACATTATTGGAGAATGATGTGATTGACTTGACCCATTCTGTTAGCTTATCACTTGATCGTTTTAGTTTACTGCTATTGCTTTTCTTCATAACTTATACATGTTCCTATGACTATGAGATTATGCAACTCCCGATTACTGGAGGAACACTTTGTGTGCTACCAAACGTCACAACGTAATTGAGTGATTATAAAGGTGCTCTACAGGTGTTTCCGATGGTACTTGTTAAGTTGGCATAGATCGAGATTAGGATTTGTCACTCTGATTGTCGGAGAGGTATCTTTGGCCCCTCTCGATAATGCACATCACTGTAAGCCTTGCAAGCAATGTGACTAATGAGTTAGTTTGTAACATCCCGATTCTCGGAATGTTTAAGAAAAAGTTTTCCAAAAATCAGGGCGAGAAAATTTCATTTGTTTTATTTGTTAGCAAAGCTTAAATTGGACTTTTATAATTTGAAGGATTTAATTTGAACTAACGTGAACCTAAATTAAAATTTGAGTTTAGTTTTTTTCTTTTAGTCGGGCTTTATTTTCTCTTCTTTGGCATATTTAAATATGCGCCTTGAATTTTCTTTGGGTTACTAAAATTCGTTTTATTGTTTGAGCTTCTTTTCCTTCTCTAGATTTCCTAAAACGGAAATCCATTTCTTTTCCTTTTCTCAATCTCGGGCCAAATTCCATCGGACCATTAGATACGTTCTACCATTTGAATTGTTCAGATATCTTACTCATACTTCTTTCACATGTACATTGTTTATTAGACAAATCCACCAATACACGTATATGTACATCTCTCTTCTCTTCCCTGAGTTGAGCCACTGTTGTTTTTTCCTGTCTAAGTAGCAAGGGCCTAGCCCATCTATGTTTTTTTCCTCTCTTCCTTTTCCCTCCTCAACCTGGCCTTCGATCCACTTGGCCCATCTCTCCAGCGAGCCGACGCTCTTTCTCCTCCTTTTCTGTACGCTCACATGGTACATGAAGAGAAACAGCCAGCACTCATGCGTGACGGTTGCCTCCTGCACTCCTCCTTAATTCCCATAAATCCCATCAGATTCCAAAACTGCAGCCCCTCCTTATTGTGCGCTCCACGATATCCTCTTCCACCCCGTAGAAACTCTTGTCCTCTTCCTTCTCTGTTCTTCCAAAAATACATCCACGAAGTGCTGCTGCTCCATGAACGCCAGTGCTTGTTCCCGGCGACTTCAACCATCTCCGTCCGTTCCCTTGCGCCAGAACGTTTCCCTCGATGCGATGAATCCATTCAGGAAAGAAGGAACGCATTCGGTCGACCATACGCGAAGAATTTCACATGTGCACGTACACTGTTCGTCGAGTTCATCATCTTGATTCATCATGTTCGGTGAGCCTCTGCCTAATTCCTTTTATACGTGTGCTATATCATATCCGTAATACGCTACAGACATCTCTTTACATCCTATGGTGGTAGTTGGCCGTGCCAATTTTGCCATGTCGATGAACCGGAGGCCAACCGACCATTTTTCTTTAGTTTTCGTTCATCATATGACTTCTTTTCCCATAGATGAAATATTCCCTAGGATCTTCGTAACCCCATGGAGATGTTAGATTACTTGTTTGGTCAACTGGATGTACTGTAGATTTTATTGTTTATTGATTGGTGATATTCGTTTTGTTTGTTAAATATGTTATTTATCGTATGCTCATGATATGCCTAGGAGTCGCCCCTAGTTATTTCATATTGTTATATTGTTAGGATAACATATAATTTTCTAAATTTTGTTTACTCTTATTAAATTGATAAAATAGTTGAACGTTGTTTCGGCTCGATAATTTGTGGTAGCATGTATTTCTCTTTTATGCATGCGTACTAATATTTTTGAATTATTATCATGTGTAGGAATTGATTCGGTGTATCGTATTATCTTTGTTCATACATGCTTGGCGGGCATTATTATTTTGATTTGGTTTGGAGCATTGTTAGTGTAATCTTATTATTATTATTTTTAGTAATGATTGATATTGTTTATTATTTTACAGTGAGAACGTGTACATAATTGCGGTGAGTGTTCATTGTGCTTATAATTCTTTGAATTGCTCTAGGTGTTGATTTACTTATCTATCTAGTCATGAAATACTTCATGCCTTGGCTATTTTAAATTTGTTTATCATGGTGATATCTTAGATACGGTTTAAATATTAATTTCCATACATGTCGGATGTTTGTTTTATTTGTTTGAAATCATTTCCATGTTTACGATAGATATTTACATATTTTTAGTACATGTTGTTGCATAGTTTCTTTATGCTAGAGGACAAATGAAATGCTATGTTGTTTGGAACATATCCATTGTAGTTCCTTGTCGCATAATATATTGTTGCCTTTGTTTCTATTGTTTTGTAGATGTTTGTTATTTAAGATTACATGGCTAGTTCGTTTATATAACATATTTGTTTGTGTTTTTGTTGTCCAATCTATGCTCCTAGCATATATCTTTAGCTTATTATTGTTTGGGTAATTATATGGTGTTTTGTTTACCTAAATCAATATCTATGCATGCTTAGTTCGTCGTCATGACATGTTAGCACTTGCTCAAGGTGAATCATGCTTTCATTATGTCCTCCCATGTGTTATTAGATTGCTAATACATTTGTATGGTCACGCATAGGGTTAACCTTTACTTGTTAGTAGATACATCTAGTAGTTTATGATCTCGTATATTCATTTAAGTAGGATCCCTTCTTGCCTGATCAATGCCATATTATGATGTTGTGTGGATAACTATATTGTATGGTGTGTGTGTGTGTACCAACTCATGTTATAGATCATGCCTAGTTGAATGTCCTACGTTTGTGCAAGTGTAAGTTGTACTGGATAGGAAATGCATGGTGTTTCCATTATTCATGCTAGTATAGCACATCGCTTGATGTGATTGATGCCATGGCCTAGATGTTTACTTACTTAGTATGATTTATCCTTTGTGTTTATAAGTACCAACTAGCATGATATTGTTGTGTGCCAATGACATGCTTGATGTTTGGTTAGTTGATATCAACTGGGTTATGTTGTTACTATGAGTGTATTGTATTGGTAGCATAGTGTGTAACTTATGTGTTGATCTTGCATGCTTAGTGGTATATCTAGTTGTTACATTGTTATATGCCTGGATTTCATTACATTTTGATGCGTTATTGTATTCCTAGACATCTTTCATGCAAGTAATATTTCATGTCTTATGATGTTGTGTGTGTTATAGTTGCTTAGTTTAGTTCTTCCTTATAGATGTTTAACTTTATTACATCTTAGTCTTATGAGTGTTTTAATACTTGTTGCTATGACTCATATACTTAGGACGATTCATATGTCATGTGAGTAGAGTTGTGCTTTGATCACACACTCGGTGTGTGCATCATACTTTGTTATTGTAAGCATGTGGTAATAATATTATTGCTAATGGTTATTCCTATTAGTTGTTTTTTATTATTAAGATCATTTCCTAGTTCAGTATCTTCTCATGATCACTCATATGTTCAATGCTTGTGGTATTAGATAAGACATCTTCATGATTCTATACTCACATGCCTTATAGGATGTGTATGATTATTTAATTGTCCAATTAGTTTGTGATCGCATTAGTTTGTCTTTCATTGTAGAAATGCTTGCTAATAGTTGGTATGATTAGTGTTTAGTCTTTGCTTATTGTAACCATTATAAATATTTGGATTCATTCAAATATTTACTTGTGGTTGATTATTAATCTTAATCATATCATGTCTATAAAGTTGTGTATCCATTTGTTCCATGTGTTGTATAGTTTCTTTTTAATTGTTTTACAAATGAATTGGATTGATATAATGTACTTGATCCTATTTTCTTTTAATAACGATCTAGGTCTAGACCTATATCAAGTCAATTCATGTCATTGAAGGATGTTTGATTGCTTGACTAGTACGGTTTATAATGTTGGTTTGGTCATCTTAGGGAATGCTTCCTTTTTGAATTACCATATAGTTGGCATGTTTGGTTGCTTTTAACCATTATAAATATTTAGCCTATCTAAATGTTTATTTGCGGTTAACTTTCACCTTGATCATGCGATGTTGTGGTTGTGTAATTAAATGCATACCTTGGTTCTATTCCATGTGTGTTGATGTCATTGTGTTTGTGATATGGTAGTTTCCAATTTAGCAAAGATGCGTAGTGGGAACTACTAGTGGTTCATAACATAGTTCATATAAATGTTAGTCTTGTTGACAAGCCTTCCTTAGACGTTTCAACCTAAACCATGTTCCTTCATTGAATCATATCTCTTACATTCCTATCATGCTCCTCATCTTCGGAATCTCCATCTTGATCAATATCTTTTCATCCATCAACTCTTAATTTGTTTTGGATGTTATTTGGATTTACTTTTGCTCTGGTATTTATTGTGTTTGCCTTTGCTATCGTTACGACGAGTAGGGAGTGACGATGATGTTGGACAAGGACAAATCAGGTTACCGAAGAAGGACTCAACAACGAAGGCATGCCTCCTTCTTGATCATACTTATCCTATGGTTTACAAAATTGCATTGAGTTTTTATGGTTACTATATGCATGCTATTTTAATTCTCGTAGCTAGCGTGTCCATTGACACATTACCTTGATCCGCTTGTCGCCTATTTACTTGACACCTGAGTAGAAGTATAAGGTTCCGGTAGAGTAGAAATGCTTAGCCATGCTTATCACCCTATAGGTGCCTTTTTGAATTGACCTCTTGGTCATTGACAGTTGAAACTTAACGCTGAGCTAGGCTAGTTGGCCTTTGTTGACCTTCTCTACCCTCTTCTACTCTGGGTGAAACTTACCATATGAATACTGGTGCGGGCGACAGCTGAATCAAGGATTGAAGGAGCGATTGGCTGCCCTTCACGTGTTGAAGGGGGCAATCAGTCGTCCGTGCCGCATGAGGCCTAATAAGTCTTGGATTTGAAGATTGTGATAACAGTACAGCCACATGCTATATGGGCACTGGCTTGGTTAATTAGTTAGTTCACTCTTATTGTCGTCATCGCTGTACCGCAGATGCGATAGCTGCCTTGCGAGGAGTATCCTAGGCACAAAAGGGGGGCCCGGACTATGAACTGCTGTTACTTCCGTGTTGAAACCTAGTGGGCTTGGCACAGTAAGTTTGGTCTAATGAAAGACCTCGTCACAATCTCCCTGCCGGTATACCAAATGGTGTACTACGCCAGCGGCCACTGGTGGCAACAAGTTGAGATTGTGTCGTGTGGGTAAAGTGTACAACCTCTGCAGAGTGTAAAACTATTCGAATAGCCGTGTCCACGGTCATGGGCAACACATGAATCTTTCTTGACGTACGGGACCTGTCTTGCTTATTCCCTCTTTGCCCCTATTCTTGAAACCTATGAAGGACGTGAGTTGATTGAGGATCCTCTCTTGATGAAAGTTATTTTGGAGACAAAACATGTTTTCATCTAAAACTGCTATTATCCATGTACTATGTTATTTCAAACAAAATTAGCTTTTATGCAAATGAGCCATACAACCTTCCTTTGAAGCCACATGTAGCTATTAGGTCCTTCCCCGTGGGAGGCATGTTGAGTATGTAATGTACTCATGGCAATACTTTTGTTGAACAACAGAGTTCCATGAAGACGAAGGTGATGACTATGACAACTATGGCGATCCGTAGGAGTGAGGTCACGTGGACTACATCGACTGCCTATGGCTGAGATGGAGTCGCTACGCATTGTACTTTTCGCTGCTTTCTGGTTGTAATAAATGTCATGAGACATTCCTCTATGTATGCCTTGTGGCAAGATATATTTAAACTTGTAATACCTTTTACGCATTGTGCAATGATATCATTTCGCTGTGTTGTCAACAATGATCCTGGGGTTGACAAATATACACAGGAGGGTCTGGAAGTTAATTCCGGGTTCTCACATAGTTACGGGATGATGTATTATGGAATGAGTAAAGAGACTTGCCGGTAATGAGATTGAGCTAGGTATTGAGATACCGACGATCGAATCTCAGGCAAGTAACATACATATGACAAAGGGAACAACGTATGTTGTTATGCAGTTTGACCGATAAAGATCTTCGTAAAATATGTAGGAGCCAATATGAGCATCGAGGTTCCGCTATTATTTATTGACCGGAGACGTGTCTCGGTCATGTCTACATAGTTCTCGAACCCGTAGGGTCCGCACGCTTAACGTTCGGTGACGATTTATATTATGAGTTATGTGATTTGATGACCGAAGTTTGTTAGGAGTCCCGAATGAGATCGGGGACATGACGAGGAGTCTCGAAATGTTCGATATGTAAAGATCGATATATTGGAAGGCTATATTCGAACATCGGAAAGGTTCTGAGTGGTTCGGGTATTTATCAGAATACCGAAGAGTTACGGGAATTCGCCGGGGAGTATATGGGCCTTATTGGGCTTTAAGGGAAAGAGAGAGAGGCAGGACGCACGCCCCCCCAAGGCCTAGTCCAAATTGGACTAGGGAGAGGGGCGGCTCCCCCTCCTTCCTTCTCTTCTCTTTTCCCTTTCCTTCTCTCCTACCCCTACTACTTGGAAGGGGGGGGGATCCTACTCCCGGTGGGAGTAGGACTCCCCTAGGGCACGCCATAGAGAGGGCCGGCCCCTCCCCTCCTCCACTCCTTTATATACGGGGAGGGGTGCACCCCATGGACATACAAGTTGATCATTGATATTTAGCCGTGTGCGGTGCCCCCCTCCACCATAATCCACCTCGGTCATATTGTAGCGGTGCTTAGGCAAAGCTCTGCGCCGGTAGCTTCATCAACACCGTCATCACGCTGTCGTGCTGATGGAACTCTCCCTCTAAGCTCTACTGGATCGTGAGTTCGTGGGATGTCACCGAGATGAACGTGTGCAGATCACGGAGGTGCCGTACGTTCAGTACTTGGATCGGTCGATCGTGAAGACATACGACTACATCAACCGCATTGTCATAACGCTTCCGCTTACGGTCTACGAGGGTACGTGGACAACACTCTCCCCTCTCGTTGCTATGCATCACCATGATCTTGCGTGTGCGTAGGATTTTTTTTTTGAAATTACTACGTTCCCCAACAACGCTAGCGTCAAATAAAATTTTCTACCGCGCACCCAAGATCATGCTGCTGGAAATAGATTACGAGATCGGGTTTACCACTAGACGCACAATCACCGCAGTAGAAGTAGAGTTGGTGATGCGTCTAGCCGGTCTCTCGGGTCGTCTCCTCCTCGTGTCGCCAATCTCCCGCGAACAACGAAGACCCGTGAACGGTGATCTCCCGCGAACAGCGAAGACCTGTGAACGATGATCTCCCGTGAACAGCACCTCGTGTTTCCCTCGAACGGTTCGTCCAAGCACCGCAGATGCGATGCCTCCAAGGTATCCACACGTGCGGGGTGCAGCGGTGGGCGGCAAACTGCTAGGTCCAATTGCACGTCATGGGCATAGGGAGTGGCGGTGGCTATCGAGGGTGGGAAAATATCAACCCTAAGTGGTGCACCCACTCCCCTTTATATAGACCTCCGAGGTGGGCTCAACACTTGAGCCCACTAGGGGTCTGCGTCCATTTTCCACTTGGATCCAATCCGAATGGGCTGCAACCCCTTAAGTGTGCGACCCTATGGGTTCACGTACACATGGACACGACCAAGTCGATAGTTGGTAGCGGCTCCTAGCAAAACGTGCCAACTCCCATGTGTGTGTAAAGTCGTTTGACGAACCTCGACAATGTGTCATATGCAACATTCCTTTTGCCTCACGATATTTGTTGTCGAGCTCAAGGCGAGTACTTGTCACCCTTGTGATAGCTTGACCTCTCTTCTCGAAACCGTGATACAGATTCGCGAACTAGGTTAACACTTAACCCAAGTTGCATGGCCATGCTTTCTGAATCTAATCACTCAAGAGGGCCCAGAGTATATCTCTCCAAATAGGAGGGGCAAATCCCATCTTGGCCAAACATATCTTGCGTCATGTCTCACGACTCACCTGAAAGCTACCTTTTATAACTACCCAGTTACGGCGTAGCGTTTGATAGACACTAAGTGACTCGATCCTCATCCCGAGAACATGTGAGGACCTCAGGTCTAGGACATGGCATAGACATTGTACTTGAGACTAACAGATGACTATATCTCGTTGCGTCTCAAAGTGGGTATGTCCGACTTGGTGACCTCCATCCCCGAGTCCATACTATCGGTTTAGCATCTCCATGCACATGACTTGTGAAACAAAGTCATCAACCGAGTCGTATACTAGTCAAGGATATGTGTCCGCATAACCTTATCAACTAGGGACCATTAGAACAATCATCATACAATACATAGTTCCACAAACAAGTCACATACTTATTGATACATATCATTGATGATGTTCAAGGACAATACAAATGACTCATGAATACATATAGAAATATTATCATCACATGATTGCCTCTAGGGCATATCTCCTACAGTCTCCCACTTACACTAGAGTAAATCATTTAGGCATCGTATGCTCATGGAGCTCATGTGCGCCTCATGCTTCGGCCGTGGGAGAGGTTTCGTCAATGGATCAGCAACATTTGCATCTGTGTGTACCTTGCATATGTTTACATTACCTCTTTCGACAATGTCATGAATAAGGTTAAAACGCCTGAGTATGTGTTGTGTTTTATGATGGTTCCATGGTTCCTTGACTTGTGCAATGGCACCACTATTATCACAATAGAGGTCCAATGGCTTAGACGCGCCCTCAACCACACCAAGATCAGAAATGAAATTCTTCACCCAAACACCTTCTTTTGCACCTTCAGAAGCCGCAATGTACCCAGCCGCTGTTGTAGAATCAGCTACCATATCTTGCTTGGAGCTCCTCCAGCTCACTGCTCCTCCGTTCAGAATGAACACAAACCCAGATTGTGATCGAGTATCATCCCTATCGGTTTGGAAACTACCATCGGTGTAACTCTTCACAACAAGCTCATCCTCACCTCCATAAACCAGGAACATATCCTTAGTCCTTCTCAAGTACTTAAGGATATTCTTAACCGCTACCCAGTGACTCTCACCTGGATCAGCCTGGTATCTGCCCACCACACTGAGAGCAAAGTTAACATCGGGATGAGTACATACCATAGCATACATGATGGACCCAACAGCCGAAGCATAGAAATCCCATCCATGCATCTTCGCTCATCAGGAGTCTAGGGACTCTGAGTCTTGCTAAGACTAATGCCATGTGACATGGGCAAGAAACCCTTCTTAGCATCTTGCATGTTGAACCGCTTCACCACCTTGTCAATATACGCACTCCGGCTTAATCCAATAAGCCTTCTTGATCTATCTCTATAGATCTTGATTCCCGAAATATAAGCTGCTTCCAAGTCCTTCATTGAAAAACTATTTTTCAATGAGTCCTTGATAGATTGAAGCATTCGAACATCATTTCCAATTAATAATATATCATCCACATATAAGATCAGAAATGCAACTGAGCTCCCACTGACCTTCTTGAATACACAATGATCACAGTCGTTCTTGATGAAGCCAAACTCTTTGACCGCTTCATTAAAATAAATGTTCCAATTCTGAGATGCTTGCCTTAATCCATAAATGGATCTCTGAAGCTTGCATACCATGCTAGACTTCTTTGGATCGACAAAACCCTCGGGTTGTGTCATATACACATCCTCAGTTAAATTTCCATTAAGGAAAGCCGTTTTGACATCCATCTGCCATATCTCATAGTCGAAATATGCCGCTATAGCAAGAATGATCTGAATTGATTTAGGCATCGCTATCGATGAGTAAGTCTCATCGTAGTCAACTCCTTGAACTTGTCGATAACCTTTAGCAACAAGTTGAGCCGTATGGACTGTGACTTTTCCGTCCATATCAATTTTCTTCTTAAATATCCACTTGCACTCAATGGCTCGAATGCCATCTGGCAGATCAACCAAATTCC
This sequence comes from Triticum dicoccoides, assembly GCF_002162155.2. NCBI lineage: Eukaryota > Viridiplantae > Streptophyta > Magnoliopsida > Poales > Poaceae > Triticum > Triticum dicoccoides. The sequence continues at coordinate 407,493,010 of NC_041389.1, read as the reverse complement.
AAACTTGATTGTCATCCATGGACTTTAATTCGGATCTCATGGCCTCAAGCCATAACTCGGAATCAGGGCTCTCCATTGCTTCCGCATACGTAGTTAGCTCATTATTCTCCAAGAATAACACATTGCAATCATGAAAATTTTGTAACCTTCCCGACCTCTGTGGAACCGACGTCGACCCCACCACGGGTTCCCTGACTAATTCCGTTGTGATAGAATCACCTACCGAAACGTCCCCATGTGGTTCTCGAATTTCTTCGAGTTGGACCGTCCTCCCACTAGCCTTCCGATTGAGAAAAGGAAAACTCCATGTCGAGCGACAACACTTTGCCCTCTTCACAGTTGTAGAAGTAATATCCCAAGGTTTCCCTTGGATATCCCATGAATATGCACTTGTCCGATTTGGGTGTGAGCTTGTCCGACTGGAGTCGCTTGACATATGCTTCACTTCCCCAAACTTTTAGAAAAGACAAACTGTGACTCTTCGCAGTCCATATCTCATACGTGTCTTATCTACGGACTTAGATGGTACCCTGTTTAGTGTGAAAGCTGCAGTTTCTAGAGCATATCCCCAAAATGAAAATGGTAAATCCAACTGACTCATCATTGATCGGACCATGTCTAACGGAATCCGATTCCTCCGTTCTGACACGCCATTTCTCTGTTGTGTACCCGGGGGAGTCAGTTGTGGAACTATTCCATGACTCTTCAGATGATCATCAAACTACTGGCTCATATACTCACTGCCACGATCAGATCATAGAAGTTTGATTCTCTTGCTGAGTTGATTTTCCACTTTGTTCTGAAACTCCTTGAACTTTTCAATAGTTTCTGACTTGTGCCTTATCAAGTAGACATATCCATATCTACTCAAGTCGTCGGTAAAAGTCACGAAGTATTGGAAACCACCTCTGGCTGTCGTGCTCATTGGTCCACATACATCACTATGTATAAGTTCCAACAGCTCGGACCCTGCCGTGGAATTGTCACGACAGATGCCCTAGCATGAGGACTTACGTGTGGAGCCATCACAACGTAGTTAGCTTGAAGGGGTTAAAACAGGACAAGGGACACAGAGAGTTTACCCAGGTTCGGCCCCTCGCAACGAGGTAAAGGCCTACTCCTACTTTAGGTTGTAGTGCTTGGGTTTTGATTACCAGGGAGCGAATACGCTTGACCTAGTTCTCAACTTGTTGTTTCTTGCCCTAACCCGCCTGGGTCACCATTTATATACATAGGCTGATGCCCGGCGGCTTACAGAGTCCCGGCCGCTCATACACAACGTGTCTGGCTCGGTGACAGAATTAAACATTCCTTAACATACAAGTTAAACATATGGCGGTTTATGCCCGTGGGCCTCAAGTCTCCCCCGGGTCTTGGGCCTTCAGTAAGCTTGCTTCATGAACCGCCATCTTCAACATCTTCTTGGGCCTTCTCATTATGAACCGCTAGTGGTATGACCCGGCCCCTCCTGGGCGGGTCATACCCAATAGTTATATCCCCAACAGACCCCCTCTCGCAACTCTTTGCAAAAGGAGTCTTAGTCATCTTACTGAGTTGGCAAGACCTGCATGTATCGAATGATTCAAACTCAAACAAAGATAGAATTCCATCATCATGGAGCTTCTTCATGCGCTTTTGACTAATGTGTCCTAGTCAACAATGCCAGATGTAAGTCGGATTTATCTCATTAGGCTTATGCCTCTTGACATTTATGTTATAGACTGATTCACCTTCAAGATCTAGGGTAAATAACCCATTCACAATGGGTGCAAAGCCATGAAACATATTATTCAAGTAAATAGAACAACCATTGTCCTTAATACTAAATTCATAACCTTGTCTCATCAAACATGTGGCAGAAATAATGTTTCGACTCAAAGCTGGAACATAATAACAATTGTGGTAACCCGCCATGACGTCATCTCATATTAATACCGCCTGAGGTCCAAATCTCAATATGTCTTCACTTTTAATGAACCTCCAAAAATTGAGGCATCTGTGCTGTCACATACCCATTTTTCAGCCTCCTCGATTCCAGCGCATGCCATCTATCCACTTACTTATAAATAGGGACAGGGGTCCTTTTCATTTCCCCCCTTGCCTCCTTGTCTTCGTCCTATTACTCACAACGCCTCAAGCGCCCGAGCTCCACCGCCACCGTTGACCTTCGTCCACTGCCTCAACCTCAGCCGCTGCATCAACCTAAACGCACCAGAGCTCCTCTGTGCGCCTCCGCTGTCCACCAGCCCCGGTAAGCCTTCCTCTTTCCTCACCATAGATCTGCATTAGGGTTTGCTTGAGTTCTTCAGAGTTCATCTCTGTTCCTCTTTGTTCCTCCCTGTTTCTTGTAGTTTTGATCTGAGTTTAGTGCTCATCTTGCGCGGCATCAGTTTTAGCACTCATTTTTGATATTTGAACGCCTCCGCTCCATGAGAGATCCCATCTGAGCACATGAACTATTCTGCTGCCTCCACTTAGGTTCAATTTTTTTCTTCATTATCTGAACTGCTGCAGATCCAAAATTATAGCACCGATCTATGAAAATTGTTTGTCCAACACTTAGCAATTCTTCACTTATAGATCTAAAAGTGGTAGCTGTGTAGGCGGCTTAACTCATAAACAATAACCCGCCAGGTACCATTAGTCCCCTCTTAAGCTGCCAATAGATTGCCTTGCATAACTTCAATACTATCCTCCGGTTTAACACACTGCATGTTTACAATCCTTGAATACTATCCACTGCTTTGAACCAATAGCCGGCTTAACAACATAATCTTAAACCGCCAAAATTTTCTTTCTAGATCATCATCAACAATGACTAAGACCTTCACTTCATGTAATTGGGTTCCATCCCAGGTCACCAAGGAAGATTTGGAATTTTTTGTTGAAACTCGCATCTTAGCCAAGAAGGACGACATTCACTGGAGGGTCCTAGGCACCAAAAATCCTCCTGAACCCAAGGAAGGAGAAGTGATCATTTTTACTGATCATATGATCTTGGGGTTCACCCCGCCCATCTCAAAATTCTTTTGAGATGTGCTACAATTCTTCAAACTTCATCCTCAAGATATTGGGCCCAACTCTATCTCCAACATTTGCAACTTCCAAGTCTTTTGTGAAGCTTATCTTCAAGAGGAACCTACTGCCGAACTGTTCAGGGAATTTTATTATTTGAACCGGCAGATGGAGTTGGCCGACGGGCCCAACTTGGAACTAGGTGGAGTTTCAATTCAGACACGGAAAGAGGCCACCTTCCCCTATGCCAAGCCGCCCAGCCATCCCAAGGACTGGAACCAGACTTGGTTCTATTGCCAAGATACATCTCCAGAGGGCGAGAATCCCCTGTCGGGTTACCGTGAACACCGGCTCAGCAACACACATCGGCTGAGAGGATCGAGAAGTGGTGTCTAGAGGGGGGGTGATTAGACACTAAGTGCTAAAAGTAGCAGTTTTTAATTTCCCTAAGTTTGAGTGGAGTTTAGGCACAAGTTTAACAAACACAATACATATAAAGCAAACATGCAAAGAGTATATGAGCAGCGGAAAGTAAACCATGCAACTTGCAAGAAAGTAAAGGGAAGGGTTTGGAGAAATCAAACGCAATTTGGAGACACGGTGATTTTTGAGCCGTGGTTCCGATAGGTGGTTCTATCGTACATCCACGTTGATGGAGACTTCAACCCACAAAGGGTAACGGCTGCGCAAGTCCACGGAGGGCTCCACCCAAGAAGGGTCCACGAAAAAGCAACCTTGTCTATCCCACCATGGCCGTCGCCCACGAAGGACTTGCCTCACTAGCGGTAGATCTTCACGAAGTAGGCGATCTCCTTGCCCTTACAAACTCCTTGGTTCAACTCCACAATCTTGTCGGAGTCTCCCAAGTGACACCTAGCCAATCTAGGAGACACAACTCTCCAAGAAGTAACAAATGGTGTGTTGATGATGAACTCCTTGCTCTTGTGCTTCAAATGATAGTCTCCCCAACACTCAACTCTCTCTCACAGGATTTGGATTTGGTGGAAAGAAGATTTGAGGGGAAAGCAACTTGGGGAAGGCTAGAGATCAAGATTCATATGGTAGGAATGGAATATCTTGGTCTCAACACATGAATATCTTGGTCTCAACACATAAGTTGGAAGTGTAGGTTTGTTCTGATGGCTCTCTCCACGAATGAAGAGGAGGTGGAGGGGTATATACAGCCTCCACACAAAATCTAACTATTACACACAATTTACCAATCTCGATGGGACCGAATCAAGAAACTCGGTCTGACTGATTCAGTAAAACTAGTGACCGTTAGGGTTTTCGGTGGGACTGACATGCAACTCAGTAGGACCGATATGGTTAGGGTTAGGGCATAACGTAATCTCGATGAGACCGATTACACAAACTCGGTGAGACCGATTTTGGTAATAACCTAACTAGAGAGTTGGTCAGACAAACTCGGTGGGACCGGTTCGTTCATTTCAGTGAGACCGAAGTGTCACAAAAAGGAACCAGAGAGTTTACATTGCAATCCCGGTAGGACCGGTTACACAAACTCGGTGAGACCGATTTTGGTAATGGACATATAGAGAGATTGCAATCCCATCTCGGTGAGACCGAGATCCCTATCGGTGAGACCGATTTGCCTAGGGTTTGTGGCAGTGGCTATGACATCTGAACTCGGTGGCACCGGATAGAAAGAATTGATGGGGCCGAGTTAGACTTTTAGGTTTAGGTCAAATGTGGATGTGGGAAAGTAGTTGAGGGTTTTGGAGTATATCACTAAGCACTTGAAGCAAGAACCTCATTAAGCAACACCTCATCCCTCCTTGATAGTATTGGCTTTTCCTATAGACTCAATGTGATCTTGGATCACTAAAATATAAAATGTAGAGTCTTGTGCTTGAAGCTTGAGCCAATCCTTTGTCCTTAGCATCTTGAAGGGGTTCCACATCCTTTAGTCCATGCCACTTCATTGTTGAACTTATCTGAAACATACTAGGTAAAAGTGTTAGTCCAACAAGAGATATGTTGACATTAATTACCAAAACCACCTAGGGAGCACTTGTGCTTTCAATCTCCCCCTTTTTGGTAATTGATGAAAACATACATCAAAGCTTTATATAGAGGATATATAGTGAATAACAAGTAAAGCTTTGGAAAGACATGTAACATGCATAGGCTCCCCCTACATATATGCAGTCATGTGAATATGGAAAATAGAAGCATGTGAATGCATAATCATGACAGAGTAAGCAATGTGTTACATGTATCTTGGCTATATGCATCAGAGCAAAGAGATGTGGGAAATGTACCTTCATGCTCATGAGTCCTCCTTGCAAACAGTATGTACATTAGCAAGAATTCCTCATACACATGACTGTGATGCATATACTTACCTTGTGGTCTTGAGTTGGCTTAGGATGGAGTGAACCTGTGAAAATAAGGTTAGATAACACAGATGCATCTACTAGCTAGAGCAAACAAGAAGAAACCACACGAATACCAAGACTGGGATGACATGTACAGAGTGAGTACCAAGTACCACATTGGATTAGACATGTCCCCAAAGGTAAAGATATGCAATGAATTTAAAGATTTCCTTTCCCTTATGTATTTCTCCCCCTGAATCTAGCATGGGATACTGGGAAAAGATAGGGAACAGAAAATCAGAGCTCAAGGAAGTAACTGAATAGAGCTAAAGCAAATAAGCACATATGAACGTGTCTTTCCCCTCTAGAATACATGTAACATCTCTCCTCTTGAACACCAAGCATCTGGGATCATTGAAGATTACTCTCCCCTTGAGTATTCTCTCCCCTAGAGATATGATAAAGTATTGATGTGATCTCTCTCTATAGATAAAGTTTTGATGTGATCTCTCTCTCTCCCCCTTTGACATCAATTTCCAAGAAGGGTCTTCTGGATTTGTCATCACATGGGTTTGGTCCTTGAGTCATAGATCAAAGCAGCAAGAATATTGTGATGCTGGTAGAGGACAAGATTCATTAAGTAGAGCTGGTTTAAGAGAACACAGGTGCAAGTGGCAAGTTGTTTTTCCTGTTGTGAAATCGGTGCCACCGGGATGTATGCTTTGGTAGCACCGAAAGGATTCGGTTGGACCGAGAATAATAGGCCGGTGTGACCGAGTTCATTACAGAGAAAACACTTGTGACCTTAGCTCACTAGACAAGTAAGATCTCACAAGGATTTGCAAGGAATTAACTGAATGATTTGCAATGAATTGGATGCAGTAATGCAGAACAGGAAGTAAAAGAGAAGAAACTTGAAAGAAATCTAGATGAAGTTTTTTTAAAAGAAGAAACAAATATGCATGAGACAAATGCAAGAGCACAGAAAGGAAAACGAGAGAACTTCATCTAGAATTGGTCGGCGACAAAGTCACCTATGTTAGAGTATATTGACTTAGGAGTCAAGTGAGAACACTTGATCATAGGCCATACTAATCGTTTAAGCTCAAAATGGGGTTACCATTTTTCGTTTAAGCATCTTGATGTATTCACATCTTGTCGAGTTGCTTTGACTCGTGACTTGGAGTAAAGCTTCTCTAAGATGGAATAACACACCTTGGGTAGTGGTATTGGTCGTGATCATGTAGTTGAACTTGTGTGGGTTGCTCAAGGTTGATGTAGCTCATCAAGAGTTGGGAGCACCACTTGGAATTTGAGTCCACCTTCCTACATGGATTAGTTTTTGCAAGGAAGAGCACTTGTGTATCCAAAATTACAATCATGAAACTCAATAATAAATTTGTCAAAGGATATGTTTGAATGGATTTGTGCTTCCTTGTTTTCAACCACCATTATGTAGAGACTTGGTGATGTAGAGATTGCTCAAGATGTGAGTGAGTTGCAATCTCATAGATTTAGATCCATCCAAGTTCCTACAAGGGTTAGATAACATGCAAGGTGCAAATATATCCAAGACGTAAGATTATTATCAAAAGTGAAATATCAAGGATTTGTCATAGGATCATGTCTTGCATGTATCAAATGGAGTTCCTACTCCAAGTTTGAAGCATCAATGATGTTCAATTCACCTCTCAACCTGCAAAACACTTTCTCATCAAGAGGTTTAATGAAAATATCCGTTGATTGTTTTTCAGTGCGAACATGCTTAAGATTAATGTCTCCTTTGGCAACATGATCTCAAATGAAATGATGACGAACTTCAATATGCTTAGTTTGAGAATGTTGCATGGGATTGTGAGCAATCTTGACAGCACTTTCATTATCAAAAAGTAATGGAACATGTTTCACATATATCCCATAATCTTTAAGAGTTTGGGTCATCCAAAGTAATTGAGCACAACATGAACCAGCGGCAATGTATTCCGCTTCGGCGGTGGATAAGGATACCGAGTTTTGTTTCTTGGAAGACCAAGACACAAGAGATCTACCAAGGAATTGACAAGTACCCGGAGTGGACTTTCTATCAACCTTGTCACCAGCATAGTCCGAGTCGGAGTAGCCAAGAATATTGAAAGAGGCCCTCTTAGGATACCAAATGCCAAAATTTGGTGTATGAATTAAGTATCTCACTATCCTTTTCACGGCCTTAAGATGACACTCTTTAGGTGCAGCTTGATATCGTGCACACATGCACACACTTAGAATAATATTGGGATGTGAAGCACATAGGTATAACAATGAACCAATCATAGAGAGATAAACCTTTTGATCAACCGGTTCACCATCTTTGGTCAAATCAAGATGTCCACTAGTAGGCATGGGTGTAGACATACCTTTGCATTCTTGCAAATTAAACTTCTTGAATAAGTCCTTGGTGTACTTCGTTTGAGAGACAAAAGTACCTTCCTTGGTTTGCTTGATTTGCAACCCAAGAAAGAATTTGAGTCCACTCATCATCGACATCTCAAACTTCTCTAACATTAGCTTTCCAAACTTTTCACTAAAATGAGGGTTAGTTGATCCAAATATAATATCATCGACATAAATTTGGCATACAAATAATTCTCCATTGACCCTTTTAGTAAAAAGTGTAGAATCATTTTTTCTAATTTCAAAGCCTTTTTCAATAAGGAACTTGGTTAAGCATTTATACCAAGCTCTAGGAGCTTGTTTAAGACCATAAAGAGCTTTGCAAAGTTTGTAGACATGATTAGTTTTCTTATGATTGATAAAGCCGGGAGGTTGTTTAACATAGACTTCCTCCTCTATTTCACCATTTAGAAAAGCACTTTTGATGTCCATTTGGTACAAGGTGATATCATGGTGATTGGCATAGGCAAGTAAGGTGCGAATGGACTCAAGTCTAGCAACGGGAGCATAAGTCTCACCATAGTCCATACCTTCGACTTGTGTGTAGCCTTGGGCGATGAGACATGCTTTGTTGTGAACTACTTGTCCATCTTCATCTTGCTTTTTGCGAAACACCCATTTGGTACCGATGATGTTGTGGTTGTTCTCGGGCTTCTCAACCAATGTCCAAACTTGATTCCTTTCAAAGTTGTGTAGCTCTTCATGCATAGCATTTATCCAATTCGGATCTTCCAATGCTTCTTCAACCTTCATAGGTTCAATGCTAGAGATGAATGAATAGTATTCACAAAAGTTAGCTAAACGAGTTTTAGAGCGAGTGATTATCCTGGTTTGGATATCATTGTAGATTTGCTCGACGGGATGGTCTTTAGCAATTCTTGCTCGAACTCGTGAAAGATTTTGCTTGGGTATTGGTTGAACATCTTCTTCATCTTGTTCTTCTTCTTGGCCTTCTTCAATGTTGGCGTTGTCGTTCTCTTGTCGTGGTGGAGAAGGAGGTTGTTGACGTTCTTGGTGTACTTCCTCGTTTTCTTCATCTTGGTGTGTCCCACTTGTGGATGCTTCCATATCAACTCTTGGTTCACCTTTTCATGAGGTAGAAGCTTCCACTTGGACGGACGAGTTACTTTCCTTCACCTCCGTTGGATGAATCTTGCCAATAGACAAGTCTTGAATTGCTTCTGAGGGTTCTTTGTCTCCTACGTTAATTGGCAATTGCTCTACTTGCAAGCCGTTAGATTCATCAAACTTCACATCTACCGTTTCTTCATCCTTTCGGGTGAAATTGTTGTAGACACGGTAAGTATGCATAACCAATTAGGAAACCTTCATGAGACTTAGGAGCAAATTTAGAACGATGATGCTTATCAAGAATGTAGCACTTTGAGCCAAATACTCGAAAGTATCCAACTTGGGGTTTGTTACCAGTGAGAAGCTCGTATGTCGTCTTGCCGAGTAGCTTGTGAAGATACAAGCGATTTGTTGCATGACAAGCTGACTCAACCGCTTCTGCCCAAAATTGCTTCGGCGTCTTGTACTCATCAAGCATCGTTCTTGCCATTTCGATGAGCGTCCGGTTCTTCCTCTCAACAACTCCATTTTGTTGAGGTGTGTACGTAGCTGAGAACTCATGTGAAATCCCTTCTTCTTCAAGAAAGGTGTCCACATTTGCGTTCTTGAACTCCGTTCCATTGTCGCTTCGAACCTTCTTGATCTTCACTTAAAATTGATTTTGGGCCTTCCTAGCAAAGTTTTTGAAGATCTTTTGGACCTGCAATTTATCATCGAGAAAGAACACCCATGTGAATCTTGAAAAATGATCAACTATAACTAGACCAAAAGAATTTCCACCGAGACTCTTGTAAGCGTTGGGACCAAAGAGATCCATGTGAAGTAGCTCAAGTGGCCTCCTTGTGGTCATGATGTTCTTTACGGGATGCCTTCCTCCAACCTGTTTACCTGCTTGAAAAGCATTGCAAAGTCTATCCTTATCAAATATGACATCATTAACACCAAGGATATGATTTCCTTTAATAAGCTTGTCAAGATTTCGCATGCCAACATGACCTAATCGTCTATGCCATAACCAACCATTAGAGGATTTAGCAATAAAGCAAGTTCTAGGTTGAGCCTTTTTAGTGAAGTCAACAATGTAAAGATCACCTCTACGTATACCGGTAAAGACCATTTTATGATTGTCTAGACACACTTGGCAATCTACTTCAGTAAATAGGACATTGAAACCGAAATCAGCAAGTCTAGATACTGAAAGTAAATTGTAGCCAAGAGATTCGACGAGCATAACATTTTGGATGGAGCTATCATGTGAGATGGCCACCTTACCGAGGCCAACCACCTTACCCTTTGAGTTGTCACCGAAAGTGACACACTTTCGAGGACCATCATTTTCAGCAAGCTCATGAAACATGTCTTTATCTCCGGTCATGTGATCGGTACATCCACTGTCAAGAACCCATTCCTTTCCTCCTGCCATATATCCCCGAAGATTTTCCATAAGACCAAGGTGTCTCATTGCATCATCAAGATCAAAGTCACTATCATCATCCTCGTCATAGTATCCATGTTCAACATCGTCATGTGGTGGATCAATTCCTAGAGAGGGTGATTCGTTAGTGTGAGTTTGACAATGATCTCCTTTATGTAGTCTAGTAGCTTCAGAAATAATATCGCTAATGATCCCAACATTTCCTTTGGCACGCATAAGATTTGTAAGTTCGAATAGACAATCACCAAACATAGGGTCATTGGAATTCATCTTACTCAAGGTAATAGACTTATGAAGAATTTCATCTAGATTTTTCAAGGAATAATCCGGAAATTGTTCCTCAAGAAATTTCCATATAGTATAGGCACACTCAAGAGTAGGCAAATTTCTAATCAAGTTTCTAGGCAAGCCTCTAGTGATAAGATTAACAGTTCTAAGATTCCTGATCATGTCAATTGTCTCATCAAGGGTAGGATGCATAGGATCAACATGAGGTGCACAAGGGCTAGCAATGTATTTGTTCAAATGATATTGATTGAAAATCACAAGCATCTCATTTTTCCACTCATGAAAATACTCTCCATCAAGTATAGGCACTCTATGTCTAAGACTCCCCAAAGTAGACTCATACATCTTCCTCCAATGGTGATTAAACCAAGGCAATGGAGACCACCAATTGAGAAGATCGAGAAGTGGTGTCTAGAGGGGGGGGGGGTGATTAGACACTAAGTGCTAAAAGTAGCAGTTTTTAATTTCCCTAAGTTTGAGTGGGTTTAGGCACAAGTTTAACAAACACAATACATATCAAGCAAGCATGCAAAGAGTATATGAGAAGCAGAAAGTAAACCATGCAATTTGCAAGAAAATAAAGGGAAGGGTTTGGAGAAATCAAACGCAATTTGGAGACACGGTGATTTTTGAGCCGTGGTTCCGATAGGTGGTGCTACAGTACATCCATGTTGATGGAGACTTCAACCCACGAAGGGTAATGGTTGCGCGAGTCCACGGAGGGCTCCACCCAAGAAGGGTCCACGAAAAAGCAACCTTGTCTATCCCACCATGGCCGCCGCCCACGAAGGACTTGCCTCACTAGTGGTAGATATTCACGAAGTAGGCGATCTCCTTGCCCTTACAAACTCCTTGGTTCAACTCCACAATCTTGTCGGAGGCTCCCAAGTGACACCTAGCCAATCTAGGAGACACCACTCTCCAAGAAGTAACAAATGGTGTGTTGATGATGAACTCCTTGCTCTTGTGCTTCAAATGATAGTCTCCCCAACACTCAACTCTCTCTCACAGGATTTGGATTTGGTGGAAAGAAGATTTGAGTGGAAAGCAACTTGGGGAAGGCTAGAGATCAAGATTCATATGGTAGGAATGGAATATCTTGGTCTCAACACATGAGTAGGTGGTTCTCTCTCAGAAAATGTAAGTTGGAAGTGTAGGTTTGTTCCGAGGGCTCTCTCCACGAATAAAGAGGAGGTGGAGGGGTATATATAGCCTCCACACAAAATCTAACTGTTACACACAATTTACCAATCTCGGTGGGACCGAACAAGAAACTCGGTCTGACCGATTCAGTAAACCTAGTGACCATTAGGGTTTTCGGTGGGACCGACATGCAACTCGGTAGGACCGATATGGTTAGGGTTAGGGCATAACGTAATCTCGGTGAGACCGATTACACAAACTCGGTGAGACCGATTTTGGTAATAAACTCGGTGAGACCGATTTTGGTAATAAGCTAACCAGAGAGTTGGTCAGATAAACTCAGTGGGACCGGTTCGCTCATTTCGGTGAGACCGAAGTGTCACAAAAAGGAACCAGAGAGTTTACATTGCAATCCCGGTAGGACCGGTTACACAAACTCGGTGAGACCGATTTTGGTAATGGACATACAGAGAGATTGCAATCCCATCTCGGTGAGACCGAGATCCCTATCGGTGAGACCAATTTGCCTAGGGTTTGTGGCCGTGGCTATGACATCTGAACTCGGTGGCGCCGGATAGAAAGAATCGGTGGGGCCGAGTTAGACTTTTAGGTTTTGGTCAAATGTGGATGTGGGAAAGTAGTTGAGGGTTTTGGAGCATATCACTAAGCACTTGAAGCAAGAACCTCATTAAGAAACACCCCATCCCTCCTTGATAGTATTGGCTTTTCCTATAGACTCAATGTGATCTTGGATCACTAAAATATAAAATGTAGAGTCTTGTGCTTGAAGCTTGAGCCAATCCTTTGTCCTTAGCATCTTGAAGGGGTTCCACATCCTTTAGTCCATGCCACTTCATTGTTGAACTTATCTGAAACATACTAGGTAAAAGTGTTAGTCCAACAAGAGATATGTTGACATTAATTACCAAAACCACCTAGGGAGCACTTGTGCTTTCATCGGCTCCCACAGTGGATCAACACGAAGGAACGGGACAAGTATGCGCCCATTTTTTCAAAGATCAAAGCCTTCATGGCTAATGGCTTAACCGACATCGACCTTGTTCGGTGCTGGGTGTCTTGGAGGATTCTGCCTTTAAGCCGTCGCCCCGGCTTAATGTGCGAGTACACTGGCAACTTGAAAGATCCTCAACGCCACTATGAAACCAATTATCTGACACAGAAATCAATGAAGCGACCAAGGCTTTGTTGAATGAAAGCTGGGCAGAGTGCAGTAAAACCGGACTTAGTCCTTTCTGCACCTTCAACCAGCCGCCAGCTGTAAGTATTGCACACAATGTTTCCAGTTTTTAATCATGTTTTCATTACTACTGTCCACTTATGATCATCTGACCTCCACAGGCCAATTCTCCTTTTTGGAAGAAGAAGCTGCAGGATAAGCCGGACAAGCAGACCCGGACCAAGACGAAGGCTAAAAAGCCTGCCAAGAATAAGACCAACCCCTCCAAGTTACTTAACTTGGATGATGATGGTGATGATGATGAGTCGGAGGTAGAACTTGACTCTCTTGGCTCATTTTTTGTACATCTCATTGACAATGACTATTACCAGGATGAAGTGGAAGCCAGCCGTGCGGGTGACGACGAGGTAATTGTTCTTTCCTCTGGCTCTGAATCTCTGCCAAAACAGAAAACTCGACAAGCAAGCCGGAAAGTAAGGTTTTCTCATCATTTGGCTTATTTGGATCCCAACTTTATTTTGAAGAAGCAGCAACACGAAGCTCGCCGCACAACCCGGAATAGTGGAGGCAGTATCCTTTCCTCCGGCTTAGCAAACACTCCAGCTCCCCGCAAGCATTGTCCAGAGGTCTCTATAATTTCCGACTTAACATATCCGAAGGCCGGCCTTTTTCAACAACCTCTTAATCCTTCCGATTAAAATTATCAGGGAACATCTCATTCCTCCTTTGGCGACTCAACGGGGACTCATGTCCCAATCTTCAAGACTGTGCCTGGGTAGGAATATTAAATCTCTGCTTTCAATAATATACTCAAATGTCGTGTTAAACTCATCTTGTGTTTCATTCACAGAGCTATGGCAAAGCCCAGCAAGAAAATGAAGGTGACAAAAACCACTAAAAACCCTTCTGAGCTGGAGCAGCAGACAACAGAGACCTCCCACCATGCCCCTGAAGCCACAGCCGATGAACCACCGCTGGTCGAACACAAGATCTCCATGGATCAAATGGATGTCGACCCAGGAAACAACTGGTGACTGCATTGTCCATAACCAGGGCCGGTTTATCAGAACCTCATATAAAAATAAATATCATACATGTGATACTTATGCGTATTGCCAGCTTACCACGCCATACAAAGTGAGGGTAACAACCCAGGCCCAGAGCGTAGTGCTCTGTGCAATTTATTCATACTGCCAGCTTACAACGCCAGGGAGAACAAAGGATAACATCCCAAATTTTTAGAGTACAAAACTCCAAACATATGATCATCATACACTGGTGACTTAATGTCCAAAGCCAGGCCGGGTTAACAAAACACCAGGTATTACCAAATACAGATCAAGGCATCATGGCCTAAATCAAATTTCAACCATATATCAATATGGCACAAACAAAAATCACCAAAAAAGATTCAATGGCAATAGAAAACAGAAGACCAAGGCATTCAAAGGCTGCCAAGCCTCAACATCAAGTGCTATTCAAGGGCTGCACAACCACTGAGTTACTCCTTAATTCAAACCTGTAAGCCGGGCCTCACATGACCAATTGCCGTTTTAACTTTGAGAAGTTCAGGGTCTTTACAAGATTGACTGCCAAGAGTACGGCGAGTCATTCCAGGATTACCTGGTCGGAGTGGCAAGCATACAAAGGTAGGATAACTCGGATTTTTGGTGAATACACCTGGCGTCCAAGCCTATTACGAGGGACAACAAAGCTCTTGTTCACTTAACAAGAAGCCCCCAAGAAATATTTGGATCCAGGCGTACAAGGCGGACCAGTTGGGTAGTCATAGCTATGCTCAATGAGCAGGAATCCCCCAAGCAATTTGCAATCAAGGCGTACAAGCCAGATCAAAAGGGTAATCATAGCTATGCTCAATGAGCAGGAAGCCCCCAAGTGACCTTATGAAGTAACAATAAAGACTCGAATTCTCAAAAATGAAATGACAGAGGCCCTGAATCATCAGGGATGCCAGCCTTATTATACTAATCATAATATATACATTGGTAAAAGTATGTACATCACAAGAGCCGGTGGCTCAGGTGTAATAAGGCCAAAGATGAGCAATATTCCACGGCCGATGGGTCTCCTCCTCCGACATGCGTGAGTCCTTATGGTCTCGAACATTGATAAGGTAGTATGACCCATTGTTCAGATTTTTACTGACCACAAAAGGCCCTTCCCAAGGTGGGGATAACTTGTGCATGTCAGTCTGATCCTGGATGAGCCGAAGCACAAAATCTCCTTCTTGAAAGGTCCTGGTCTTAACCCGGCGGCTGTGATAACGACGCAGATCTTGCTGGTAAATCGTCGAACGAGCCGCCGCAAGGTCACGCTCTTCATCTAACAGGTCAATAGCATCCCGACGTGCTTTCTCATTATCAGCTTCAACATAAGCCACCGCTCGGGGCGAGTCATGACGTATGTCACTAGGGAGAACCGCCTCTGCTCCGTAAACCATGAAGAAAGGCATGTAACCCATAGATCTATTGGGGGTGGTATTGATACTCCAAAGCACTGAGGGCAACTCTTCCACCCAACAACCTGGTGTCCTCTGCAAAGGGACCATAAGCCAGGGTTTGATACCTCTCAAGATTTCTTGATTAGCTCGTTCAGCTTGACTATTAGAGTAGGGGGTGAGCCACTGATGACACATTAAGCCAGATATGCTCTTGTTGATAGAATTCTTTCATTGCCCCCTTAGACAGATTAGTACCATTATTAGTAATGATACTATGAGGGTATCCAAAACGAAAGATCACCTTTTTGACGAATTGAACCGCCGTGGCTGCATCGCATTTGTTGACCAGCTCAGCTTCAACCCACTTTGTAAACTTGTCAACAGCTACCAGGAGATGAGTCTTTTTATCCTTGGACCTTTTAAAAGGTCCAACCATATCCAGCCCCTTGACTGCAAACGGCCAAGTAATTGTAATCATCCTCAATTCTTGAGCGGCACATTAGCTCGTCTTGAAAATTTCTAACAACCATCACATTTACTGACCAGATCTTCAGCATTAGCATGAGCCATCAGCCAACAAAACCCATGACGAAAAGCTTTAGCAACGAGATATTTAGAGCCAGCATGATGACCGCAATCTCCTTCATCAATCTCCCTTAGAATTTCACGGCCCTCTTTAGCAGAAATGCATCGTTGAAACACCCGTGTAACACTGCATCTGTGTCGCTCACCATTGACAATAGTCATTGGCTTAGACCTCCGGGTTATTTGTCTGGCCAAGGTTTCATCCTCAGGTAACTCACCGGGTCATATAAGCCAAATATGGAATAGTCCAATCAGGAATAACATGGAGAGCCGCCACCAACTGTGACTCCGGGTCAGGAACTGCCAAATCTTCCTCCATAGGCAACTTAACTGATGGGTTATGCAAAACATCAAGGAAAATATTAGGGGGTACCGGCTTACGCTGAGACCCCAGCCGGCTTAAAGTGTCAGCAACTTCATTTTTCCTGTGATCCAAATGCTCCACTTGATAACCTTTGAAATGACCAACAATAGCATCAACCTCTCGGTGATAAGCCGCCATAAGTGGATCCTTTGAATCCCAAGTTCCTAACACTTGCTGAGCCACCAAATCTGAGTCGCCAAAACACCTCACCCGACTTAGATTCATCTCTTTAGCCATCCGAAGACCATGGAGTAAGCTTCATACTCAACTGCATTGTTAGTACAAGGGAACATCAGCCTTAAAACATAACAAAATTTATCACCTCGTGGGGGAAGTCAATATAACTCCAGCCCCCGATCCTTACAATTGCCTGGATCCATCAAAGTGAATAGTCCAATATGTATTGTCCGGCTTATCCTCAGGCATCTGCAATTCCGTCCTGTCATTGATGAAATCCACAAGTGCTTGAGACTTTATAGCTGTTCGAGGCATATACTTCAAGGCATGGGGTCCATGCTCAATGGCCCACTTAGCTACCCGACCTTTGGCTTCTCCATTTTGAATAATATCCCCCAAGGGAGCAGAACTAACCACAGTGATGGGATGACCAAGGAAATATTGCTTCAACTTGCGGCTAGCCATGAACACGTCGTACACCAATTTTTGCCAATGTGGATATCTCTGTTTATACTCAATGAATACCTCACTGACATAATAAACCAGCCTTTGAACAAGGCACTCCTTGCCCGATTCCTTCCTTTCAACCACAACTACGACACTAACGGCTCTGTTGTTTTCAGCCACATATAACAGCAAGGGCTCCTTATTAATAGGAGCTGCAAGAACCGGCGGCTCAGCAGCTGTCTCTTAAGCGTCTCAAATGCTTCATTAGCAGCATCGCTCGAGACAAAGTTATATGTCTTCTTCATCATTTGATACAAAGGGATAGCCTTCTCTCCCAGGCGGCCTATAAACCGGCTTAAAGCTGCAATATGACCCGCCAATCGCTGGACGTCATTGATACATGCTGGCTTAGCCAAAGAAGTGATAGCCTTGATTTTCTCTGGGTTAGCTTCAATACCCCTCTCAGAGACCAGGAAACCCAATAACTTTCCTGTTGGCACGCCAAAGACACATTTGGCCGGGTTAAGCATCATTTTATAGACCCGGAGATTGCCAAAGGTCTCTTTCAGATCATCTATCAAAGTCTCCTTCTTCCTGAATTTCACAACGATATCATCCACATAGGCGTGAATATTGCGTCCAATCTGGCCATGAAGGCAATTCTGAACACACCGTTGGTAAGTCGCCTGGGCACTCTTGAGCCCAAAGGGCATAGACACATAGCAGAAGGCTCCAAAGGGAGTGATGAAAGCTGTCTTCTCCTGGTCCTTAACTACCATCTTGATATAATGATAACCCGAATAAGCATCCAAAAAGCTCAAACGCTCACAACCCGCCGTAGCATCAATAATCTGATCAATACATGGGAGAGCAAAAGGATCTGCCGCACATGCCTTATTAAGGTCTGTATAATCCACACACATACGCCAAGTGCCATTTTTCTTAAGTACCAGCATCGGGTAGGCAAACCACTCAGGATGAAAAACTTCAATGATGAACCCTGCTGCCAAGAGCCGGGCCACTTCTTCATCAATTGCCTTGCGCCTCTCTTCATTAAAACGATGAAGAAATTGCTTGACCGATTTAAAATTTGGATCTACATTAAGAGTGTGCTCAGCGAGTTCCCTCGGTACACCTGGCATGTCAAAAGGCTTCCATGCAAAGCTGTCCCGGTTCTCAGGGATGAACTCGATGAGCACACTTTCCTATTTTGGATCCATATTAGCACTGGCACTGAACTGCTTGGACGAGTCGCCAGGCACAAAATCAATCAACTTAGTGTCATCTGCCAATTTAAACTTCAACAAGGGGTCATCTTCTGTAGTTGGCTTCTTCAAAGGTGTCATATCCGCCGGGTCAACATTATCTTTATAAAATTTCAACTCCTCAGTAGCACAAGCCGACTCAGCATACACAACATACCTTCTTCATAGTCTAGATCAATCTTCCTATCACCATGCACTGTGATGTTGCCCTTATGACCCAGCATTTTAAGCTACAAATAAAAATAACAAGGCCGTGCCATAAACTTGGCATAAGCTAGCCGCCCGAACAAAGCATGATACGGGCTCTTGATCTTGACCTCCTCAAAGGTCAATTTCTCAGCTCCGGAATCATGATCATCTCCAAAGGCCACCTCCAGGGTTATCTTACCCACTGGATACGCGACTTACCAGGCACCACCCCATGGAAAACCATAGAAGACGTCTTAAGATCCTTGTCAGTCAAATTCATACGACGAAAAGTCTCATAGTAAAGGATATTGATGCTACTGCCCCCATCTATGAGCACTTTTGTAAGCTTATACCCTCCTACCTGAGGAGCAACTACCAACGCCAATTGACCAGGATTGTCAACCCGGGGCGGGTGATCCTCCCGGCTCCAAACGATAGGCTACTCAGACCACCTCAAATAACGAGGCACTGCCAGCTCAACTGAGTTCACCACCCTCTTATGTATTTTCTGATCTCGCTTGCACAGGCTTGTGGTGAACACATGATATTGACCACTATTTAGCTGCTTTAGATTGCTCTGGTAACCACACTGCTGCTACTGATTCCATTGGCCAGATTGCTGATTAAAACCACCTTGATTACCTTGGCCTTGAAAGCCAGAGCTTGAACCGCCACCTCCAAAGCCAGGCCCGTGAGAGCCGGAACCTGAAACACCGTACGGGCCATGATTATTTTGGGAAAAATTAGAGTTTCTGTACTCCCTCAAGATGAAGCAATCCTTGCACAGATGACTGGCCGGCTTATCCTGGGTTCCATGCTTCGGGTAAGGCTGATTCATCATGGCCTCAAGGTTGAACTTTGGCCCTCCAAACTGGGGCGCTTGCGTTTTCCCCTTTCGACGCTGGTTATTACTCTGCGTATTGGTGTTAGCCACAAAGTCTAACCCGCCGTCCACCTTACGTTTACCATTGCCACCATGACTTGTTGTGTTATGCTGCCCCTTTGCATTGACACTCTTCTTCCCTTTCCCAATCTTCTCCTCATCAGACTCAGGGTCTTTAGTGCTATCAGAGTAGGCATACTTGACGAGTGCCGCCATGAGCTCCCCCATATCATTACAATTGCGCTTAAGCCACCCTAATTTCTGCTTAAGGGGAAGAAAACAACAATTCTTTTCTAACATCAGGACCGCTGAACCGGTGTTGATACTGTCCAATGAGTGTATAACGGCTGAGATCCAGCGCACCCAATTGGTTGTTGACTTTCCCTCACCCTGGACGCGAGAGTCCAAATCCAAAATCGACATAGGCTGCTTGCACGTGTCTTTGAAATTTTGAATAAATCGCTTTTTCAATTCTGCCCATGACCCAATGGTGTTAGCAGGCAGCCCTTTCAACCAAGTACGAGCCGGCCCATCCAACATCATGGTGAAATACTTAGCACATGCAGCGTCACTGACATCCAGCATCTCCATAGCCATCTCATAGCTCCCAATCCAAGCCTCTGGGGGCTGATCCGCCATGTAATTAGGCACCTTATGGGGGCCCTTGAAATCCTCAGGCAAGCGCTCATTGCGTAGAGCCGACACTAAACACGGGACACCCAAGGTTCTAGAGGTCACTCCTGCCTCGACAGACGCTGACAGATAAACTGAAGATTGCTGTTGAGCCGCCAGCTGAGCTGCCAACTCCGCATCACGCCGCGCTCTGCCCTGGTCCACCAAAATCTGAGCCTCATTACCAGTGCGAGGCGGGTCAGGCCCGCGAGGTTGGTTGTGATGCCGCTCACTGCTCGACACAACCGCTTCATCAATGTGTCTGCTGTAACTCCAGCTCGGACTTGGGGTTGAATGAATCCAATCACGACTATATGAATAAGCCGCCTGTTGAGCCACTGCTGTCTGAAGAAGTTTTCTAGCTCTCCGTATTTCCATCGCCGCTGGCGACTCATCCTGAACCAGGAGAGCCGCTAATCGAGCAGATGCAGCTATCATGTTATCCAAAGGATTAGAAAAATGACCCGGGGGCATCGGAACGTGCTGAGGAGGGGTCAATTCAAACATGGGGGGGTCTGCAGCTCGAGGTTGAACCGGTGCTCCAGCCGTCGGTGCCTCAACGGACTGATCCACACCAGGTGGGTTACTGGTTCCTGCCCCAGGCATGTTGAAAAGATTCCTCACATCGTAAACTGGAGGTAAACAACTCAAATGCCTTCTGTTGAAGACAATGTTTGATGCGTCGCGATCTAATCTCAACTGAAAATTCTCTGCTTGAAGTCGTTCTGCCTCCCTCTACAAGGCGGCTCGCTCTGTCGCCACCCAGGTGTTCTCAGCGTTTAGATCCTCCTTGGCTTGGTCTATCTCATCACGTAACTTTTCAACGTCCACATTATCCTGGGTCTGGGTCGCTGGGTCACCTCTGCCATCAACAACGTTGCCAGAGCCTCCAATAGATCAGATAAAACTTGAGACAGCGGGCGCACATGGCCTCCTGCCCCGGCTGCCGTTGCCATTGCTGACCCGGAGTCATTGCTGCCGCAGTTTAGGAATTCTGCCCTAGCTGTGAACCGGCCATTAAGACTGTAACCCGATTTGGCGGCTCGTAAGTGTCCGGAATACTGTCACCATCAGAACAGCCCCCAAGCCCACCATCTTGAACTTGATACATGGAATTGGTCTCACTATTTGAGGACTCATCGCCTGAATAGACGACCGTCTCACCACCGGATTCAGATCCTCCTTGTAGATCTACTCCTGGAGTAAAGCAAACAAATACATGCTTCAAGGCGGCTTGAACCTTGGCGGGTCGCGCGCGCTGAGACGTCTCGACGATGTCGGTGAAGGTGTCCGGCTCAGCTTCCGACTCACCAATCTTGCCGATGAAGACATGAATTCCGCCGAAGGGGACCCGGTACCCGTACTCGATCGAGCCGGCCTCGGGGACCCAGCCTACATCATCGATGTAGAGCTTGTTGCATTGACTCTTGGTAATCTGGCCCACAACGTATCCCTTGAGCCCTACGAAGCTTCCCTTCAAGAACTCGAAACCACCGTGCGCTGGCCCCATGGTGGGCGCCAACTATCGTGGAATTGTCACAACAGATGCCCTAGCATGAGGACTTAGGTGTGGAGCCATCGCAACGTAGTTAGCTTGAAGGGGTTAAAACAGGACAAGGGACACAGAGAGTTTACCTAGGTTTGGACCCTCGCAACGAGGTAAAGGCCTACTCCTGCTTTAGGTTGTATTACTTGGGTTTCGATTACCAGGGAGCGAATACGCTTGACCTAGTTCTCAACTTGTTGTTTCTTGCCTTAACCCGTCGCCAGGTCACCCCTTTATATACATAGGCAGATAGGCTGATGCCCGACGGCTTACAGAGTCCCGGCCGGCTCATACACAACGTGTCCAGCTCGGTGACATAACTAAACTTTCCTTAACATACAAGTTAAACATATGGCGGTTTATGCCCGTGGGCCTAAAGTCTCCCCCGGGTCTTGGGCCTTCAGTAAGCTTGCTTCATGAACCGCCATCTTCAACATCTTCTTGGGCATTCCATTATGAACCTCCAGTGGTATGACCCGGCCCCTCCTGGGCGTGTTGTACCCAATAGTTATATCCCCAACAGACCCCCTCTCGCAACTCTTTGCAAAAGGAGTCTTAGTCATCTTACCGAGTAGGCAAGACTCGCATGTCTCAAATGATTCAAACTCAAACGAAGATAGAATTCCATCATCATTGAGATTCTTCATGCACTTTTGACTAATGTGTCCTAGTCGACAATGCCAGATGTAAGTCAGATTTATTTCATTAGGCTTATGCCTCTTGACATTTATGTTATAGACTGATTCACCTTCAAGATCTAGGATAAATAACCCATTCACAATGGGTGCAAAGCAATGAAACATATTATTCAAGTAAATAGAACAACCATTGTCCTTAATACTGAATTCTTAACCTTGTCATATTAAACATGAGACAGAAATAATGTTTCGACTCAAAGCAGGATGATAATAACGATTATCAAGTTCCCTTACAAATCCTGAAGGTAAATTAAGTTGCACAGTGCCGACGGCCAATGCAGCAACTCTTGCTTTATTCCCGACGCGTATGTCAACTTCTCCTCTCGCGACATTCTTAGTTCTGCTTAGCCCCTGCATCGAGTTGCATATGTGAACAACCGATCCGGTATCATATACCCAAGAGCTATTAGAAACATCAGCAAGATAAATGTCTATAACATATACAACAAGTGTACCTGAAGAAGAAGTCATACTTCTAGTCTTCTTGCCCTTCTCAGCAAGCCACTTGCTGCAGTTCCTTTTTCAGTGTTCTAGGTTCCTTGCAATGAAAGCAAATACTTCTCGAGGCCGTTCCTGACTTAGACGTAGCAGCGGCAGTTGGAGTTGCCTCCTTCTCTTTGCCCTTTGCCTTAGCCTTTTTCTTGGACGAGCTCTACTTGAACTTAGCCGAGTTCTGCACCATCAACACTTGACGATGTGTACCTTCCTTGATATCATGCTCTGCCACTTTGAGCATCCCATGCAATTCAGTGAGCTTCTTTTCCATCCCATGCATATGGTAGTTCGAGATGAACGGCCCATAGCTATCCGGAAGAGAACCAAGAATTGTATCTGTGGACAAGTCGTTCCCAAGTGGGAAGCCCAACCGATCCAGAGCTTGCCTGTACCCGATCATCTTGATCACATGAGGGCTCAGTGGATCACCCTCTTTTAGCTTACAATCCATGAAGGATCGCCAGATGTTGAACCTTTTGGTCCTAGCTTGCATTTGAAACATGCTCTTGAGGTTCTCGATCATATCAAAAGCCTCAATATTTTTGAACTGCTGCTGCAGATTGGGCTCCATAGAAGCCAACATGAGACATCTGATCTCATTTGATTCATCAACAAGTTTCTGGTAGGCATTTCTAGTTGAGGCATTAGCATTATCAGCAGGTTCCTCTGGAACTGGATTCTCTAGAACTTGTTCCTTTTTCTCATGCCTAAGAAAAATTCTCAGGTTTCTATACCAAGTGGTAAAGTTTGTTTCATTCAATTTATCTTTTTCCAGGATTGATTTCAACGCAAAAGGGGTAACTTGAGCAGGTGGTGCCATTTATCTATAACAGAAATATGCAAAACACTAAGACATGCATTCATGAAGAGTAATTCATATTTAACATTTTAATAAGATCATTACTCCCACTAAAATGAACATCCCTTGGTTGATACTTAGTGATTCAAGATCCAAGATCAACATGTCAACTAGTGAGATTTTGCATCACCGCTAGAAGACAAGATCACTCGATAAGCAACTCTTGTTAATCGTATCTCCATACGACTCTTGTTGTTGGGGACATCTCGTGCCATGCCAACTCCCATGCCTCGTGGCCCAAAACTGTTTTGATAGCCATGACAAGTCAACCAATGCTTCACATGTAAGTGTCTGACACAAACCAATCACTTCAAGGACATCTAATGGCACCCTAATTTTATAGGCCCACCACTAAATATACTTGACATGTGAAGGTGCAGCAATTGGGGAGGCATTTATACTTGACATTCTTTGAGGGATCACCCTACTTAAAACATCTACCATGCAAAAGAAGGATGCATACAAGGGATAAACTTTCACATGCAGTTTATATATGTGTGATATGGTATAGCCCCTTTTCACAGCGCATGGCGATCTCCATCTCAACGTGCGCGGTCTGCCCATGGTGATCTCCATCTCCATGCATGGTGGTACTCATGGTGACCTTCATCTCCATGCCATGGTGTCAACCGCCAAGTGTTACATAAGATACTATGCTATTACAAACTAATAGCTACTGAAAGTAAATTACATTACATGGCTTCTCATGTTGACACACAGGTCATTAGTAAAATAATGGGACAATCATATGGCTCCTGCCAGTTGCCGCACTCATGACACGCAAGTCATGAAACAATAATACACAAGCAACATTCATGGGCTATACCAAATCACAAACATTCCTTGCAAAAACGAGTCCGACGTTCTACTGCTGAAGATAAAACCTCCCAAAACTCTATTTTCCAAGAGGATTTTGGCCTAGCCAGAAGCACTGAATTCTCGTTCTAACATTTCATTGCTAATCCAACTTTTTGTTAGCTTCAGTTTGACAGGTCGTGAAGCAAAAACAGAGTTCATATGCAAAAGTTACAACGGTTTTACCGAGACCGCTCCAACAGATTTCAGCACTTCGGAAATCACATTTCCATGGTGTTGATCTATGTTCCGATTCGATCAATCTCATTGATCTTCGCGTGCTACATCTGGATTTACGTTCCACTGTCTACCCCGATGGAGGATAGCAACTGGTAGGGGTAACTCGTGTCACGACCACTGCGTCATGATCACGGAAACAAGATCATGAAACCAACCTTCAACACTGACGTGCGCAGCCGATCTCATCGATCCGCACCTAAACTGATCTACATATCTCAGATGCATATCATCAAATCTATCACCACATATCGGAGGCTCTGATACCACTATTGGAACATGTTGTATGCTACGCTAGCGCCAAATAAAATTTTCTATCGCGCACCCAAGATCATGCAGCTGGAAATAGATTACGAGACCGGGTTTACCACTAGACACACAATCACTGCAGCGGAAGTAGAGTTGATGATGCGTATAGCCTATCTCCCAGGTCATCTCCTCCTTGCATCGCGAATCTCCCGCGAATAGCGAATACCCGTGAAGGGTGATCTCTGCAAATAGCGAAGACCCGTGAATGATGATCTCCCATGAGCAACACCTCGTGTTTCCCTCAAACGGTTTGTCCAAGCACCATAGATGCGATGCCTCCAAGGTATCCACACTTGCGGGGTGCAGCGGCGGGTGGCGGACTGCTAGGTCCAGTCGCACATCATGGGCATAGGGAGTGGCCGCGACTATCGAGGGTGGGAAAAGATCAACCCTAAGTGGTGCACCCACTCCCCTTTATGTAGACCTCCGAGGTGGGCTCATGTCACGCCCAATATGCGACCCTATCCTAAAGGAACTTGAAGGTCCCACCAAGGATAGAAGCGCATATTGGAGACGCTTTTGCAAGGTGGATATCATTACATCGTACCATTACATAATAGTTGGGGATACATATAGAAGGCATACAATGCCACATGAATACAACAACATCATACACAAGAGCAACATCCGACTACGGATGAAACACAAACAAAAACTCAAATGACATCCACCCTGCTAGCCCAGGCTGCCGACCTGGAACCTATCCCCTGATTGAAGAAGAAGCAGAAGAAGAACGCCAAAACAAGTAAACATCACTCTCACGTCATGATCATCGCATTACCTGTACCTGCAACTGTTGTTGTAGTAATCTGTGAGTCATGAGGACTCAGCAATCCCATTACCATGGGTATCAAGACTAGCAAAGCTTAATGGGTAAGGAAAGGATAAGTGGTGGGGTTGCAGCAGCGTCTAAGCATGATATGGTGGCTAACTTATGAATACAAGAATAAGATGAGAAGCTATGCAAACGGCCGCAAACTAGTAAAGATCAAGAAGTGATCCTGAAACTACTTACATCCAAACATAACCCAAGCTGTGTTCACTTCCTGGACTCCGCCGAGAAGAGACCATCACGGCAAGACACGCGGTTGATGCATTTTAGTTAAGTCAAGTGACAAGTACTCTACAATCGGATATTAACAAATTCCCATCTGCCACATAACCGCGGGCACGGCTCTCGAAAGTTTATACCCAGCAGGGGTGTCCCAACTTAGCCCATTATAAGCTCTCACGGCCAATGAAGGATATTCCTTTTCCCCGGGGGACCCGATCAGTCTCAGAATCCCGGTTACAAGACATTTCGGCAATGGTAAAACAAGACTAGCAAGACCGCTCGAATGTGCCGACAAATCCCGATAGGAGTTGCACATATCTCGTTCTCAGGGCACAACGGATAGGTTAGCCTACGAGTAAAACTAGACCTCGAGTTGCCCCGCGGTGGCCCCACAGTCTGCCCGGTTCGGACCAACACTTAGAGAAGCACTGGCCCGGGGGGGTTAAAATAAAGATGACCCTCGGGTTAATTACTCGCAAGGGAAAGGTTATAGGTTGTTAGGCAAATGTAAAACCAAGGTTGGGCCTTGTTGGAGGAGTTTTATTCAAAGCGAACTGTCAAGGGGTTCCCATAAACCCAACCGCATAAGGAACGCAAAATCAAGGAACATAACACCGGTATAATGGAAACTAAGGCGGCAAGAGTGAAATGAAACACCAGGCATAAGGCCGAGCCTTCCACCCTTTACCAAGTATATAGATGCATTAATTAAAATAAGAGATATTGTGATATCCCAACATAATCATGTTCCAACATGGAGCAATCTTCAACTTCACCTGCAACTAACAATGCTATAAGAGGGGCGCAACAAAAGTGGTAACATAGCCAAACAACGGTTTGCTAGGAAGGGTGAAAAATGTTAGAGGCTGACATGGCAATTTGGGAGGCTTGATAAACAAGTGATAGGTAGCGCAGCATAGCGATAGAACGAAGCAACTAGCATAACAATGATAGCAGTAAGATCTAGGGTAACGGTCATCTTGCCTGAAATCCCGCTAGGAATAAGAACGGGTCCATGAAGAAGATGAACGGGCGAAGATGAACCAAGCATAGTTGAACGGATCCTCACGGTTGCAACGAAACAGGAACTATCCAGAAGAAGCACAACCGGAAAGAAGCAAACAACATGGTAAACACACAACACATAAACATGAAATGATGCACAACCAAGCGTGATACATGACAAAGGCTATATGATGCTACTATTGGCAAGAGATGATGCATACAAGATTAACACAATAAAGCAAGTTTAAATGAGGCCGGAAACAACATATAGCAAATCCGGTAAGTCCCCATATGCAAATTTTAAAATTGGTCCAGATCTGAATAAACCTTATGTTCAAGTAGTTAAACAGCAAGTTAAGATGAACCAAGATGATCTACAAGAGATTCTAGTCAAGTTACATATAAAGTTCATTTAGTTCGGAGCTACGACCTAGAAGATATGAGCAAAACAAGTTAAACATGGCATTGATGCAAAATGCATTCAAACATCAAGCAAACACTCTCAAAACATTGATGCAACATGATAGCATGAAACTACATGCAAAATCAAGCAAGTTTCATATAGAGCATGCTCAAAACGGATCAACGGTGCAACACATACACTCTAAACAAGATATAACAGCAATCTGCCCAAAACAACAAGTAGGCACTTTGCAAACATCAAAACAATATGCTACACGAATCATATGAGCACAAACTTGACATGCTTTTCATGTACAGATAACATACTTCAAATATCATTAAGGTCCAGGTTCATAGGCATCAATATTAAACCAATATGATCAATGCAAAATGAAATTTTGTAACACAGGAGCATATGCATGAGCAGAGTTAAAATGATGGCAACTTGAGAGCAAGAAAAAGACAAGCTACAGCAAGTAAACATAGCAACCAAGAGCATCGCATCAAATTACACATAACAAAGAGCATATAACATCATGGCATGATATACATATGGCTCATGGATTAGTAGGAACCAACATGACAAGATTGAATGTTGAAACAGTTTCAGCAAGAGTAAAACAGGAACATTATGATAGCATGTTTGCAAGCATGAAACAGAGGTCATATGACATCCAAATTTATCAAACATGGCATGTAAAAAAATTACTCATCATCACAGGATCAACAGAGACAAAGTTATAGCACTCACAAGATGCATACATGATGTTAACAATCAACAAATTTCAGCAGTTTATATCACATAGCAGTTTTGCAACAAAGATTAAGGCATCAATATGAACAGTAACATGCATGCAAACTACTCCATCATGAAGAGCACTCTGATATGAACATTTTGACATATTATATGCACAAAACGGAGCAACATGCATGAAGTTATGGCATGGCAAAGATGCACACATGAAGCTGTTTCAGAAAAGACTTGGGCGTTTTCTGAAAAAAATGAGTGGGCGCGAGTTAGTTAAATAGCGCCTAGGGCAAGGGATTGGGAAGGCGGGGTGCTCACCTAGCGGGCCCTGGCCCAAGGCAGGGAGGAGGACGGGCAGGCCGGCTTGGCTGGGCCGGCCCACGAGGCGGGGTCGGGCGAGGCGCTCGGTCTCCTCGACCGAGCAGAGCAGAGCACGACGGCGGCTGGGAGCCCGGCTCCGGTGAGCATGGCGGTGGGGATGGCGCCGGAGAGGGTCGTGGAGGGCGGATCCGGCAAGGAGATGCCCGGATCCGGCCGGAGGAGGTGGGAGACTAGGGTTAGGGGTGTTTTCATCCGCGAAAAATGAAGGGGAAGGACCTATTTATAGGTAGAGGGAGCTAGGAGAGTCCAAATGAGGTGCGGTTTTCGCCCACACGATCATGATGCAACGATGGAGAGCATGGAGGGGGTTTGGATTGGCTATTGGGCTGTTGTGAAGGGGTGCTGGGCTACAAAGACAGAGGGGTTTTAGTTAACTCGGTTAATCGTTGGGGCATCAAACGACCTCCAAATGGAATGAAATTTGACAGGCGGTCTACCGGTGATATACCAAGACCACTCGGCAAATCTTGGCCCATTTCAAGAACTTTTTCAACGGCTCACAAAACAGAACTGGGAGGTGCCACGGGCGCATGTGAGTGTGGTTGGGCTCTGAACGGACAACGGAGAGAACCGGGGGAACCCGAACGGACGCAAGTTTGAAAAAAATGCAGATGAAAGGAAGATGATGACATGGCAAAGTGCAACACGCAAGCAAATGACATGGCAACAATGGTGAATAACTGGAAGACACCTGGCGCATTGGACTCGGGGCATTACAACTCTCCTCCACTAACTGGAGATCTCGTCCCGAGATCTCAGGAACGAGACGGGAGAGAAAGAGGATGAGGTGAACAAGAACGCAAGAGAGAAGATGAACAAAGTCCGAGAGCACTCGGGTAGAAAAGAGGAATGGCGGATATGACGAGAATGAAAAGCTCAAGAAACAAGATAGACTCTGAAACCACTCCGGTTAGAACAAGATAAAAGGAATAAGAATGAAAGAATTTGGGCAGCTTTCCGGCTGAAAATGGAAGGAATGGAGACATGAACTTGACAAGATGGGATGACACTTGACGAGATGAACAACACAATGCCTCCGCAAGAATTGAAAGAATGGAATGAAAAGAAAGGATGATAGAACAACAACTTTCACCACGAATGAATTCGATAGCATCCTTAGAGGAAGGGTAGAACGGAGTTGTTGAGAAAATCAACTACAAAAGAATAAGCTTGTTGTGGACTTATAAAAATCATCTCAAAACTTGAGGTGAAATTATACCACAACCAAATGTCTGAATAGCTGAGAAGAATGAAGAAATGCAAAACTCCACTTCAGATTTGCACTTCGAGACGCGGGAAGAAAAGATACTTGAACTCCTCCAACAAAATCTTGATGAACTATTGAAGAATGAATTAAATCATGAAGAACCACCATGAAGAACTCCGGTGACAAAAGTACGATGAGATAGAATGAAGGATGAAATAATAAGATTAAATCTTGCGGTGATTTAGATGGACGTTCCGACAAAATGGCCAAGGAAATTTTGAACTCCAGAAAAGAAAAGATGAAAACACTTCGAAACGAGAGATTATTCATCATGAACAAACTCTGAAGGAAGGAATTAATTACTTCGAGGAAAATAAGATTTATTGTATGCTTATCCTTCATCAAATTAAATTGATGACAAGCAATGGATTTTGCATACTACTTATTCTTATTGGAAAAGGATTAAGGGGGATATAGCACAAAACTTGAGAAAATCTTCATGAACCACCGGTAGGATTGAAAAGAACGAATGAATTGATATGATAACAAAGGAAAAAGAATTTGAATGAACCACCATAAGAATTCGAAAATGATTGAGGAAAGAGAATGAATCACCGGGAAGAATTAGAAGAACCAATATGCTCGAGGGGATTTAGATGCAAAAGAACAAAGAGATCACGAGCTGTTTAAAGAACACTTGAACGAAGCGCCGGGATAATTGGATAACGGTAGCTGAAATGATGGTTATCAGTGAAAGAAAACAGAAAAACAACTCCTGACATACTCCAGATGGGTAAGAAAAGAATGCCTGACAAATGGAATAATTCGAGAGGATAACATGAAGCTAGAACCACGAATCTTCGAGAGAACGGACAAGATTTAAAGGAAAAACTCTTCTTCGGTCTTCCAATGACGACGGGAAACAACACCAAAATTGTTTAGATACTCCGGGAGAATGAAAAGCGAAAAGGTTGAGCCAAAGATGAAAAGAATTTGAAAGCGATCTTGGGGAAGGCATGTGACTGATGGAATCCATTCTTACGTCACACTTTGAAAAGAATTTGAGAATAACTCCGGAATAATCAGAAGAGTCAGGTAAGATCCTGGGAAAAACCCCGTGGGTTAGGGCCCACTAAAAAGAAAACACCGTTGAAAAAGGATTGTTGAAGAGATAGATGATGCACCGGAACAATTGAAATATTTAAATGAGGTGACAACCTCGAATTAATTCGAACACAGACGAATCTCCTGAGATGTCTTGAGCACTCCGGAAGGATAAACTGGCAAGAGGCGAACGAACAGGGAAAACACTTGATCCAAGGAAAAGAATATGATCAACATGAAAAACTTGAATTGAGTCCACCGGAAAAGAAAAAGAGATGAAGAATGTCAAACTAGACGAGAATTAATCGGTTGAAATAATTTACGAAAGACTGAAGAGGATCCGCACGAATGAAATTGATGCTCGAAAGAGACTCGGGCTCCGAGAATAAGAGGGTGGGAGGGCGGGAAAAAAACAAAGGCAACTTGGAAAGGGAAAATCGACAAATAACTAGAATAGAAAACACTGGTTGAAAGAATGCAAAGGCTTCACACGAGTAGGATGGATACTCGATTACGGGCTCTGGCTCTGAGAAGATAAAAGGGTGGGCGGGTGGGAAAAGAAAACAACTGAGGACGACATTGTCTATCTTCAGACGACGTTGCTTCCCCGTCCAAGAAAGAGCTGAACATTGATCTTGCAAAAACAAAGAGGGTCGAATCGCCTTGATGAGAAATGCACCGGATGAAAAGAGCTGAGAACCAGCGATCGGAAAACTAACCGCCTGATCCTAAAGAAAATTTGAATGGGAAAAGAAGTAATTCAAAACACCTACGTCAAGATTCCTCACCAGAGCGACGAAGGGGTTGAGGAGTAAAAAGAATTCATACTCTCCGATATAACTAGAATCAGAAATAGTTTTCTTCTAGACTCGACAATGGCCGAACTATGAACAATCAAGGGGGGCTCGTATGGTCGCTCAAGGCTCTGATACCAACTTGTCATGCCCAATATGCGACCCTATCCTAAAGGAACTTGAAGGTTCCACCAAGGATAGAAGAGCATATTGGAGACGCTTTTGCAAGGTGGATATCATTACATCGTACCATTACATAATAGTTGGGGATACATATAGAAGGCATACAATCCCACATGAATACAACAACATCATACACAAGAGCAACATCCGGCTATGGATGAAACACAAACAGAAACTCAAACGACATCCACCCTGCTAGCCCAGGCTGCTGACCTGGAACCTATCCCCTGATCAAAGAAGAAGTAGAAGAAGAACGCCAAAACAAGTAAACATCGCTCTCACGTCATGATCATCGCATTACATGTACCTGCAACTTTTGTTGTAGTAATCTGTGAGTCACGAGGACTCAGAAATCCCATTACCATGGGTATCAAGACTAGCAAAGCTTAATGGGTAAGGAAAGGATAAGTGGTGGGGTTGCAGCAGCGTCTAAGCATGATATGGTGGCTAACTTACGAATACAAGAATAAGATGAGAAGCTACACAAACAGTCACAAACTAGTAAAGATCAAGAAGTGATCCTGAAACTACTTACGTCAAAACATAACCCAAGCTGTGTTCACTTCCTGGACTTTGCCGAGAAGAGACCATCACGGCAACACACGCGGTTGATGCATTTTAGTTAAGTCAAGTGACAAGTACTCTACAATCGGATATTAACAAATTCCCATCTGCCACATAACCGCGGGCACGGCTCTCGAAAGTTTATACCCAGCAGGGGTGTCCCAACTTAGCCCATTATAAGCTCTCACGGCCAATGAAGGATATTCCTTCTCCCCGGGCGACCCGATCAGTCTCAGAATCCCGGTTACAAGACATTTCGGCAATGGTAAAACAAGACTAGCAAGACCGCCCGAATGTGCCGACAAATCCCGATAGGAGTTGCACATATCTCGTTCTCAGGGCACAATGGATAGGTTAGCCTACGAGTAAAACTAGACCTCGAGTTGCCCCGCGGTGGCCCCACAGTCTGCCCGGTTCGGACCAACACTTAGAGAAGCACTGGCCCGGGTTAAAATAAAGATGACCCTCGGGTTAATTACTCGCAAGGGAAAGGTTATAGGTTGTTAGGCAAATGTAAAACCAAGGTTGGGCCTTGTTGGAGGAGTTTTATTCAAAGCGAACTGTCAAGGGGTTCCCATAAACCCAACCGCATAAGGAACGCAAAATCAAGGAACATAACACCGGTATAATGGAAACTAAGGCGGCAAGAGTGAAACGAAACACCAGGCATAAGGCCGAGCCTTCCACCCTTTACCAAGTATATAGATGCATTAATTAAAATAAGAGATATTGTGATATCCCAACATAATCATGTTCCAACATGGAGCAATCTTCAACTTCACCTGCAACTAACAATGCTATAAGAGGGGCGCAGCAAAAGTGGTAACATAGCCAAACAACGGTTTGCTAGGAAGGGTGAAAAATGTTAGAGGCTGACATGGCAATTTGGGAGGCTTGATAAACAAGTGATAGGTAGCGCAGCATAGCGATAGAACGAAGCAACTAGCATAACAATGATAGTAGTGAGATCTAGGGTAACGGTCATCTTGCCTGAAATCCCGCTAGGAATAAGAACGAGTCCATGAAGAAGATGAACGGGCGAAGATGAACCAAGCATAGTTGAACGGATCCTCACGGTTGCAACGAAACAGGAACTATCCAGAAGAAGCACAACCGGAAAGAAGCAAACAACATGGTAAACACACAACACATAAACATGAAATGATGCACAACCAAGCAAGATGCATGACAAAGGGTATATGATGCTACTCATGGCAAGAGATGATGCATAGAAGAACAACACAACAAAGCAAGTTTAAATGAGGCCGGAAACAACATATAGCAAATCCGGTAAGTCCCCATATGCAAATTTTGAAATTGGTCCAGAGCTGAATAAACCTTATGTTCAAGTAGTTAAACAGCAAGTTAAGATGCACCAAGATGATCTACAAGAGATTCTAGTCAAGTTACATATAAAGTTCATTTAGTTCGAAGCTACGGCCTAGAAGATATGAGCAAAACAAGTTAAACATGGCATTGATGCAAAATGCATTTAAACATCAATCAAACACTCTCAAAACATTGATGCAACATGATAAGATTAAACTATATGCAAAATCAAGCAAGTTTCATATAGAGCATGCTCAAAATGGAGCAACGGTGCAACACATACACTCCAAACAAGATATAACAACAATCTGCCCAAAACAGCAAGTAGGCACTTTGCAAACATCAAAACAATATGCTACACGAATCATATGAGCACAAACTTGATATGCACATCATGTAAAGATAACATACTTCAAATATCATTAAGGTTCAGGTTCATAGGCACCAATATTAGATCAATATGATCAATGCAAAATGCAACTTTATAACACAGGAGCATATGCATGAGCAGAGTTAAAATGATGGCAAGTCGAGAGCAAAAAAGAGACAAGATACAGCAAGTAAACATAGAAACCAAGGGCATGGAATCAAATTAAACATAACAAATAGCAAATAACATCATGTCATCATATACATATGGATTATGGATTAGAAGGAACCAACATGACAAGATTGAATGTTTAAACAGTTTCAGCAAGAGTCAAACAACAACATTATGATAGCATATTTGCAAGCATGGAACAGAGGTCATATGACACTCCAAATTAGCAAACATGGCATGTGAATGAATTAATCATAGCATACTTAAAAACATGTTATTGAAGCATCTCCATAAAAACCATGGATCACTCAATAACAAGCTCACAATAAGGCATCATGAAGTTGTTAGAAATCTGGAACAGCATATAGGCAATGTTCATGGCAATGAAAACATATTTTACAGGACATATATAGGGCATCAAAAGGCATGAAATAATAGACTATAACTTGGAAAACAAAACATGTCAAATAAGCATCTCCAAATTATGCATGGATTAATTGGTAGCATCAAACAAACATGACAACATGCTATAGCAGTTTCAGCATTGACAGAAAGTTAACAGCAAGTAGCCCACTTCACAAGCTTGATGCACTCACTACAGGGCATATCAAAATACATGGATTTCACACATGTAAAAATGGCATGATCAAGCTCCTAAAACATGTAGACATCATGCTCATAGGATGCACACACAAAATGCAACAAAAATGACAAATCAACAAGTTACAGCAGTTAATAGCAACATGCACTTTTGCAACAGGGATTAAGATATCAAGCTGCACCCTAACATGAATGCAAATCACACCAACATGTATATCATGAAGAGTAGAATGTGTGCATATCAAGATCATCATCATAGGATCAACAGAGACAAAGTTATTGCACTCACAAGATGCATACATGATGTTAACAATCAGCAGATTTCAGCAGTTTATATCACATAGCAGTTTTGCAACGAAGATTAAGGCATAAATATGAGCAGTAACATGCATGAAAACTACACCATCATGAATAGCACTCTGATATGAACATTTTGACATATTATATGCACAATAGGGAGCAGCATGGATGAAGTTATGGCATGGCAAAGATGCACACATGAAGCTGTTTCAGAAAAGACGGGCGTTTTCTGAAAACAACGAGTGGGCACGAGTTAGTTAAACAGCGCCTAGGGCGAGGGATTGGGCAGGAGGGGTGCTCACCTAGCGGGTCGTGGCCCAAGGCAGGGAGGAGGACGGGTAGGCTGGCTTGGCTGGGCCCGCCCACGAGGCGGGGTCAGGCGAGGCGCTCAGTCTGCTTGACCGAGCGGAGCAGAGCACGGCGGCGGTTGGGAGCCCGGCTACGGCGAGCGTGGCAGCGGGGATGGCACTAGAGAGGGTCGGGGAGGGCAGATCCGGCAAGGAGATGCCCGGATGCGGCCGGAGGAGGTGGGAGACGAGGGTTAGGGGTGTTTTCATCCGTGAAAAATGAAGGGGAAGGACCTATTTATAGGTAGAGGGAGCTAGGAGAGTCCAAATGAGATGAGGTTTTCGCCCACACGATCGTGATCCAACGACGGAGAGCATGGAGGGGGTTTGGATTGACTATTGGGCTGTTGTGAAGGGGTGCTAGGCTGCAAAGAGAGAGGTGTTTCAGTTAACTTGGTTAATCGTTGGGGCATCAAACGACCTCCAAATGGAATGAAATTTGACAGGCGGTCTACCGGTGATATACCAAGACCACTCGTCAAATCTTAGCCCATTCCGAGAACATTTTTCGGTGTCTCACAAAATAAGAACTGGGAGGTTCCACGGGCGCGTGCGAGTGTGGTTGGGCTGAGAATGGACAACGGAGAGAACTGGGGGAACCCGAACGGACGCAAGTTTTGAAAAACATGCAGATGAAATGCAGATGATGACATAGCAAAGTGCAACACGCAAGCAAATGACATGGCAACAACGGCGAATAACTGGAAGACACCTGGCGCATCGGACTCGGGGCGTTATAGCTCAACACTTGAGTCCACTAGGAGTCTGCGTCCATTTTCCACTCGGATCCAATCCAAATGGGCTGCAGCCACTTAAGTGTGCGAGCCTATAGGTTCACGTACACATGGACACAATCAAGTCGATAGTTGGTAGCTGCTGCTAGCAGAATGTGCCAACTCCCATGTGTGTGTAAAGTCATTTGATGAACCTCGATAATGTGTCATATGCAACATTCCTTTTGCCTCACGATATTTGTTGTCGAGCTCAAGGCGAGTACTTGCCACCCTTGTGATAGCTCGACCTCTCTTCTCGAAACTATGATACAAATTCCTGAACTGGCTTAACACTTAACCCAAGTTCCCAGAGTATATCTCTCCAAATAGGAGGGGCAAATCCCATCTTGGTCAACCATATCTCGCGGCATGTCTCACGACTCACCCGAAAGATACCTTTATAACTACCCAGTTACGGAATAGCGTTTGATAGACCCTAAGTGACTCAATCCTCATCCCGAGAACATGTGAGGACCTCAGGTCTAGGACATGGCATAGACATTGTACTTGAGACTAACAGATGACTATATCTTGCTGCGTCTCAAAGTGGGTCTGTCCGACTCGGTGATCTCCATCCCCGAGTCCATACTATCGGTTTAGCATCTCCATGCACATGACTTGTGAAACATAATCATCAACTGAGTCATATACTAGTCAAGGATATGTGTCCGCATAACCTTATCAACTAGGGACCATTAGAACAATCATCATACAATACATAGTTCTACAAACAAGTCACATACTTGTTGATACATATCATTGATGATGTTCAAGGACAATAAAAAGAACTCATGAATACATATAGAAATATTATCATCACATGATTGCCTCTAGGGCATATCTCCTACATATCATTCACTAAAAGTAGTAGACAGTGATCAGAAATGGCAAAGGACCAAGGAAACATCTTAACAGTTAGGAAACACACCTCCAAATCCATGTTGGAGATGCCCGGTCCAACTTGACACTTGGTGCTCCATTTTTTCTGGATTTATTTCAGACTTTTCGGTGATGTGCATTCACTGAAAGAAGCCGATTCCCACAATAACAAAGACATCTATGGTGACTCCATCAAATCTCAAATAATAAGCCGGACCAGTCTCTCAGAGGTGCTCATAGGGTAGGGTGTCCATGTGTGCGTTCATAGAGATGAGTTTTTTCTTGTGTATACGAGCGACTTTGATTGTACTATGTTAGAAAAAAGGAAATCTCATGAAGGCGTAAGAGTTTAGCGCGGCAAAATCAAGCCATCAGACATCGGCACATTGTCATTGTTTAGTAAAACAATGCCCAATCAACAGAATTGAACATATAAATCACTCTAGAGTACCCGCCCATCTGGAGGTATCGCATCACGTGGTCAATCCAGCTCCCACGATCCACCTCGCTGTAAAGTTTTTGGTCCTTGTCTACTCTCTGTTAAACATCTAGCCATTGGTTTTACTTCACCCCATGAGTTTCAGCTTTAGCAGATGACGGATGGGGCATCCTTCTTCGCGGGGCCCGCATTCCAGTGTGTGTGGCGTGTGTGAGTTTGGGTCAAAAAAGGATGGGTTGTGGTAAAAAAGGGGGTGGAATGACGCTGAAATATCTCTCCCTCGTCAGCCTCTCTCTCTCTTCAGCATCTCTTCTTATCCCGCTCGTCTTCTCCATGCGCTGCCGCCTTCGCTACCCCTCCTTCTCGGCCGCCTCGTCCCCATCCCCTCCTCCTCTACCTATGAACCAAACTAGCATGTCCATACCACGCGCCGTTGGCATCACCCATATAGGTCGGCACCCCCAAGTTCTCAATCTGATTGGATCGGGTGGTCGGATCGGGCGAAGGTCGCCGCCATCTGATGTCGGGTGCCATGCTTCCGGATCGGCCGCCAGTCAAGAAGGAGCGGCTGCTGCAGTGAGGGCAGTAGAGGAACCTATCTTGGTAAAGCCCCCACCCTGGCGGCTGCCTGCAGAGGAGAGCTCAAGGACGGATGATACGTCTCCAACATATCTATAATTTTTGATTGTTCCATGCTATTATATTATCTGTTTTGGATGTTTAATAGGCATTTATATGCTATTTTATATTATTTTTGGGACTAACCTATTAACCGAGAGCCTAGTGCCAGTTTCTGTTTTTTTTGCCTATTTTAGAGTTTGATAGAAAAGGAATACCAAACACAGTCCAAACGGAATGAAACTTTCGCGATGATCTTTCTTGGACCAGAAGGAAACTAGAAGACTTTGAGATGAAGTCGGAGACGCAGCGAGGCGGCCACGAGGATGCAGGGCGCGCCCCTACCTCGTGGGCCCCTCATGGGTCTCCTGACCTAGCTCCTTCGCCTATATATACTCTTATACCCTGAAAACATCCAGGGGAGCCACGAAACCACTTTTCCACCATCGCAACCTTCTGTACCCATGAGATCCATCTAGGGACCTTTTCCAGCATCCTGCCGGAGGGGGATTCGATCACGGAGGGCTTGTTCATCAACACCATTGCCTCTCTGAAAGTGCACCTATCCTTGGGTGGTTTTGGTAATGATTAACAACATATAGCTCATTGAACTAATGCTATTTCAAGATGAATATTTCAGGACAGTTCAATGATTGGCATGGCATGGATTAGGAATGTGGACCCCTCAAAATGCTAAGGACAAAGGATTGGCTCAAGCTCTAAAGCTCAAGACTCTACATTTTACTTTTAGTGATCCAAGATCACATTGAGTCCATAGGAAAAGCCAATACTATTAAAAGGGGATGAGGTGTTTCTTAATGGCTTGCTTGCTCGAAATGCTTAGTGATATGCTCCAAAAACCCTCAACCACTTTCTCATATCCACATATGTCCCAAACCAAAAGTCAATCTCGGCCCCACCGATTTGATCTATCCAGTGCCACCGAGTTCATTTGACATGGCCACTGCCAGAAACCCTAGTCACTTTGGGCTCACTGATAGGGATCTCGGTCTCACCGAGATGGTATTGCAAACTCTCTGTTTCCCTTCGTAACATTTCGGTCTAACTGAGATGAGCGATCGGTCCCACCGAGTTTGCAATGCAAACTCTCTGTTTCCCTTTCGTAATGTTTCGGTCTCACCGAGATGAGCGAATCGGTCCCACCGAGTTTGCCTGACCAACTCTCCAGTTAGCTTATTACCAAAGTCGGTCCCACGGAATTTGTGTAATCGGTCTACCGAGATTACGTTATGCCCTAACCCTAACGAAATCGATCCCACCGAGTTGACATGTCAGTCCCACTGAAATGCCTAACGGTCACATTATGAACTAAATTGATCTGACCGAGTTTCACGATTCGATCTGACCGAGTTTGCTAAATTGTGTGTAATGGTTAGATTCTGTGTGGAGCCTATATATACCCCCCCACCCTTTCTTCATTCATGGAGAAAGCCATCAGAACATGCTTACACTTCCAGCATTCATTTTCTGAGAGAGAACCACCTACTCATGTGTTGAGGCCAAGATATTCCAATCCTACCATATGGGTCTTGATCTCTAGTCTTCCCCAAATTGCTTTCCACTCAAATCATCTTTCCACCAAATCCAATCCTATGAGAGAGAGTTGAGTGTTGGGGAGACTATCATTTGAAGCACAAGAGCAAGGAGTTCATCATCAACACACCATCTATTACCTTTTGGAGAGTGGTGTCTCCTAGATTGGTTAGGTGTCACTTGGGAGCCTCCGTTAAGATTGTGGAGTTGAACCAAGGAGTTTGTACGGGCAAGGAGATCGCGTACTTCGTGAAGATCTACCCTAGTGAGGCAAGTCCTTCGTGGGCGATGGCCATGGTGGGATAGACAAGGTTGCTTCTTCGTGGACCCTTCATGGGTGGAGCCCTCTGTGGACTCGCGCAGCCGTTACCCTTCGTGGGTTGAAGTCTCCATCAACGTGGATGTACGATAGCACCACCTATCGGAACCACGCCAAAAATCTCCATGTCAACATTGCGTTTGCTCCCTCCAAACTCCTCCCTTTACCTTCATGTGTAATGTTTTACATTCCACTGCTATACTCTTAGAATTGCATGTGTAGGTTGATTGCTTGACTTGTGCTAAGTTGCTAAAATCTACCAAGACTTAAAATTGGGAAAAGGCTAGATTTTTATTTGGTCAAGTAGTCTAATACCCCCCCTCTAGACATACTTTCGATCATACAAGTGGTATCAGAGCTTCGGTCTCCATTTGCCTTGATTTCCATAGCTTTTGGTGATCATAGCCTTGGTTTCACAACCTAGGAGAGTATGGCGTCTAGCAAGGGAAATTACCACCATAGAGGTCCTTACTTTGATAGTACTAATTTTGCTAGCTAGAAGCATAAGATGAAAATGCATATTCTTGGACATAACCCCGCCATTTAGGCTATTGTGTGTATTGGCTTGCAAGGTGAATTCTTCGATGGGAGAGAACCGAACCGTGAAGCTACCGCGGAAGATTTGAAGATGCTGCAATACAACGCTCAAGCTTGTGATATTCTCTTCAACGGATTGTGCCCCGAAGAATTCAACAAAAGCAGTCGTCTTGAGAATACAAAGTAAATTTGGGATACTTTGATTGCTATGCACGAAGGTACCGACTCCGTCAAGGAATCCAAATTGGATGTGCTTCAAAGTCAACTTGACAAGTTCAAAATGAAGGATGGTGAAGGTGTTGCTGAAATGTACTCTAGGCTAGCTCTCATCACAAATGAGATTGCAGACTTAGGAAGTGAAGACATGACAGATATATTCATCATCAAGAAGATCCTAAGAGCCTTGGATGGAAAATATGATACCGTGTGCACATTGATCCAAATGATGCCCAATTACAAAGATCTCAAGCCAACAGAAGTCATTGGAAGAATTGTTGCTCATGAGATGTCACTCAAGGATAAAGAAGAGCTTCACAACAAGTCAAGTGGTGCTTACAAAGCCTCATGTGATGATCCTACATCATCAAGTGAGAAACAAACCTTCAATGAAGAATTGAGCCTAATGGTGAAGAACTTCAACAAGTTCTACAAGAGTAGAAGCAAGGAAAGAAGTTCCAAGTCAAGGTCCTACAATGACAAAAGATCTTCGAGTCATGAACGTAATTGCTACAATTGTGGAAGACCCGGACACTACTCCAATGAGTGTACGGATCCCTACAAAAGGAGAGAAGATTCACCTAAAAGAAGAAGTAGAAGACAAGAATCACCACCAAGAGAGAGAAGGAGTAGAGATGATCGTTATGAACAAAGAACCTCCCGGAGAAGCAAGGATTCGGAAAGGAAGGACAAATCATCAAAGAGCTACACAAAATGAAGACATCAAGCTCACGTTGGTGAATGGGTATCCGGCTCCGATTCCGACCATCACTCCGAAAGAAGCTATCACTCCGACTCCGAATATAATCAAGATGAAGGTGTTGCCGGTCTAGCACTTGTGTCAACCAACTCCTATGACATATTTGACTCGCCAAATGAAGGAATTGGAAGATGCTTCATGGCTAAAGGCCCAAAGGTATCACACCCCGAGTATGTTGATTTCAATAGTGATGAAGATGACTTGCTAGGTGATGATGATTTACTTGTTGACAACTCTAGTTATGAAAACTATGATGAATTTTCTATTAATCATGCTAATCAAGATAAAACGAATGACGATGATAAGAAGGAGATTGATCGTCTAACTAAAGAGCTAAATACTCTTAAGTTAGCTCATGAAACTACCTTGGAAGATCATTGAGAACTTTTAAAGACTCATGAGAAGCTACGCTTTGAAAAGCTCAACCTAGAGCAAGATCATGAGTTTTTAAAGGTAATCAATGATGATCTTCACAAGAAAAGTTCTTCTTACATTGCCAAACATTTACTCTTGTCTACTTACATGCCACAAGTTAAATCTAGCAACAAAAGTAAGAAAGATTCTTCCTTTAGTAGTAACAATAATCATGCTAAATCCAATGTTGTTCCTTCTAGTAGTTCTCTTGATTCCACTAATGATTCTCCTAGACAAGTTACACTTGAGCAAGAAAATAGCTTCTTGAAGGGAATTATAGAGAAAGGTGTTTACAAGAGCCTTGCTGGAAGTAAGCAACTTGAGGAAATTGTACGCAAGCAAGGAAGGCACCGTAAGAACCAAGGTGTTGGTTTTGAACGAAAGTTCAATGCCAATGGAGTTGAGTGGGAAGAAGATCAATACCCCAAGACAGAGTTTGTTCCTTAACAAGAGAAGTATGATCCTACTTCTTTAGAAGTGACACAAGCTCAAGATGATCTGCCACCACAAGACCACAAGCAAAAAGGCAAGGATAAGCTTTAAGAGGAGATTGATTCATTTGAAGAAGCTCCCAAGGCCTTGGTCAAGTGGGTTCCCAAGACTACATCAAGTTCTACTTCATCAAGTACGACTACAACCCCAAGGATTCCCATCAAGATGATGTGGATCCCAAAGAAGAAGAACTAGAGAGTTCTTGAGGGTGACTCCGCCAACACACTTCACTCATATCATTTTGGCAAGAACAAGTGCAAAAAACTTACACATCTTGCACTAGTTCAAGGAGTCACAAACCCTCTTGTTGGTAAGACAAGGGACAAGGTAACCAAATGCTTTCATAGACATCATCTTGTGTGAACATCACTCTATGTCTATGGATATCCTTGTTTGTTCCTTGTGGGACTAACCCGTGTAGGTATTCAAAGTGCAACTCACTCCAATGGATTTCTCCGAATGATCCACATCAACATAGCGTCCACATCTTCAACACCTACATGAGGTCATCATCGACAAAACCCAAGGTTAGTTCATCCCTCTTAGGGGGATATCACATCTAGGGGGGGCTTTACTTTAAGAATTGAGCTAAAGCAACTCTAACGGTGTGAACACAATAATGCTTTATGTAAAAATGGTAACCCCACTTGTGCTTAAACGGTAAGTATGACCTATGATCAAATGTTCTCATTTGACTCCTAAGTCAATATACTCATATATAGATGACCTAGTCATCATAAATTGCTTGATAGATGCTAGAGTGTTTGTGCATGCTTTGCCACATATTTCATTTGCCATCTTATTGTGTGAGCATGTTGGTTGCATATTTTACTCATTCGAGGAAATCCACTTGTTTCTTTGATTGTTTGGCTCTTTCTCTTTTGCCAAGTGGATGTTCAAGAATGCCTAAGAACCTTCTCTAGCTATCTATGCTTTTCTCGTCTCAAACTCTATTCATGCTACATCACAAAGTTTGATCAAGTCAGATTTGAACCACTCTGTGTGA
Source organism: Triticum dicoccoides (assembly GCF_002162155.2). Lineage (NCBI taxonomy): Eukaryota > Viridiplantae > Streptophyta > Magnoliopsida > Poales > Poaceae > Triticum > Triticum dicoccoides. Next base: position 407,449,480 of record NC_041389.1, on the reverse strand, counting down.
GGAGCACTCGGAGTCCCAAATTCGTCATAGACTTAAACTTCCAAAACCTCTTTGTGCATTTCGGTATGACCGAGTCATCCATTTCGGTCACACCGATTTCACTAAGTTGATCTAGGTTTTCATCTCGGTGCAACCGATTTGAACATTTCGGTCCCACCGATTTGAAGTAACCGCTTGCGATTATACATCTTGGTGCCACCGAGTTGTTCCACTCGGTCATACCGACAGGGTCGGGATATATATATCCACAGGTGAGATTTTGGAAATTTCTTCAAAACCCCTCAGCCCACGCATATCCTGCTCTGCCTCCTTGGGTCTCCGGATCGTCTCCTCATCGCCAGCGACCTCCCGCCACTGGTTTCTGTCATCGTCAATGGGAATCTGCTCCGTGTTGCCGCCGTAGCGAACTCCCGCCGGACTAGGGTATGAGTTCGACCCCTTGTGCTCTCTTTTTACCTCTGATTCTAAGCACAAGGACAATGTCATGATCTTTTCCACGAATGAAATCAATATATCCAAAGAAAACTTCCTTAGGTTTAGTTTGATTCGAAATTTTAGGGTTAGGTCTCCGCTGAACTCATCTCGGACTGACCGAATCATAGAAATTGGTCTCATCGATTTGGCTTAGGCCATTTCACATGCGCTTTTCGGTCTGACCGAAAACTGCAAATCGGTGTGACGACCGAGTTCAATTCTCTGTGAAACCCTAGCAATCTCGGTGCCACCAAACTGTGACTCGGTCTGACCGAGTTCACTAGTTTAGGTTCCAAATGTTGCTTCGGTATCACTGAGTTTTCGGTAGCTCCGAAATCATTTCAGTAGAGAACTAAAACTAAGTTTTTCACTCAATTGTTTTACAAAAATCTCTACACTTTGTGATGCTCATCTACTCTACCCCATCTAAATCTCTATTCACATGGTTTGCTGTCAGTTTGCCTGCCAAGATGTTTGACCATAATGATAGCCAGAATAAATCTGAAGAGCAAATGCAAATGAGGGAGGGCACTAGTCCCTCAAGCAGCTATGATGAGGGTAGCAAGAGCACACCAAGCAACTTGCCCAAGGCAGCCACCAGAGCAAGGAAGAAGAGAACCTCAAACTCTAAGGATGAGGACTATGTGGCTGTTGAGGATGAGGCCACCTCAAAGAACAAAGTGCTGAAGAAAGAGTATGTCACTGCTGCTACAACAAAGCCTGGTATGAACAAGAAGGCACCAGCAAGGAGAGTCCCAACATCCAAGCCAAGGAAAGTTCCAACAGGAGAAACCATGAAATTCACAATAGAATCAGATGATGGTGAGGCAGTTGGAGATGGCAAGAAGAAGAAGAGGGCAAGAACCACAACTGCAAAAGTTCTTGGAAAGTCAACTATGGTAAGAGATTCATAAGATGAAAAGGAAGAGGATGATCCACCAGCACCCAAGTCACAAAAGCTTATGGGAGATGCAATTAAGTCAGAGGCTGCTACTTCTAAGCCCAAACCCGCTCCCAAAGTTGCTGCTCAAACCACCAAGTCTGCACCCAAGAGAAGCACCAGAAACATCCCAGCTGAAGAGAAGAACAAGGCCCCAGTGCCTGAAGTTGAAGAAGAAGATGCTGAAGCCCAAGTGCTGAGAAAGCTCAAACCAAAGATTCCAGACCACAATGACACTCGTCCAGTGGCAGAGGACATGAACATCAGAATGGATGCAGGTCTGAGACTTTGGAGGAAGAATGATCCTTATGCCGTGAGAAGGAGAAGTGTAGTGGACTATAGGTTCCACACCAAAGAACAACAAGATTTCTATGAGACCATTCTACTTGACAAGAAGCCAATTGTCTGCGATATGAGATGGTTGATTGGGAATATATCAAGGAGAATGAAGATCACTTTCCAGGTGTATATGACAGTTTCAAAGCTTGTGGAGTTGACAAGTTCGTTGGACAGAAGCTCACCAAATGGAATGATGAGCTAATCATGCAATTCTACTCCACTTCTCATTTCTATCCAGATGGAAGGATAGTGTGGATGTATGAAGGTACAAGGTACCAATCAACTATTGAAGAATGGGCAAAATTGATCAATGCTCCAGAAGACCATGAGGATGATTTGGTGTATGCCAAGAAGAAGAAAGACCACAACTCCATGGCAAGTATGTATAAGGAAATTCCTGATGAAGCCCTAGAAACTCATAAGTTGGGCTCAGTGAAATACTTGTTGTCTGGTCTCCCTACTATCAACACCATCTTAAGGCATACTCTGTTGCCCAAACCTGGAGATCATAGGATGATAAGAGGACATTCAATCAACTTGCTGCACATTTTTTATGTCCCTCAAAAATTCATGGTCATGAGTTTGATTGTAGAGACAATTAGGAGGACAACTGCTGACCAGAAAAGGTCTTGTGGGTATGCTCCACACATTCAGGTGTTCATCAACTCAAAGATGGGCACATGCACTTACTTGTTGGAAAAGGAGCACTTACCTCTCAAGCCAGAATTTCAAGACAACACAATTGTAATGGATGAGAATGAACCTTCATCAGTACAAGCACAAGAGAAGAGATCTAAGGCAAAAGCAGAAAAAGATGCAAGGATGCCAACTGTTGAAGAGGCATCTCAAGTGTTCTTGAAGAGCAAACAAGATCAACTTGGATATTTGATACAATCAACTTTGAGGATTGAGAAGGGCTTGGCCACCCTGACTCAGAATCAGGAGAGTTTGGAGAGGATTATTGAACAGAAATTCTATGATCTTGATCTGAAAGTGACTGAGATGCAAACAGCAGTTGAGAAGCTCCAGGAGGAAGCAGATGAGAATAAAGGGAAGACAACTAAGCTTTTCAGAGAGTGCCAAGAGGTCAGAGGTCAGCTGCAGTGCCGGTACCAGATATTAGAGCTACCACATCAGCACCAGCAGCTACATCTTCAGTGCCACGTCCAGCAGCCACTCCACCAACTCCAGCTACATCGACAGAAGCTTTCGTCCTTGGAGTCATCTCTACACCACCTCACAAAGACCAAGCCTGAGAGATGCATAACACTATGCATATTTGAACTTTTTGGTAACTTGTTGCCAAAGGCGGAGAAATATGTATAGATCATAGGCTTCGAGAGAGTGTGTTGCCTTTTTGTCTCTCTTGCACTTTATTTGGTTGAACTTTATTGTGTGCTTGTTTGATACCTTATGTCCTTGTGTGAGATACTTTTATGATCATGTGTTTGATCATATGCTACTTTAATGTTTGCCTGGATGACATTATCTCTTATATCCATATATGATCATTCACTTTGCTTTGTGATGAGTGCATGCTTTTAATTGCTATCATTTTGAGCGCTCCACCAATATGTATGTGACATGGAAGAGTAGCCCATGATACCAATCGGTTGTGCATTTGCATTCAAAAGCAAATCTTAAATAATGCACAAATTTAGGGGGAGCTCTTGCTTATCACATACTTCTCAAAGCGACGATGTATTTCAATCTTATTATCATTTGTCGAAGCTTTGATCTATATGTTGTCATCAATTACCAAAAAGGGGGAGATTGAAAGTGCAACTATCCCTGGGTGGTTTTGGTAATGATTAACAACATATAGCTCATTGAACTAATGCTATTTCAAGATGAATATTTCAGGAAAGTTTAATGATTGGCACTTGTGGCATCTAAGTAGATAAGAGTAAATGCTTGGCAATGTAAGAAGAACTTTTCTTGCGAAGATCATCATTGATTGCCTTTAAAAACTCATGCTCTTGCTCAAGGTTGAGTTTTTCAAAGCGTAACTTCTCAAGAGTCTTTAAAAGTTCTCGATGATCTTCCAAGATAGTTTCATGAGCTAACTTAAGAGTATTTATTTCTTTAGTTAGGCACTCAATCTTCTCCTTATCATTGTCATTCGTTTTATCTTGATTAGGATGATTAATTAACGTTTCATCATAGTATTCATCATTAGAGTTGTCAACAAGTAAATCATCATCACCTAACAAGTCATCCTCATCACTATTGAAATCAACATACTCGGGGTGTGATACCTTTGGGCCTTTAGCCATGAAGCATCTTCCAATTCCATCATTTGGTGAGTCAAATATGTCGTAGGAGTTGGTTCGCACAAGTGCTAGACCGGCAACACCTTCATCTTGAGTATATTCAGAGTCGGAGTGATAGCTTCTCTCGGAGTGATTGTCGGAGTCGGAGCCGGATACCCATTCACCAACATGAGCTTGATGTCTTCGTTTTGTGTAGCTCTTTGATGATTTGTCCTTCCTTTCTGAATCCTTGTTTCTCCGGGATGTTCTTCGTTCATAACGATCATCTCTACTCTTCCTCTCTCTTGGTTAGGGCTGGGCATAAAAACCGACAAACCGAAAACTGAACCGAAACCGAAGCCGAATAAACCGAAATTTCGGTTTTCTTAGTATAAACACAAAATTTCGGTTAGTTGGGCTACTAACCGAACTAAATTCGGTCGGTTCGGTGTATTTATCGGTTAACCGAAATACAGCCCACCTCCCACCCCCGGCCCAGTACAGCCCACCCCCCGCAGGCCGCAGCCGACCAACCACCCACGCACCCACGAGGCCTCGACCCTCAGTCCCTCACACTACTAGTCGAGGCACGCAGCCACACACCAGTCCCCCTCGCCCTTGGCCCCGCCCCCATGCTGCCTCGCCCCCTGCCCTACCCAG
>NC_041389.1:407415268-407444524 GCF_002162155.2 Triticum dicoccoides | reverse complement strand
CCCCTCCCCCACCGTCGGTGCCCTCGGCTCCTCCCCTCCCCCTGTCCCCCACGCTCCGTCGGCCCGCCCGCGCCCCCTGCCGGCCAGCCCTACCCAGCCGCCGCTGCTGCAACTGCAGGAAGGAAGGAGAGGTCAGAGGAGCACGGAGACAGATCATACAAGGACCCGACATCACGCCGCACATCTGTCGCTGTCGGCACTCGACAACATCTCGGATTCTCGGCAGCCCTATTCTCCTGTTCGTCATCACATCGTCCATAGGCGAAACTGAGCATTCAGTCAACGTAATAAGCCCAATCTCCCATCCTTTGTCTCCTATTTTATTTTGTTCTTTGTGAGTAGATGGTAAACATGGATGTGGATGCAGAGAAAAAAGAAGAGGTGTTTGGTTCTTTTTGTATGCACTATGCAGAGAAAAAGTGCAGTTTGACCAATACTGTAATATTTTGTAATCTCTCTGGTTTAGTAACATCTGGACATGACACCAACTCAGCCGGGACAGAAGGAAGCTAGTAGGATTTGAATGTCATGATCTGTCCTAGATGGTTACATTGTATACATATTGTTTATTAGTAGTCTCTTACAACTGCTGGAAATTAACATTGGATACATTTTTTTGTCTTATGGTTATATATATTGTAAGAAGCTCATCTCAGCCATCTACTTAGTGCACTCACACTATATGTACTGATTTTAGTAGATGAATCATTGATAACTTGTATTTTTAATATGTTTTTTAATTCTTCTCCGAAGTAATTATTATAGAAGAATGATCACATGAATTCTAATTGTGTTACTATTTTTTAGATGGTTGAACCTGGTGGACTGTGTATCATTGGTGATGATGACATGACTGAAGAGGAGATGCAAGTTTATGAGGAAGAACAAAGAAAGATTGATGAGTGTGAAAAGGAAAAGTAGATGGAGGAACGACCTACAAGAAGGCAGATGCAGAAAAGATCACGGATGTGGGATCACTTTTCTGAGGTACTAGTTGGTGGTCTTCTCAAGTTTGGAAAGTGCAAGTATTGCAATTGTGATATCAAGGCCGTCCCAGAGATTAACGGTACATCTGCATTAAACAGTCATTTTAATACTTGCAAGTTTAATCCTCATAATGATAAGAATAAGAATCAAGGTACTTTGCAAATTATCCAAGGGAAAAGTCCTTCAGTGCATAAATTTGATCCCGAAGCACTAAGGAAAGCTATTGCTAAGATGATTATAGTAGATGAGATTCCATTCGCATTTACTGAAAAAACTGGTTTTAGAGAAGTGATGTCAATTGCATGTCCACGTTTCAATATGTCTTCTAGAAGAACATGCACTAGGGATGTTGTGAAGCTTTATTTTGAAGAGAGCAAAGCTGAAACTTTTTTTCAAACAATCATGTCAAAGAGTGTGTCTCACTACTAATGATTGGACTTCTCAAACACAAGATTGTTATATGACAGTCACGGCACATTTTATTGATCCTGAATGGAACTTGCACAAGAAAATCATTACCTTTTTCCTAGTAAAAGGTCACAAGGGAGATGATATTGGAAAAGCCTTAGAGCAATGCTTGATGGAGTGGGGAATAAACAAAGTCATGACAATAACTGTTGATAATGCTAGCGCGAATGATGGTGGTGTAGGTTACATACGGAAGAAAATGATCAAAACTGGAAATAGCATAGCTGAAGGTAAATATTTGCATATGAGATGTGCTGACCATATTATAAATCTGATTGTTACTGATGGTCTAAAAGAGTTGTATGAATCAGTTAAGCGTGTACGAGCTGCAGTTAGATATATAAGAAATGGGCCATCTAGAATTGCAAGATTTAAAGAACTTGCTCAGTTAGAAAAGGTGGACAGTGAGGCATTCTTGAGTTTGGATGTATGCACTAGATGGAATTCCACATACCTAATGTTAGAAACCGCAATCAACTTTGAGAAAGTGTTTGCGAGGTATGAGGAAGAAGATCCACTCTATACATTAGATTTAACTAGTGAGAAAGCTCCTGGTATTCCTGTTGATAGTGATTGGGAGAATGCTACGAAAATGGCTGAATTTCTTGGACAGTTTTATCACCTTACTCTTAGTGTTTCCGCCACACTCCATGTGACCGTGAATCAATTTGTTATGGATATTGCTGAAATTAATGTTGTGTTGGAAGAGTGGGCTGATAGTGATGATATTTTGCGCAAAACAATGGCCAAGAAAATGCAGGATAAATATGATAAGTATTGGGGACGTTGGAATGAGGAGGTGCAGAATGAGAGGGGGAAGGGGAAAGGAAAGAAAAAGGGGGAAGAGGAGAATGTGAACATGTTTGTATTTGCTGCAACTGTTCTTGATCCAAGATTCAAGCTTTCAAACTTCACAAAACTAGCAATTGAAGAAATGTATGGTGATTTAAATGGAGGCAAAGCTTGGGAGGCGGTGAAAACATTTATGCATGCTTTGTTTGAAGAGTACAAAGCTAAGTATGCACCAAGTGATGCAATCAAGCATGTGCGAGCTCCACAATCTGAACCAACTCAAAAAAGGGAAGGAAGGAAATTGGTGTCGCGGATAAATAAAAAGTTGAGAGTTGGTGGTGATGGTGAAGCTAGCATGAGCAAATCTGAATATGAGAAATACCTACATGAAGAGAATGAAGTAAATAGGGATGATTTTGACATTCTAAAATGGTGGAAGAACAATGCTGCTAGATTCCCAATATTGGCAAGAATGGCCCGTGATGTGTTGGCTGTTCTAGTATCAACGGTTGCTTCTGAGTCGGCATTTAGCACAAGTGGTCGCATCCTAAATGAATTTAGAACCTCGCTTACACCATTCATGGTCCAAGCTCTTGTTTGTGCCCAAGATTGGCTAAGGGGTTCTATTACTATCAACATTGAAGAAGATGAGGATGAATTGTTAAGATTGGAAAAGGGTAACATATTGTCATTGTTTTCCATGTAATTTTCTATATTTCTAACTTCCAATGCTTATTACATGTTTATTTCATTCTTTTTCAGAACTAATTGAAGAGTTTGGTAGTACAAATTTATCCAAATCGAAAGCAAGTAGAAGCAAGTCTGTTTGCAAGCCATCTGGGGCTGAGCCATCTTGCCCACCTCCATCCTCTACTTAAACATTGGTGAGTTGCAAGAAATTGTCTTCCTCTTGTTCTGTAGTAGACCAACTTTGATATTTTCAAATGCTTATGTAACGCAATTGTTGTATCATTCAAAAGATGCACACCACAGCCATGTGGTTTGCTCACAGATTGTTATGTCATGTAAATGCAAATGTTGCTGTAATAAACCTCATGTAAATGTTGTTGTCATGCAAATGTTGCTTTATGCACTTCATGTACTTTGTTTTCCAAATTCTAGGCATATATACATCACTAGATTTGCTTAATAGTATTGTGTGGTATCTAGTATTCTATTTTAACCAAATTTTGTACTATCTACAAAAAATGGCAGATTGGCTCACTTGGCTAGAACTTTGGATGGTCAAGATGCTCATGTTCATGATGGCAAATTGGGAGTCTTACTGTTGGCTTCTCTTCAACTTCAAGTGCTGGAACTTTGTTATCTATTTATCTATTATCATTTATCACTATCAATTTGTGTTGTTGAACACTTGAACTTGGACTTTGGTTATGTCTAGTGCTGGAACTTGGACTACTAGTTTGTCACTCTGTGTTATTTAACTTGGACTTGGTTATGTATTGTGCTGGACCTTTGGTTATGTCTCTGTTGAACCTTATTTAACTTTGGTTATTGTGCTAGAACTTGGACTTGATTATGCATGTTTCTGTTGGGGAACATAGTAATTTCAAAAAAATTCCTAAGCACATGCAAGATCATGGTGATGGCATAGCAACGAGAGGGGAGAGTGTAGTCCACGTACCCTCGTAGACCATAAGCGGACGCATTATGACAACGCGGTTGATGTAGTCGTACGTCTTCACGATCCGACCGATCCAAGTACCGAACGTACGGCACCTCCGAGTTCAGCACACGTTCAGCTCGATGACGATCCCCGGACTCCAATCCAGCAAAGTGTCGGGGATGAGTTCTGTCAGCACGACGGCGTGGTGACGATGATGATGCTCTACCGGCGCAGGGCTTCGCCTAAACTCCGCGACGATATGACCGAGGTGGAATATGGTGGAGGGGGGCACCGCACACGGCTAAGGAACGATCCGTAGATCAACTTGTGTGTTCTTCCTAGAGGTGCCCCCCTACCCCCGTATATAAAGGAGCAAGGGGGGAGGGGGCGGCCGGCCTAGGAGGGGCGCGCCAAGGGGAGTCCTACTCCCACCGGGAGTAGGACTCCCTCCTTCCTTGTTGGAGTAGGAGAAAGGGGGAAAGAGGGGGAGAGGAGGAAGGAAAGGGGGGCCGCACCCCTTGTCCAATTTGGACCAGAGGGGGGCTGCGCGCCTCCTTTATTTCGACCTCTCTCCTCTATTCCCGTATGGCCCAATAAGGCCCATATACTCCCCGGCGAATTACCGTAACTCTCCCGTACTCCGAAAAATACCCGAATCACTCGGAACCTTTCCGAACTCCGAATATAGTCATCCAATATATCGATCTTTACGTCTCAATCATTTCGAGACTCCTCGTCATGTCCCCGATCTCATCCGGGACTCCGAACTCCTTCGGTACATAAAAACTCATAAACTCATAATATAACTGTCATCGAAACCTTAAGCGTGCGGACCCTACGGGTTCGAGAACTATGTAGACATGACCTAGAACTATTCTCGGTATATAACCAATAGCGGAACCTGGATGCTCATATTGGGTCCTACATATTCTACGAAGATCTTTATCGGTCAAACCGCATAACAACATACGTTGTTCCCTTTGTCATCGGTATGTTACTTGCCTGAGATTCGATCGTCGGTATCCAATACCTAGTTCAATCTCGTTACTGGCAAGTCTCTTTACTCGTTACGTAATGCATCATTCCATAACTAACTCATTAGCTACATTGCTTGCAAGGCTTATAGTGATGTGCATTACCGAGAGGGCCCAGAGATACCTCTCCGACAATCGGAGTGACAAAACCTAATCTCGAAATACGCCAACCCAACATGTACCTTTGGAGACACCTGTAGTACTCCTTTATAATCACCCAGTTACGTTGTGACGTTTGGTAGCACCCAAAGTGTTCCTCCGGCAAACGGGAGTTGCATAATCTCATAGTTACAGGAACATGTATAAGTCATGAAGAAAGCAATAGCAACATACTAAACGATCAAGTGCTAGGATAACGGAATGGGTCATGTCAATCACATCATTCTCCTAATGATGTGACCTCATTAATCAAATGACAACAGATGTCTATGGTTAGGAAACAAAACCATCTTTGATTAATGAGCTAGTCAAGTAGAGGCATACTAGTGACTATATGTTTGTCTATGTATTCACACATGTATCATGTTTCCGGTTAATACAATTCTAGCATGAATAATAAACATTTATCATGAAATAAGGAAATAAATAATAACTTTATTATTGCCTCTAGGGCATATTTCCTTCAGTCTCCCACTTGCACTAGAGTCAATAATCTAGTTCACATCGCTATGTGATTTAACACCAATATTCACATCTGCATGTGATTAATACCCATAGTTCACATCATCATGTGATCAACACCCAGAAGGTTTACTAGAGTCAATAATCTAGTTCACATCGCTATGTGATTAACACCCAAAGAGTACTAAGGTATGATCATGTTTTGCTCGTGGGAGAGGTTTAGTCAACGGGTCTGTCATATTACAGAGTCGTATGTACTTTGCAAATATTCTATGTCTACAATGCTTTGCACGGAGCTACTCTAGCTAATTGCTTCCACTTTCAATATGTATCCAGATTGAGACTTAGAGTCATCTGGATCAATGTAAAAGTTTGCATCGATGTAACTTTTACGACGAACTCTTTTATCACCTCCATAATCGAGAAACATCTCCTTATTCCACTAAGGATAATTTTGACCAATGTCCAGTGATCTACTCTTAGATCACTATTGTACTCCCTTGCCAAACCAGGGCAGAGTATACAATAGTTCTGGTCCATAGTATGGCATACTTTTATAGAACCTATGACTGATGCATAGGGAATGACTTTCATTCTCTTTCTATTTTCTGCTGTGGTCGGGATTTGAGTCTTACTCAATTTCATACCTTGCAACACAGGCAAGAACTCTTTCTTTGACTGTTCCATTTTGAACTACTTCAAAAAATTTATCAAGGTATGTACTCATTGAAAAACTTATCAAGCGTCTTGATCTATCTATATAGATCTTGATGCTCAATGTGTAAGCAGCTTCACCGAGGTCTTTCTTTGAAAGAAATCCTTTCAAACACTCCTTTATGCTTTGCAGAATAATTCTACATTATTTCCGATCAACAATATGTCATTCACATATACTTATCATAAATGCTGTAGTGCTCCCACTCACTTTCTTGTAAATACAGGCTTCACCGTAAGTCTGTACAAAACTATATGCTTTGATCAACTTATCAAAGCATATATTCCAACTCTGAGATGCTTGCACCAGTCCATTGATGAATCGCTGGAGCTTGCACATTTTGTTAGCACCTTTCGGATCGACAAAAACTTCTGGTTGTATCATATACAACTCTCCTTTAAGAAAACCATTAAGGAATGCAGTTTTGACATCCATTTGCCAGATTTCATAAAATGTGGCAATTGCTAACATGATTTAGACAGACTTAAGCATCGATACGAGTGAGAAAATCTCATCATATTCAACACCTTGAACTTGTCAAAAACCTTTCGCAACAAGTCGAGCTTAGTAGATAGTAACACTACTATCAGTGTCCGTCTTCCTCTTGAAGATCCATTTATTTAACATGGCTTGCTGATCATTGAGCAAGTCAATCAAAGTCCATACTTTGTTCTCATACATGGATCATATCTCAGATTTTATGACCTTATGCCATTTCGCGGAATCTGGGCTCATCATCGCTTCCTCATAGTTCGTAGGTTCATCATGGTCTAGTAACATGACTTCCAGAACATGATTACCGTACCACTCTGGTGCAGATCTTACTCTGGAAGACCTACGAGCTTTGGTAGCAACTTGATCCGAAGTTTCATGATCATCATCATTAACTTCCTCACTAATTGGTGTAGGAATCACTGGAACTGATTTCTGTGATGAACTACTTTCCAATAAGGAAGAAGGTACAATTACCTCATCAAGTTCTACTTTCCTCCCACTCACTTCTTTCGAGAGAAACTTTTTCTCTAGAAAGGATCCATCTTAGCAACGAAATAACTTGCTTTGGATCTATGATAGAAGGTGTACCCAATAGTTACCTTTGGGTATTCTATGAAGACGCACTTCTCCGATTTGGGTTCGAGCTTATAAGGTTGAAAACCTTTTTCATATAAGCATCGCAACTCCAAACTTTAAGAAACGACAGCTTAGGTTTACTACTAAACCATAGTTCATACGGTGTCGTCTCAACGTATTTAGATGGTGCCCTATTAAACGTGAATGCAGCTGTCTCTAATGCATAACCCCAAAACGATAGTGGTAAACTGATAAGAGACATCATAGATCGCACCATATCTAGTAAAGTACGATTACGATGTTCGGACACACCATAACGTTGTGGTGTTCCAGGTGGCGTGAGCTGTGAAACTATTCCACATTGTTTTAATTGAAGACCAAACTCGTAACTCAAATATTCGTCTCCATGGTCAGATCGTAGAAACTTTATTTTTCTTGTTACAATGATTTTTCCACTTTACTCTGAAATTCTTTGAACTTTTCAACTATTCAGACTTATGTTTCATCAAGTAGATATACCCATATCTTCTCAAATCATCTGTAAAGGTTAGAAAATAACGATACTTGCCACGAGCATCAACACTCATTGGACCGCATACATCGGTATGTATTGTTTCCAATAAGTTAGTAGCTCATTCCATTGTTCTGGAGAACGGAGTTTTAGTCATCTTGCCCAAAAGGCACGGTTCGCAAGCATCAAATGATTCATAACCAAGTGATTCCGAAAATCCATCTTTATGGAGTTTCTTCATGCGCTTTACACCGATATGACCCAGACGGCAGTGCCACAAATAAGTTGCACTATCATTATCAACTTTGCATCTTTTGGCATCAATATTATGAATATGTGTATCACTACGATCGAGATCCAACAAACTATTTTCATTGGGTGTATGACCATCAAAGGTTTTATTCATTTAAACAGAACAACAATTATTCTCTGATTTTAAATGAATAACCGTATTGCAATAAACATGATCAAATCATATTCATGCTCAACGCAAACGCCAAATAACATTTATTTAGGTTCAACACTAATCCCGAAAGGAGTGTGCGATGATGATCATATCAATCTTGGAACCACTTCCAACACACATCGTCACTTCACCCTCAACTAGTTTCTGTTTATTCTGTAACTCCTGTTTCGAGTTACTAATCTTAGCAACCGAACAAGTATCAAATACTCAGGGGTTACTATAAATACTAGTTAGGTACACATCAATAATATGTATATCAAATTTACCCTTGTTTAGTTTGCCATCCTTCTTATCCACCAAATATTCAGGGTATTTCCGTTTCCAGTGACCATTTCCTTTGCAGTGTAAGCACTCAGTTTCAGGCTTTGGTTCAGCTTTGGGCTTCTTCGTGGGAGTGATAACTTGCTTGTCATTCTACTTGAAGTTCCCTTTCTATCCCTTTGCCCTTTTCTTGAAACTAGTGGTCTTGTCAATCATCAACACTTGATGCTCTTTCTTGATTTCTACCTTCATCGATTTCAACATCACGAAGAGCTCAAGAATCGTTTTCGTCATCCCTTGCATACTATAGTTCATCACAAAGTTCTACTAACTTGGTGATGGTGACTAGAGAATTCTGTCAATCACTATCTTATCTGGAAGATTAACTCACACTTGATTCAAGCGATTGTAGTACCCAGACAATCTGAGCACATGCTCACTAGTTGAGCGATTCTCCTCCATCTTTTAGCCATAGCGATAAAGTAAAGCAATTATTTGGCACTTGCATCTTATGAAACAAAGAGACAACCATAGGGCTTCTGCCAGTTGCCGATAACTTCAACAAAACATGATCATCTCATACAACAACTTATATCTCATCACGTCTTGACCATATCACATCACAACAAGCCCTGCAAAAACAAGTTAGACGTCCTCTACTTTGTTGTTGCAAGTTTTACGTGGCTGCTATGGGCTGAGCAAGAACCGTTCTTACCTCCGCATCAAAACCACAATGATAGTTCGTCAAGTTAGTGTTGTTTTAACCTTCGCAAGGACCGGGCATAGCCACACTCGGTTCAACTAAAGTTGGAGAAACAGACACCCACTAGTCACCTGTGTGCAAAGCACGGCGGTAAAACCAGTCTCGCGTAAGCGTACGTGTAATGTCGGTCCGGGCCGCTTCATCCAACAATACCGCTGAACCAAAGTATGACATGCTGGAAAGCAGTATGACTTGTATCGCCCACAACTCACTTGTGTTCTACTCGTGCATATAACATCAACGCATAAACCCTAGGCTCGGATGCCACTGTTGGGGAACGTAGTAATTTCAAAAAAATTCCTACACACACGCAAGATCATGGTGATGGCATAGAAACGAGAAGGGAGAGTGTAGTCCACGTACCCTCGTAGACCATAAGCGGAAGCGTTATGATAACGCGGTTGATGTAGTCGTACGTCTGCACGATCCGACCGATCCAAGTACCGAACGTACGGCACCTCCGAGTTCAGCACACGTTCAGCTCGATGACGATCCCCGGACTCCGATCCAGCAAAGTGTCGGGCATGAGTTCTGTCAGCACGATGGCGTGGTGACGATGATGATGCTCTACCGGCGCAGGGCTTCGCCTCCGCGACAATATGACCGAGGTGGAATATGATGGAGGGGGGCACCGCACACGGCTAAGGAACGATCCGTAGATCAACTTGTGTGTTCTTCCTAGAGGTGCCCCCCTGCCCCCGTATATAAAGGAGCAAGGGGGGAGGGGGCGGCCAGCCTAGGAGGGGCGCGCCAAGGGGAGTCCTGCTCCCACCGGGAGTAGGACTCCCTCCTTCCTTGTTGGAGTAGGAGAAAGGGGGAAAGAGGGGGAGAGGAGGAAGGAAAGGGGGGCCGCACCCCTTGTCCAATTCGGACCAGAGGGGGGCTGCGCGCCTCCTTTCTTTCGGCCTCTCTCCTCTATTCCCGTATGGCCCAATAAGGCTCATATACTCCCCGGCGAATTCCCGTAACTCTCCGGTACTCCGAAAAATACCCGAATCACTCGGAACCTTTCCGAACTCCGAATATAGTCGTCCAATATATCGATCTTTACGTCTCGATCATTTCGAGACTCCTCGTCATGTCCCCGATCTCATCCGGGACTCCGAACTCCTTCGATACATCAAAACTCATAAACTCATAATATAACTGTCATCGAAACCTTAAGCGTGCGGACCCTACGGGTTCGAGAACTATGTAGACATGACCTAGAACTATTCTCGGTCAATAACCAATAGCGGAACCTGGATGCTCATATTGGCTCCTACATATTCTACGAAGATCTTTATCGGTCAAACTGCATAACAACATACGTTGTTCCCTTTGTCATCGGTATGTTACTTGCCCGAGATTCGATCGTCGGTATCCAATACCTAGTTTAATCTCATTACTGGCAAGTCTCTTTACTCGTTACGTAATGCATCATTCCGTAACTAACTCATTAGCTACATTGCTTGCAAGGCTTATAGTGATGTGCATTACCGAGAGGGCCCAGAGATACCTCTCCGACAATCAGAGTGACAAAACCTAATCTCGAAATACGCCAACCTAACATGTACCTTTGGAGACACCTGTAGTACTCCTTTATAATCACCCAGTTACGTTGTGACGTTTGGTAGCACCCAAAGTGTTCCTCCGGCAAACGGGAGTTGCATAATTTCATAGTTACAGGAACATGTATAAGTCATGAAGAAAGCAATAGCAACATACTAAACGATCAAGTGCTAGGCTAACGGAATGGGTCATGTCAATCACATCATTCTCCTAATGATGTGACCTCATTAATCAAATGATAACACATGTCTATGGTTAGGAAACAAAATCATCTTTGATTAATGAGCTAGTCAAGTAGAGGCATACTAGTGACTATATGTTTGTCTATGTATTCACACATGTATCATGTTTCCGGTTAATACAATTCTAGCATGAATAATAAACATTTATCATGAAATAAGGAAATAAATAATAACTTTATTATTGCCTCTAGGGCATATTTCCTTCAGTTTCAATATTCTGGTATCCTTATATTTGATAGCACATATATGTTCTACACATTTTACAAATTTGCGTTGTTATGCTGTCAATTTTTTTCTTTATAATACACATGTTGTCAATATGTTCTGGAAGCGAAAGGGCATTTTCTGTTTATGGTACACAATTCGGTTAAACCGAAAACCGAACCAAAAAAATCGGTTAACCGAAATTTCGGTTAGTTGGTTTTTAGTGCTTAATTCGGTTTCCACTATTGCAAACCGAATTCCCTGAAAAACCGAACAGCAGAAACCGAATTCTAGGTTTCTACAGAACGCCCAGGCCGACTCTTGGTGGTGATTCTTCTCTTCTACTTCTTCTTTTTGGAGAATCTTCTCTTCTTTTGTAGGGAGCCGTACATTCATAGGGATAGTGTCCGGGTCTTCCACAATTGTATCAATTTTACGCTCACGACTAGAAGATCTTTTGTCATTGTAGGACCTTGACTTGGAACTTCTTTCCTTGCTTCTACTCTTGTAGAACTTGTTGAAGTTCTTCACCATTAGTCTCAATTCTTCATTGAAGGTTTGTTTCTCACTTGATGATGTGGGAGCTTCATATGAGGCTTTGTAAGCACCACTTGACTTGTTGTGGAGCTCTTCCTTATCATTGAGTGACATCTCATGAGCAACAATTCTTCCAACGACTTCCATTGGCTTGGGATCTTTGTAATTGGACATCATTTGGATCAATGTGCACACGGTATCATATTTTCCATCCAAGGCTCTTAGGATCTTCTTGATGATGAATTTATCGGTCATCTCTTCACTTCCTAAGCCGACAATCTCATTTGTGATGAGAGCAAGCCTAGAGTACATTTCAGCGACGCCTTCACCATCCTTCATTTTGAACTTGTCAAGTTGACTTTGAAGCACATCCAATTTGGATTCCTTGACGGAGTCGGTACCTTCGTGCATATCAATCAAAGTATCCCAAATTTCTTTTGCATTCTCAAGACGGCTGATTTTGTTGAATTCTTCGGGGCACAATCCGTTGAAGAGAATATCACAAGCTTGAGCATTTTATTGCAGCATCTTCAACTCTTTCGCGGTAGCTTCACGGTTCGGTTCTCTCGCATCAAAGAATTCACCTTGCAAGCTAATACACACAATAGCCCAAACGGCAGGGTTATGTCCAAGAATATGCATTTTCATCTTATGCTTCCAACTAGCAAAATTTGTACCATCAAAGTAAGGACCTCTACGGTGGTAATTTCCCTCGCTAGACGCCATACTCTCCTAGGTTGTGAAACCAAGGCTATGATCACCAAAAGCTATGGAAATCAAAGCAAATGGAGACCAAAGCTCTAATACCACTTGTAGGATCAAAAGTATGTCTAGAGGGGGGTGATTGGACTACTTGACCAAATAAAAATCTAGCCTTTTCCCAATTTTGTTCTTGGCAGATTTTAGCAACTTAGCACAAGTCAAGCAATCAACCTACACATGCAATTCTAAGAGTATAGCAGCGGAATGTAAAACAATTGCATATGAAGGTAAAGGGAGGAGGTTGAGGAAGCAAATGCAATGTTGACACGGAGATTTTTTATCCGTGGTTCCGATAGGTGGTGCTATCGTACATCCACGTTGATGGAGACTTCAATCCATGAAGGGTAACGGTTGCGCGAGTCCATGGAGGGCTCCACCCATGAAGGGTCCATGAAGAAGCAACCTTGTCTATCCCACCATGGCCGTCGCCCACGAAGGACTTGCCTCACGCGGGGAGATCTTCACGAATTAGGCGATCTCCTTGCCCTTACAAACTCCTTGGTTCAACTCCACAATCTTGACGGAGGCTCCCAAGTGACACCTAACCAATCTAGGAGACACCACTCTCCAAAAGGTAATAATCGTGTGTTGATGATGAACTCCTTGCTCTTGTGCTTCAAATGATAGTCTCCCAAACACTCAACTCTCTCTCACATGATTTGGATTTGGTGGAAAGAAGATTTGAGTGGAAAGCAACTTGGGGAAGGCTAGAGATCAAGATTTATGTGCTAGGAATGGAATATCTTGACCTCAACACAAGTGTAGGTAGCTCTCTCTCAGAAAATGTATGTTGGAAGTGTAGGCATATTCTGATGGCTCTCTCCACGAATGAAGAGTGGGTGGAGGGGTATATATAACCTCCACACAAAATCTAACCGTTACACACAATTTACCAAACTCGGTGGGACCGAATCGTGAAACTCGGTCAGACCAATTTAGTTCATAATGTGACCGTTAGGCATTTTGGTGGGACCGACATGTCAACTCGGTGGGACCAATATCGTTAGGGTTAGGGCACAACGTAATCTCGGTGAGACTGATTACACAAACTCAGTGAGACCGATTTTGGTAATAAACAAACAGAGAGTTGGTCAGGCAAACTCGGCGGGACCGATTCACCCATCTCGGTTGGACCGAAACGTTATGAAAGGGAAACAGAGAGTTTGCATTGCAATCTCCGTGGGACCGATCGCTCATCTCAGTTTGACCAAAAAGTTATGAAGGGAAATAGAGAGATTACAATCCCATCTCTGTGAGACCGAGATCCCTATCGGTGAGACCAAAAAAACTAGGGTTTCTAGCAGTGGCTATGTCAACTGAACTCGGTGGCGCCGGACAGAAAGTCTCGGTGGGGCCGAGTTTGACTTTTGGTTTGGGACATATGTGGATGTGAGAAAGTAGTTGATGGTTTTTGGAGCATGTCACTAAGCACTTTGAGCAAGAAACTCATTAAGCAACACTTCACCCCCTCTTGATAGTATTGGCTTTTCCTATGGACTCAATGTGATCTTGGATCACTAAAATGAAAAATGTAGAGTCTTGTGCTTTGAGCTTGAGCCAATCTTTTTGTCCTTAGCATTTTGAGGGGTCCACGTTTCTCATCCATGCCATGCCAAACATTGAGTTTTCCTAAAATATTTATCTTGAAATAGCATTAGCTCAATGAGCTATATGTTGTTAGGAATTACCAAAACCACCCAGGAATAGTTGCACTTTCAAAGCCTTAGGAGGTGAGGTGTTCTTGAGCTGGTGTGGTGTATGCTAGTTCTACTTGTTCTTCTCCTTCCCTCTATGGTGGTGGCTAGTCCTATTTATAGCGGCCTTGGTCCTCTTCGCAAATATGAGAGGGAAGGGATCCCACAACGACCGGATTTGAAAGCGGACATGTAGTACAGTCTATCCTGACAAAAGTAGTCTTCGCCTGCGAAAAGCCTCTAGTCGTGACGCTGCGGTGGGCTCGTCGATGACCTCCGTCCTGCCGTCCTGGCGGTCTTGGTTTTGTTGCACTGGAATGAAAACCTTTGGTTGATTCCTCGGGACTCCGCGCATGTGGCTTGCCGTCCTTGCACCGAAGAGGAAATCTGCGCTCTGCGCCTGCCTGGCGCCCGCCCGGCCTTGGTCGTCATGGCTCACGTCAGCTGAGCCTCGTGAGGTAACCTGCATAGAACTCTCCGCCCCTCAGGAGCCAGCCTGAGGAGGCCGGTCCCCTCGGGGGTCTTGGCGCTGCCTGCCTCGTGAGGCTTGGCCCCTCGCGAGGGTCTTGTGTCGTTGATGCTGCAGCTGGGCCGTACCAGGCCGTCGATGGAGCCATGTGGTGGGCCGTAGGTAGGCAGGGCTGGATACCCTCGAATCCAGGACGCCGACAACTACACTAGCTAACTGTATACTACAAATATAATATGTTTCCATTGCTCTTTGCTACAAGTATAGAATTTAGACATAGCAATGTTCTTACAATTAAGCAAAATTGAGAAAAGCAACATTATTCAGAAAAGCACAAAATGAATCAATCACAACCATGACAACTTGGTTCATTACCTTAGTTGCACATCCTATGAATCTCCTGCTAGTGTCAGTGCCTTCAAATGCCACAAATTTGCCTGCCCTCTGCCTGTGCAGGATGCACCTACGGTCAGATTCAGTGACAAGCCCACAAAAGCTTGGATCTATCAAAGTATCTGGAGTTTGCTGCAACAGGAAACACATATATATCAACTACACCTCACATATATGAACTTAAATGGAGAAATCCCAATCCTTCTTCAAACCCTAACCCTAACCCACTTACAAAGTACTCCATCTGCATGCTACTGAACTCGCTCATGTACTCCTAATCGTCAGAGGTCTCGTTGCTGTTGGGCCACGACGGCATGACCGCGGCATCGCTGGAGAGCGAGAAGAAGAGAAGCAGTGGATAGCATAGGAGCAGAGCGAGTGAGTGAGTGGGCTCGGGGGAGAGTGATGGGGGACAACGACGCGCGAGCCGATCGGCCAGGTTAGTCCTGGTCTGACCGAGTCCGACCGACGCGCGTGCCTAACGGGCGGCAGGCGAGCACCGTTAGCTGTTAGCGCGGCCGCCGTCCTGACAGGTAGGCCAGCCCTGTCAGAAAAGCGTTTAAACGAGTTAAATCTGTCTTTTATTCAACCTGGTAGTTTTTTTTTGACGAAATCAGTGCTAATCTGGAGTTTTTGGTCAGTTTTCAAAATGTGGTATTTCTGTGGGCACGAAAACGTTAAATGTAGTTTTTTTTTTGTCAAATACTCTCGCCTTTTTTTGTCAAATACTCTCGCCCGTCGATGCCCGCATCGCCGCCCGCACGCGGAGCTCCGGTGTCCCGTCTGTCGCTGGCCACCTCGACGCGGACGGCGGGCACCACGAAGCTCCGCTGGAGTGGCGCCCGCCCTCGAACTCGCGCAGCTCGAGCTTCTCGGCTGCACGGGAGGCTGGCGCCGACGAACGTGGGCCGGCGGAGCGCGACAGAAGGGGGACGACTGTGCGAACACCTCTGTGAGCATGGACGGCTCGGAGAGCGGCGAGTCCGGGTCAGCCACCATGCCCAGGTGCCGGAGCGAGACCGGGTCCATGGGGATCTGCCGCTCGTACTCAATCGAAGGCCACACCGGGCTCTTGCCGCCGTCCTCCGCTGCGGCATTCCGTGGTGCCTCCGTTGCTGCCGCGGTATTACTGCTCGCGGCAGGAGTGGACATGGGCTCGTCGGTGGAGCCGCGGAGTGTATGGTGGATTGGTGGGCGTCGTCGTGCGCTCCGAGTAGGGACTAACTACTCCGGTGGTGCAAGCACTGGGCTGATGATGCACGAACTGAACCGACGAGGCAGCAGTTACATACGCGTCTGTCCGTGGTCCGTGGCCATGATCTGCTGCGTGGCGCGCGCGTCCGTCCGCGCGGCGCCGCGGTGCTGGCGGCCGATGAGGAGGCGGCCGCCACGATGGTTCGCGCCCTCGCAGAGGCGCGCGTGTGCGCTTCTTGCGTTGAGTGAGTGCAGTGCGCGTGTGCGACGGCCCGGTCTCTCCAGCGAGTTAGGCCGCCGGCGTGTGAATGCAGTGCGTGCCATGGCCGGGAGTGCATACAACATGTTCGATGAAATGTCCGAGAAAAGAGAGGCGGACAAATGAGGGAAAATTTGATGACTAGCATTGGATGGCGTGTCCGTGGACATTTGAGGTCCATTTTGGTGACTCCCATTGGAGTTGCCCTCAGTCCCTGTTTCTAAAAAACCCTGCTTCAGTCTCCCGATACGGTGGATACACATTGTACCCGCCTCATCGTGGTAAGGAGACCACGTGCGTTGGCGGGTATCATAGCGTATTAGGTGGGAGGAAGGCGGTGGAGGTCACCCGCGCATCGGCACTAGGGCGCCGGAGAGGCCAGCGGCCGAGAGAACGGCGCTGGCTGTCCTGGTAAGATGGCAGCTCTACTACCACAGGTATTTTTTAGTCCCACGTCGGTAGTTTAGGGCATCTCTAGCAAATCCCCTATCCCGAAAGTCAAAAATCTTCTCCCTATCCCATTTTCCTATTTTATTTCTAGGGAAATAACTTTTGCTCAGCTAGTAGATCTCCTATCCTGATTTTTTTATTTTGCCAAATCCTCAAAATGTTTTCAAACAAATCACAACGTACTAATTAAGAACCTGAAAGTGCACACAATTCAAATACAGTACATCATAAAATTATTGTTTTGAAACATAACAATTTAAATTCGAACACAACATACGGTTCAAATGAACTAAGAATTCAAATAAACATGATAACACAAGAATCAAGTGCCCTGAAGGTGCCAATGATGTGCTTGGAGTAAGGCTTCAATTATGTTTGGGTTATGTTGTGGCTCCACCAGGTGCCCATTGAAGAGATACCGAAAGTCCTGCGGGTCCTCTCTCATATCCTAGATGATCATATTGTGCAAAATAAGTAGATAACACATGCTGTCATGATCTACCACAGGGTTTTAGGATTCCAATATGCAGTAGGGTCACGAACAATTGCAAAGCGTTTTTGAAGCACACCAAAAGCTCTCTCAACATTCTTTCTAGCAAATTCTTGCATAGTTGCAAAGTGTGATTTCTTTTTACCTTTAGGTTTGTGGATAGTCTTCACAAATGTGGCCCATGAAGGATAGATTCCATTGGCAAGGTAGTATTTCATGTTGTACTCATGGCCATTGACAAAATAGTTGTAAGGTGGATTGTCACCGGCAACAAGCCTTGCAAAAAGGATATCGCTGAAGGACGTTTAGATCATTGTGAGAGCCAGGCATCCCAAAGTATGTGTGCTAACTTCATAGATCATGTGATGCAATTGTCTCAAGAAAGATGGTTGGATCATGGCAATGCCCTCAGTATTGACCTTGCCATGCCACAGGACAATTATTCCATGTCCAACGCATATAGTCAATGGATCCAAGCATCCCTGGCCAACCTCTCTCTTCATTTTCTGCCATTAGCCTCTCAATATCTTCTTTATTGGGAGTCCTCAAGTACTCCAGTCCATATATCTTTATCACCGTTGCGCTTAATCTTCTAGTACACTCAAGGAAGAGATCTTCCCCAATGTGAAGATAGCCATCGATGGCATCGTCCGTGCATCCATAAGAAAGGACTCACACGTATGCTACTGTAATTTCAACAATTGACATACACTTGCCGTTCCCACTGCATTCCATCTCCGTTGAAACTAAGGATCATGTATCTTCACATCTTTTGCAATGGTGTTGAAGAGATCCCGGTGCATGCAGAATCGGCTCCGAAAATAGTACTCCCTTGAACCACGTCTCGGCTTCCTAAAATCTTCCTCCATAAAGACAACGACAACTGCCACCTCGAATTCATCATCGTCATCTTCCTCTATTTGAGATCTTTGTTTGATGAAAAACAGAAAAAAAAATGGGAGAAAACCATAGAGGCAATTTGAAAAACACTTGTGGGCGGACGGGGTTGGAGGGACGGTGGCCGGAGGCGGAGTTTCGGCTAGGGCCCCAAGGCGGCGGAGTACACCGTCAAGGCTGCCTAGCACAGGCGGTTCCCGGCGTGGAGGCAACGAAAAAGCCGATTCATAGGGGCGGCGACGGCGGTTTATTTCTCCGGTTCTGGCACCATCTTACGGCTTGGGCTTGCTCTGGGGCTTGCCATGCCATCTCCAAGATCCATCGGTCCGATTCAGGGCTGAAACACCGACCTCACGGGCGACCGGGCGGAGCTACAAGACGGCGGCCTCGTCGGCGGTGAAAAAGCCGATTTCGGCGCCATCAAAGGAAGAGAAGGTGCGGGAGATGGCGTCGGGACGGGGGGATGGCGGTGCGGTTCGATTCTGCCGCCAGGGGGTCGACAACTTCGACGGGTGTGGCGGCGGCGAGGTGCGGGTGGGCGTCGTGAGGTGGGTCGAGCAGCTGCCTAAATATCCCGAGAAGCCACGCTGCCAGACTAAAACTAGGGAAAACCACTGCGATTTAGGGGAAGAAAAGTTATATTTTTTAGGATTATACGGTTTGGCGAATCTGCTAGAAAGGCATTAATCCCTCAAAACTGAAAATTTCCCCTCAAATATAACTTTTGAGGGATCTGCTAGAGATATTCTTAGGCATGGTTCAACGGGGGCCAAAAGGGAAGGGAAAATAAAATAAATACCTGATCTTTCTCCCTCCATACCATTTTTTTCTCTCCCTGACACATGTATGTTTATGTTCTAAGATGAGTTTCTCTCACCTACTACGATGATGCTTAGTAAGCGGTTTTTGAACACATTTATCATTTCTAGACTTGTTTGTTGATCTTGCCGGGATAGAGGGCTCCATCGCTTTCCTGTTGTCTCATATTTCTGATGTATGAGCATTTTAGCATCGATCATTAGTTAAACCCCCACTAGCCTCTGAAGTTTTGTAGGCTGGTGCATCCTTATCTGCCCCCTGCTACTGATATATTCTATGCATCTATGGTTTAATTAGCTTCTTCTTTAAATAACCAGAGCAATCTCAATTGAATCATAAAGCAAGTACTTCGTAATTGAAGTATGATTTTGTTTTTCTATTTCGATATATATATTCAGGCTGTATGAGCCCAAAACAGTCCAGGTTTTAGAGTCAGATTTTCTTCTGTACATTGCCATGCTGTGATGGTCACCTTCCATGGCATGGGAATATTTTCTTGGTTGTTGGCTCTTATCTAGCCTTCTAGGGTGTCTTATGAAATGCGAGCATTGGAACCTGAGCATTTGTTCAGGTTGAGAGGAACCTGTGCAGGTTGAAACTGGAAGAAAGGGGACAATGCTCTCGGAAGACCTCAACAGGGAACACAGACACATTGCTCAGGTGCCAAATTGTCGGTCAGGCTACCTTGATACTCCTTGGATTACAGTATTACACTGATAGATCGTTGATTTAGACTTGGAACCTGAGCAAAATTAGAATACATTACATAATAAGCTTACAATTGCATTGCTGCTGCACTGGCATGCAGGTAGCAGGGATGACTGTCAACATTCATACATACTCCCTCCGTCCCAAAATAAGTGTCTCAACTTTGTACTAGCTCTAGTACAAATTTGTACTAAGCTCAAGACACTTATTTTGGGACGGAGGGAGTACTACACAGGCAAATACACACATGACAACAAAAGATGACCAGGCAAATACACACGAGACTGAGGACCTGAATAAGGCTGACTTAACATGGCGCTACAAACCATTGCCTGGTGTTCCATGAGGTGTAAAATCTGGAGTTGTTTGGACTTCTGAACACGGGCTTGTGAGTTCTCTGGACATCTCTATCTCTTGTTGGCAGGCGTAGCTATCTGAATCATCTGGTACAGTTAACTGCATATTGTGGGACGGGTTAGAATCTGCAGTCGTCTCAATCTGACATGTGATGTTCCTTATCTTGTACCTCTTGTAGAGAAACATCACGAGAGCTATCAAAAGGGCAGAAGTTGAAGCAACTCCTGTGAGCAGGAAGAGTCCTGAAAAGTTTTTGAAGTTTAGACTGCTTGAGCCGATGGTGGTGCCGTCATTCTGACAGGCATGTTGGTCTCCTATCCATTTCATTTCTATCAGAATGATAGTATCTCCCTCTGTTATGCTGAGGATTGCCCTTGAGAAGTCCTCGACCAGAGGGGAACGCTTGGGGAATGCCTACCCAAGTAAACATATTCAATATTATACAAACTAAGTAAGTAATAGGAATTCAAAAATTATTTTCCATACGAAAATGGACACAAATAACATGGTACATATTTACAGTTTCTGCAAACCAGTGCCTCTGGATTGAAGTGTTTCCTTTTTCTTTTTGAGCAAGATTCTCCCTCTGTTATGCTGAGGATTGCCCTTGAGAAGTCCTCGACCAGAGGGGAACGCTTGGGGAATGCCTACCCAAGTAAACATATTCAATATTATACAAACTAAGTAAGTAATAGGAATTCAAAAATTATTTTCCATACGAAAATGGACACAAATAACATGGTACATATTTACAGTTTCTGCAAACCAGTGCCTCTGGATTGAAGTGTTTCCTTTTTCTTTTTGAGCAAGATGTAGTTTCAAGTTTTGGTCGATCGAAGCTGTCAACCTGATACTAGCTGTGATATGCCACTCCGCTGCCTATATTTCTTTGTGTATGTAATTTGGCGTCTTTGGTCAATACCATTTTTTATTCTAGAACTAAATATATGGTTTTCACTGCATATGCTTCTCGTCCAGTGTACCTATATGTTCAAATGTGCACTGCATAGTGCGTGAACCTTACATCACTGGCCAATAGTGTTTGTTACTACAACTAACAGTATGACTTAAATGTTTTTGGAAGTACTAAGAAATAAGAATGATGATCTCCATACCAGGCATTATCTTGTTAGACTGCATTGGTTTGTTATCATCTTGGGTCTTAGCACTGTTCATTGGTCATGCAGCATGTATTCATGTTTTGGTAAGTATGTTCTTTTACGAGTTAGTCCCTTTTCTATGTCTGAGTAGCTTTCAAGCATAATTTTCCTAGTCTTTTTATACTTAACACTTTAGAGGTATGTAATGTGCAAAAATTATCTGGTATAGCTAACTTACAAAGCCAAAACCTTCAGACTTGTAAATTGGTCCGACCATTGTATAACCTTTGCAATGCTTAGAGAGGAATATTTTGATGTATGGAACTTCATCTATGACGGCAGCAATACCACCATTTTTGCTCCCTTTACAGAGTGCATCATCAAAATCGTCTGGATTACTGTATGCCTTGATCTTTCTTCTGTCAAAACCAATTTGTTCTAATAGGTCCCCTAAGAAAGAGCCATTTTTGTACCCTACATATTCCCATTTCTTAAGGAGTTCATGGACATCAGTTACTGTGGGTTGAAGCTGTTGCACAGTAAGCATTGATGATAAATTGGCTGTATAACTTGATGTAATAACGAGGAGAACAAAAACCCATACAATGATAACCAATCTAGACAAAATACTTTCCACCCTCTCCTCTGCAAAATGGTAAACAACCGTCTATCAGCAACTTTAAATGGAACACAAATACTGAATTGATTCTTAGCATGACAGCATCCTTCATTTTCTTAATACAAAATCAAACAATTATGAAAATAAATCGAGTACATTTCACACAACACTAGGTAACTCATCATTAGTAACACAAACCAATTAGGAAAATTGACCTAATACCATCAAGTGCTACTTCGCCAAAATAAAATTCCGATATTTGCAGCGCCAGGTACATATATAATGTATGAACTCAAAGTTACTAATCTCTCTCTCTCTCGTATTTTCTTCCCTCCTGACCCCCAGCATACCATGTGCATGCTGCTGTTGTTCCTACCCTAACTACCTGGATCATGGCTCTGGAACTGTGAGGCTATAGACCAAAGCCTCCAGTCTGTCACAGCTGTGCGTTATGTTCTGCAGTTCTGAACTTCCGGTACAGGACACGAAAATATATAACCTAATTATGTACTGATTCCTGCTCACTCTATACACTATATAAAGTTCAGTTTTTTCTTTTGAAACAAGAACTTTGCCAGTATGAATTTCCTAACAGAGAGAAGTCTGCACTGCCTCCCTCAGTTCTTGATGAGGTTAAAGTTACAACCCTCCCAACTTCTGTCTTTAAACTACGAACTCCAACTGTGGTTGACTGCGGTTTTGTCCTACGTGTCTGCCACCTCAACTTCTATCAAATCCCCTTCACGTCAACACGACACAGCAAACTACAGAACTGATGTTTTCTTGAAACGTTGTTCCGTTTGGCTGAATTTAAACAGTATATTAAGGGGATCGTCTATTCATCTTTAATTTTCTGTAATTGTTTCACATTTTTCTGGACAGTTTGAGTTATGATTTTTGTTGCTTCAAATCTTGTGTCAAAATTTAGACTACCCAGAAAAATATAAATAATTATCTAAAATCAAAGATGGTCCTCTGACTCTACTTTTCAGATTTCATCCCAAAGTGAGCAACAATTTAGGACAAAACCAGTCATGAAGTTTTTTTTTTTTTGCTTCAGATTTTGACTCAAAATTGAAACTTCTCAGAAAAAAACTGAAAGATGATCTCCTGACTTTCTCTCTTTCCCCTGAAACACCCTCTTTACCGAAAAAGGGTTTCCCCCCGCTTTGTATTTCAAAGCACCAACACTGAGAACAGAGATCGCTGTGGCGAGCAGCACAACACACCAAAAGAAAAGGAAGAAGAAACAAATGCCAGCTACGGCAGCTCGGCAAAGCACGGATGACCCGCCACCGCGGCGCCCACCGGATAAAAACCACCACAGACCGAGGTTCCTAACCGCCGCGTACCAAGCAGCACCTCCAAGAAGGAATGCGACGCCGACGACGCTGCTACCCGGACGAGTCCTAGGGTTTCCCCCGGCACGCGGAGGGAGGTGGGGGGTGAATACCACCGACACCCTCCAGGAAGGAATGGTGGCACCCGCAGGTGTCACCGCGTCGGGGCCGAAGCCGGCAGGGATTTCTCCCGCATTCCCAGACCCAACCGCCCAACCGGATGAAACCAACCCGCCAAACCGTCGCCCACCCCCATGCGCCAACGCAGAAACGCCGCCACCAACGCCGCCTCGCTACGAACACCACCACGAGGCCAAGAGGACCGGAGAGAAGCGCACCACAACGGGAGCAGCAACACCGACGCCGAGCGGGAGGGAACCACCTCCACCGCCGTCGTGCGGGAGGCCCATGCCTCCGGCACCGTCGCGGTAGCCGTCCGGACATGGCCGCGGGGCATGCCGGGCCACCCCCGGCCCAGCCAGGCCCGCAGCGGGCCCGTTAAGCCCCGCCGGCCACGATGCAGCAGGTCGGCATCGGCGCCGCCAGCACCCAGCCACTCGTCGCGACTCCCCCGCCTCCCAGAAGCCACGCCGGGAGACGATCCCCGCCGCCGGCCCGTCCAAACCCAGAGGGGCCCGAAGGGCCCCGATCTGGGCCGAGTGGACGACACCAGATCGCACCGCCGCGCCGCCCCACCGCCAACGGCGGCGCCGCCGCCCAGCTGTCCGCCTGCGTCGCGCCACGGAGCCCCGCCGCCAAGCCAGACCATCGCCGCCGAAGAGCACCCCCCGGAGCAGCTCCGCCCACGCCGGAGAGCGACCGAGAGGGGAAGGGCAGGGAGGCCGCCGCCACCAGCAGCCCCGGGGCCAGGCCGGCCGCGGGAGCCGGCGACGGCGGCGGGAGGGAGGGAGGAAGGGGGTGGCTGGAGGGAGGAGGAGGGACGCGCGGCCGGTCGCCCGCGGGGGGGGCGACGCGGTCCGAAACACCCTCTTTGAGATTATATATGCAATATTCTGTATAGAAGTAAGAAATTATCATATGGTAACATCGTCACTTACTATCAACAAAGAAGGGGAAATATATTGCTATTCCAAGCTGGCGGGAAATGGAACCAGTCAGTTCAGCGTTATCGATTCGTCGCTCCAATAGCCAGATGGCAGCCCCTGTGAATATGAAGAATACAATGCTTCCAAACCACAAGTCAGCAGTTAATGGCTTCAAGAAGATCCATGTATCCTTGGTCGTTCCATCCTTGACTGGCACAATCATTGCTATCCCAGATTCAGTGTAAGGTAATGTGAAATCTGCATAGGAAGTTCTGTTGTACCTGATAGTTATATCCCCGATTGCAACTTGGTACACCTGCAAGCATGTCATTTCGTGTTGCATACCCATGTTTCTTTAAACCAGTGATCACTTGATCAGTATACTCTATAATGCTCCTTAATCTCCAAAAAGGTTATGCATTTTTCAAGGCTTGTGGAAAACATTAGTGAACAGCAAGCATGCAACAGTTATAACAATCAATTCTACTATAATCTTAGAAGAAACACTAGTAGAATGGGAAATACCAAGGCGCACTTGATTGCTCCACCACTGTATATGAAAATTTATTTTAAAAAATAACAGAAAAAATATATTTTTTGTCTTCTTTACTGAGAATACAGTTCTTGGTATTTTTTCACGAAACTTCACACGGGAATAGATTGGGCACCCAGGTTTGACATCCCAAAATCCCAGTTTTTTTTTAATTTTTCCTGTATTTTTTAAAATTTAATGTTCATATAGGGGGGTGGAGCACCCAGGTGCTCCAAATCCTCTTCCGAAATAATGCCTTATTTTCTGACATAGTTGGCTCTTGTGCCCATCTATCTTATACTTGTACCAATCAGCATTCAGTATGACTAACTAGTGGAAAACGTTGCCTACAAAAGACAAAATAAGTGTGCAAAATTGCTAAAATATGATTAAATTGTACAAGTAGGAATAGATGCAGACAATTTTGCAAAAAACTACAATATAGTAAATTTAGTAAAATATTTTGTGCAATAAAGAGAGCATGCCTATTTCTGCAATAACGTTATCGATAGTGTGAGAACCAAAATTTCTTACCCCAAGATTAACTTGGTAGACAAAAATACAAAATCATTATAGCTCCCATGGCTTACTCCTTGTGCATTATGAAATGCTACATATTCATAAGGGATTGCATACGGGAGTCGCTTTAACACCTCTTCAAATACGTCAATTGCATATCCAGTGGCAATTATTGCATTGGTTAGTGGATCCCTTTCAACCTTCATAAGCTCAGGATACCCACTTGTCAGTACACCTACTCGGAGCTTCTTTCCATTGGTAGGAATTTGCCACCCACGGCAGATACTTCTCCTGGCCAAACCACTTGAGTCAGATTAGGCATAGAGTTTAGGTATGTGTGTTCTGATCCATTTTGATTCAAATTCTCTACTATTCCATGCTTTGCTGTCCAGAAACCTATTCCTTTCGTCTCTCTTCTAACCACATTAATTATCTGGAATATGGAAGAATGAAGCTGCCTGCTCCTAAGGTCAAAATCACCACTAAGCCTCTGAACTTATGCTGTAGGATTGCATCAGAAGTTTGGGACCAATTGTAGAAATACCCAAAGTTCCAAGACACGTTGAGTTTTTTATGTGTTGCTGCTTCTGAAATATTGCATTGTCCATGCTTACCTTTTCTGCTGCTTGTGCCAAGGCCCAAATAGTATCATAACCCCAGAGCCCAAAAATGCTTAGTTGCAATGGTGGGTCATCCTGGTTGTCTTGCCTGTACCTCACATTCCATCTCTTAGTAAAGTCATCAAGTTCCTTCGATTTAGGCACATGGAATCTCACACCCAGTGCACCATCCATTGCATCAAGAACCGAAGAGTTCAGCGAGTCAACAACATTTGCAATCCCATCTGTCAAAATCCACACATAGGCTCCACTCATCATTCCTAACTCTTTGGCCTTTGTGAAGAGAATGGAGCCAAAGCCAAAGGCCGATGACATGTGCACAATGTAGACTCTTGTTGGCATTGTCATTAGTTTGTATAGTTCTTGCTCAACTTGGTCACTGCTTGCTGATCGAGAGATTGCACTGCGGTATGGTATAGAAGCTCCGAACTCTTGGATGGCATCAACCAGGTAGGGTATGATGCACCTGCCATAGTCTGTGTCCTCATAGATGGGCACTACTTCCTTCCAGCCGTATGCCTTAATGAGAGCAGCAAGGCTATTAACTTGAGCAACATCACTTAGAGTTGCACGCAAAAAAATATGGCACATCGGCAGATGAAAGGGTGGGATTCGTTGCTGTGAAGGAGATAACTGGGACTTGACTGTTGTTCCCAATATCAGACACAAAAGTAGCCTCTGAAGATTTTTGTGGACCAATGATGGCCCGTACATAGTAACTTTGCAGCAGGTCAACAGCTGTGCAAATGTGCAATTGAGTCAAGAAAAAATATATTTACAGAACATATGTGTAGATTCTGGTTGCAGCTAAGATATCTCGTGCATGTACATTAGGCAACCTCTGATGTTATAACTGAAGAATATGACGACTTGGGCTATATGATCATTTCTTAAGGTACTGATGGTTTCTGACTTTTGAGGGGCATAAGTATATCAAGGAATCAAGTCCATAGGGAAATTCCAAAATTGCCTACTTTTATTTTTGCGCAAATTCACGAAGTCATCTTTTTGGGAGTAGTATATTTAAAAAAAAACTTAATTTGTTTCAGACTTGCAGTGGCAATAGAAAACAATCACAATACATTTGTAGAAGTCGTATACTGAATGAATTAAGGAAAATTATAGTTTCAGTGCTTCTTTGGTTTGCTTCTCTCTACATAAATCTATGTTTTGTAGTTTTATGAGGAAATCAGCAAAAGTTCCTAAATGTTTTTTATTTTAGTATCATGATGCACAACAAAATAAGAACAGCACAGGATTTCGCTTCATCACAGATACCAAGTTTAACAGGTCCTTTCTTATGTTTCATAGCTTCTTTTAGTACAAAATTCGGTGACGGATAACAATTCTCAAAATGTGATATGTACCTTGTGATGCAGCTCGCATATTGTCTCCGTTGGAATCCCTGATGTGGAGAACTAGCTTTATTGTATAATTCCTGTGGACTGCATAGAAATCTTCCATAGCCATCAACATGCTGGTACGTGCCATTTTGCCCACCAAAGACTTCAGATGGAGGATCACTCCGACATCGAGTATACCCGCTCTACTCTGGGTAACATTTTGAGCAACAGTGAGAATGAGGAACGGCAAGAACAACACCAACAAGGTGGCCCTTGCCGCGCCGTCCATCTCTTGAGCTGTTTCTACAGGAACAGGGTGGTGTAGGGCCAATGCAGTCTCTTATAGCAATGGTTATGTTCATTGCACCGGGGCAGGAACAATAATTGGCGTTATTCTAACCAAGTCAAATGACATTTCAGATTGGTCAGCTCAGAGCTATAATGCCAACTGTCTGTCTGCACCATCTTTTTCTTTTGGAAGATTCTACCGTTCTATATGTATGTATAAAGTGGATGACACCTGTACTTCGAAGCGATGGCTCGGCAAGTTCGAGGGAAGTTTCTGTGTCAAACCCATGAAGAATGACGTTGGTAAATTCGTTCATCCGTTGAATCTTCTCAATTCAAGACTTTGATCCTTAAGGAATGGGATTTTGACAAGTCAAGGAGCTCACCTTCCTCAGCTTATACTCTTCCATGCTCGTGTTGTGTGGTGAAAGGTTTATTTTTGAAAAGTGCAAGCTGCAATTTTCATCAAACAGAAGTTGCACTTTCCAGTTTTAGAGTTGATCAGAAGATAAGAAATATGCCCCCTCTAGGTGCTTAGGTCACTGTACTTAATTGATTATTCTCGAGGAAATGGAGGAACAAGTTAGTCAATGGCTATTGAGTAGTGGCATATTGCTACGTTGAGTACGGATTATATTCATATTCAAATACTCTCTTTTTAATCCCTGAAAAAAAAAACTCTTTTTAAGAACGCGAGGGGTAACAGATTCATGCATCCTGAAAAATGGTACTGCTGGAAATAACTTCCTATCGTTGCAATTATTTTTTATTGGTAGGAGCAGAAGTCAAGTCATGTCAGTGCAATATTTGCTGGTGGCTAAGATTCTGTTATACATTTGAGAATCAGATGTTGATAGTAGAAGACTTGAGGCCTCTAAGATAATTGGCCTTCTGATTAGTTTATGTAGCTGTTGGTTCGTCATCATAGATTGTGGCCTGACGACCCTTCGAATAAGAATATTGCAAATCAGATGGAATCATGGAAAGTATACGCTGAAAACAACAATAATCCTATAAGACCGAGTCTAAATTCAAACTTTGCTCACCAAGCTGGACCCACCTAATTAATGGCCAGGTGACACGTGTCTGGCATGAATTTCGAAGCAACTCAAGGCCTTCTTCCTGCGAGACTTGACGATGGCCCGTCTGACCAACCCCAGTTCTCGTCAACTTGGCGCCTGACCAGGACGGGACCTCGGCGCCGGCATGCTCAGTACGACTGAGCACAACCTTGCGATCAAAGAGAGGCCTGTCACTAGAGAGCGATTTTTTTTCAAAACTATTATTTTTTATAGCAAATTCGGAAACTATAGTACCCAATGCAAAAAAAAAAAAAAAAAACAAAACTATGACCCCGTCGGCCTCGTGTGGGCCGAAGAGGGTGTTTTCGGTCCGCACTTGGCCGAAAAGAGCTTTTCGTCCAGCAGTGGACCGAAGAAGGGCTCATCTGGGCCGAAGAGGTGGCATCGGTGGCGGGCCAGCCGAAAATAGTAGCTTCGGCCTACTC
>NC_041389.1:407378811-407414916 GCF_002162155.2 Triticum dicoccoides | reverse complement strand
GGAGAAGGTGCGGTTGGGAAGGAGGTGGTGGTGAGGAGGAGCAGCAGCCGTGGAGTAGGAGGTGGTGAGGAGGAGGTGCGGCTTGGGGGGTGACTAGAGTTGAACCTCCGGTCGTTGAGGGGGCGGCGCTGCCGTTATCCGGTGGTGCAAGTACTCCGCGAGGTGGCCGGTGCCGTTGAGTGGAAGAGAGGAGCAAGAAGCTAGGGGCACATGCTTCGAAGGTATAACCATGTCGTCAGAAATTTTCTCTGAATTGTATAGTTTAGTTAGTGTAGACAAGTCATATTGCAAATTGTAGTGTGGAGGCATTTTAGTGCATAGTTACTATAGCGGGTAATAACAGTGTTCGTTGTGATTAATGAGAAGATGACAATGTATGACAGGTAAAAATGTCTGAACTGTTTACTACGGCGCCGACAATGTTCGATACAATGAGTTGGGGGTTGATCTTAGCAAGTCTAAAAATGGCGTCATGACACTAGCAGACCTGAACAGACTGGACATTAGAAAGTTGAAGTACTAGTTGACAACTAGTTTCAGGCTGGATCCTCAAGTATGTTCCGTCAGTATTCATGCATTGTGGACCAAATCCTGTAAAAATGTCAAGTGGGAGTTGATGTCGATAGATAGGAGCCAACATTGGTTGACCCTATTAAGACGTTTCCGAGACCGAAGAATCCACCCAGATGCCCTTGTGCAACCTGTGGCGAAGGAGGAGGATATCGTACAACTCCACAAGGGGTATGTACTCGGCCAGGGTAGTCAAGTGGCTAACGAGATTGACTTATACGGGTCACAGCCACCCAATGTGGATGCTAGCCAACTCGAGAAAGAGTTGGACTACGTGCCACACAATGTTTGTGGTCATGATACTGGGCAGAGTAGCCAGTCGATAATATTAGCTGGTTCTGGTTTTGCTGATGGCGATGAGGAAGGGGGTGAAATGCAGAGGGTGATGGAGGAAGAGGCTGAGGATGGATCAGCGGAGGATCTAGATTATGAAAATTCCGAGGATGAAGTGGAGGTACCGATTCCTTCTGCATGGGATCAGGACATATCCACCGGCCTTACGGTCAACGATGGCCATGAGACTCCATGGCAGTATAATCTGAACCAAGTCTAGATAGGGGCTATGTTTGATACAAAGAAAAAATTGAAGTATGCAGTGATAAAGTGGGCTATGTCTACACAGAGGGGTTTTCGGACACACGTATCAAGTCCAACAAATTATACCGTGAAATGTGTTGAAACAGGTTGTCCTGGGAAGCTTCACGGGCGCGTGCCGAAGTATGACATCCACTGGGTTGTCACCAATGTCGTCCAACATAATTGTGTGAGGAAAAACCTACTGGTGAATCATCCTAACCTGACTTCAACTCTCATTGCGCAACTCATGTATACTGAGATAGTATAGAAGAAAGATATGGAAGCAAAACACATCCAGACAGCAGCGAAGGTCAGATGGAATTATGTCATTCCTTATGTAAAGGCTTGGAGGGCTAAGCAGAAGGCTATGGAGGAAAGGTTTGGGCCGTTCTTTGACTCATATGATAATGTTGTCCGTCTCCTTGACATACTGAAGGAGAGGAATCCCGACACTTATGTGAACATACAACACACGAGGTTGCCGAGTATACCAGATTTCAAGGTGTTGAACGAGTATTCTTCTCTTTCGCTATGTGCATCGAAGCTTTCCGGCATTGTCCTCCTGCTATGTTTGTGGATGGTACATTCCTGACCGGTCAGTACAGAGGGCAAATCCTGGCTGCTATTGGTGTGGACAGGAACAATCAAATCATCCCCTTGCCATGGCATTTGTGGAGGGTGAGAACTTTCCGAGCTGGGTATGGTTCTTCCGGCAAGTGAAAATTGCCATCGTGCATGACCGACCAAACATGTGTGTCATTCATGACAGACATGCCAGTATATTGTAGTCCGTGAAGACACTGAGTAATCCAACAACTGACGAACCAACACCTTGGAGGGACTTGCAGAGCTGGCGGTGCATGCACCATCTTGATGCTATTTTTTTCTCACAGTTCAAGAACAAGCGGTTGATGAACTTGTTCAAAAAATTATGCAAGCAGAACCAGCAGCGCAAATACGGATTTATTTGGTCAAAACTAGATGAGTTTACTAAGAAGCAGGTTCGTGCGAGGAAGAAAATGGAAGAAGATCAGGTTAAATTAGCAGCACTCATCGCGGAGCTAGAGGGGCTAGTAGGTCTCTGTGACTTGCCAGCAATTGACCCTCCTATACTAAGAGAAAGAAGGGGAGGGCAATAAAGAATCTTTCTGAGTGGATAGAGAAAGAGCCTCCAGTGAATTGGTCTTTGCTGCATGACATCCATGGAGCTAGGTATGGCCACATGACAACCAATCTTGCAGAGGTGTATTACTTTGTACTCAGAGGGAATAGATCATTGCCACTCACAACTATTGTGGAGGCCATATTCCATGGCACTTTGAGATATTTTAGAGAAAAGCATGAGTTAGCAAGGAAGCATATTGCAGATAATCAAAACACACCTTATTGTAGCTGTGTCATGGAGTACATGGCAAAGAAGATAGAGAAAGCAAAGAAGCACACTGTCAGACTCATAGGTAATCAGGAAAGGAGGTATGAGGTTCAGCTTCCTACCGATGGTTTTGGTTCTGCAAATGAGGTGAAGACACACGAGGTAAAAATTGGAACGAATTTTTGTCCAACATGTAGGTGCACATGCAACAAACCGAAGTTGTTGCACCTACCTTGCTCACATGTGTTGGCTGCCTGTGGCCAGATTGAGTTGGACGCTATCTCCTCTGTGTCCCCATACTATTTAAAAGAGGTAGTACTCAACACATGGACATGTGAGATGATAGGGTTTAGAGTCGTCAGCAATTTCAACAAGGTAAACGACGGTGAGAGAGTATACATACCGGATCCAGAACTTCGCCGAACAAGTAGGGACAGATGAACGGCCTGTCGCATCTGAAACGATATGGACCAATCTAAAGCTGGTGGAGCAACCAGACAATGTTTGTTATGCACGACTTATGGGCATAGGATGAAATGTTGTCCCGACCTAAACAAAGGTGATGCTTCCACATCAACGACCGCGACAACAGGAGCAAGAGGCGGACGTGGTCGTGGCAGTCGAGGCCGAAGGGGCGGATGAGGAAGAAATAACTCACAAGCTATATAATGTGTCGTACTATGTTTTAATTTGTAATATGTCTGGACTATGTTTTAATTTGTAATATGTGTCGACTATGTTTTAATTTGCAATATGTCTAGACTATGTTTTAATTTCTAATATGTCTGGACTATGTTTTAATTTGTAATGTGTCTGGACTATGTTTGACTTTATAATATGTCTGAACTATGTTTTACTTTGTAATATGTTTGTACTATGTTTTATTTGCACCTGAGATTTGTTGTTTGAATTGCAGATATGTCTTCGTATCCGTTGCTTAATGGTAATATCAATAGAAAGCACCGGGGTGCCCTTATGGAAGCGGGTAAGAACTTAGACATGTTGGTCACTCGCACCCCAAAGTCTAACTGGATGATACATCCTTCATGGGTTAATAGATATGTGTGCATATAATGGAATCCATATAATGACTTACTATGTTTGACATACTTTTGATAGCCGCTAACAGTATGCTACATTCTCTTTATTTTGTAGATTAAGTTGGGTTGGACTTCTATGTAACGCCCTCGATGCGGCTATATCTCCCACGTGTCGAAGCACGACTTAGAGGCATAACCGCATTGAAAGCAATGTCGCAAGTGAGGTAATCTTCACACAACCCATGTAATACATAAGGGAAAGAGATACATAGTTGGCTTACAATCGCCACTTCACACAATTACATGAATAAAGCATTACATCATACAGATACAATCAAGGTCCGACTACGGAACCAAAATAAAAGAAGAACCCCAAATGCGACAAAGGTCCCCGATCGACCCCAACTGGGCTCCAATACTGATCAACTAAAACGAAACAACACAAAGGGCAAGATCTTCTTCGAGCTCCTCCTGAGCTTGGTTGCGTCATCTGCACAGACTCATCGGCACCTGCAAGCTGGTTTTGGAAGTATCTGTGAGCCACGGGGACTCAGCAATCTCGCACCCGCGAGATCAAGACTATTTAAGCTTATAGGAAGGATGGAGTAATGAGGTGGAGCTGCAGCAAGCGACTTGGCTAACATACGCAAATGAGAGCGAGAAGAGAAGGCAAAGCACGGTCGATAAGAGTATGATCAAGAAGTGATCCTATAGCAACCTACGTCAAGCATAACTCCAACACCGTGTTCACTTCCCGGACTCCGCCGGAAAGAGACCATCACGGTTACACACACGGTTGATGTATTTTAATTAAGGTCAACTTCGGATTTTCTACAACCGGACATTAACAAATTCCCATCTGCCACATAACCGCGGGCACGGCTTTCGAAAGATAATACCCTGCAGGGGTGTCCCAACTTAGCCCATGACAAGCTCTCACGGTCAACGAAGGAATAGACCTCCACCCGAGACACTCCGATCAGACTCGGTATCCCGGTACAACAAGACATTTCGACAGGGTAAAACTAAACCAGCAACACCGCCCGAATGTGCCGACAAATCCCGATAGGAGCTGCACATATCTCTTTCTCAGGGCACACTCAGATGAGACTAGCTACGAGTAAAACCAACCCTCAAGTTTCCCCGAGGTGGCCCCGCAGGCAGCTTAGTTCGGACCAACACTCAGAGGAGCACTGGCCCGGGGGGGGGGGTTAGAATAAAGATGACCCTTGAGTCTGCAGAACCCAAGGGAAGGTGGTAGGTTGTTAGTGCAAATGGTAAAACCAATGTTGGGCATTGCTCGAGGAGCTTTACTTAAGGCGAACTGTCAAGGGGTTCCCATTATAGCCCAACCGTGTAAGGAACGCAAAATCCGGGAACATAACACCGATATGACGGAAACTAGGGCGGCAAGAGTGGAACAAAACACCAGGCATAAGGCCGAGCCTTCCACCCTTTACCAAGTATATAGATGCATTAATTAAGTAAGATATATTGTGATATCCCAACAAGTAAACATGTTCCAACAAGGAACAACATCTCCATGTTCCAACAAGGAACAAACTTCAATCTTCACCTGCAACTAACAACGCTATAAGAGGGGCTAAGCAAAGCGGTAACATAGCCAATCAACGGTTTGCTAGGACATGGTGGGTTAGAGGTTTGACATGGCAATTTGGGAGGCTGACAAGCAAATGGTAGGCATCGTAGCATTGGCATAGCAAGAGCGAGCAAACTAGCATAGAAAAGATAGTAGTGATTTCGAGGGTATGATCATCTTGCCTGAGATCCTGCAAGGAAGAAGAACGAGTCCATGAAGAAGACAAACGGACGTAGACGAACGAATCCTCACAACTCCGGAACGAAACCGAAACTAACGAGAGAAGCAACCCGGAAAGAGACAAACAACATGGTAAACACACAAGCACAAACATGGCATGATGCACAACCAAGTATGATGCATGTCCGGTTTAAAGAGGCATGGCATGGCAAAATGACAAACTATCTTACAAATTAAGTGGAGCTCAATATGCAACGGAGTTGCATATTGACGAAACACCACATCAATTATTTAGTTCTCTCTCGGTTATGCTATCCAACAATATTAACTGTTGTTAAACATGGCAAGAGGTGAGGCATAATTAAACTAACAATACCATCTAAACAATTTAAATGGGGCCGGATATAAAAACAACAAATCCGGTAAATCCCCATATGCATTTAGCAATTTAAAGCAACACCAATTTTAAGCATTTTAATTGTTATTATCATGATGCGGATGACATATGCAAGTTTTATGCATTTTTTTATGAAAATGTTGACATAAGCATGTTAAGGAGCATTTGGTCACCATGGCGGAACGAAAGGGGTGCCACGGCAACGATAACGAAAATGGTGCCACGGCAACGATAACGAAAATGGTGCCACGGCAACATTCCGATGATCCGATAACTCATTGAGATACCGGTGCAAAAGAGCAAGTGTGCGGATGTGCGAAACATGCAGAAGATGGTGGGGTGATCCCATCTACCGGGTTCCCACGGGATAGTGGCATGGAAACGAGTGACAAACGGACACGATGCAAAAACGGGCATCTCATACAACATGCATTCGGTCCACGAACATCGTCTCGGTGTTATACCTTCGAAGCGTGCGTTTCGGGCGAATCGAGTTCGTAGAGGGAAGTAGACGTTCACGGGTCGACGGTAGTGGTACATCTCGTAGACGTTCACGGGTCGTCGTGGAGGTAGACGTTCACGAGCGTCGTGGAAGTAGTGGTACACGTTCGTTTTTCGGAGAGGTACTTGACGAATCCAACATCTTCGGGGCGACGGTAGTGGTTCACGGACATCGTGGTACTTGTCGGTCCGGTCTTGGTGTAGATGTACAAGGCAAACGTAGTGGTACTAAGCGCCGGTCATGGAGGGACTTGCCGAAATCCACAGAGCCGGTGTGCTTGTTCAGGCGTCGGTCTTGCTGGAGGGGGTACTTGGTGAATCCGCCTAGTCGCACACGGGTCATAGTGGTACTAGGCAACATCCACGGGGGTGGTCTTGGCGTGCAGCGAACAACAGCACAGGAAAGCAAGGCATGGCCGAAGGTGAGGTTGCAGCGGCCTTGGGCATGAACTCCAGCGACGGGAGCCGGTGGGGACGAGGGGTGAAGAGGATGGCTGCGGCGCGAGGTCGCGGGAAACCGAGACGATGCAGGTCGGCGATGCAGCAGGAGAGGCGAAGGCGATCTTGCTGCCGAGGCGACCATGGCATCAGCAGGGGCCGACGGGAGGCCGGGGCGCCGGAGATGCTGATGGGGAGGCGCAGCTACGAAGCGGGGACTCGGGAGTAGAGGAGGAAGACGCGGCACTGGCGAACGAAGGCGGGCAGCAGAGACGAAGCCTGGTGCAGCGACCGACTCTGGATCGGGAGCTCCTCTCCCGATCTGGAGTGCGAGGGGGCGAGGGGCTTGGCCGGCGGCGCGGCTTGGGTGCAGCTCCGGCGAGGGCTTGAGGCCGCTGGGGAGAAGGCGCATGGGAGCTCGCTACCCTCTCTCTCTGGCGGCGTCAGGAGGAAGGGGGGGATCGAGGGGAGTGGCCACGGGAGCGAGGGGGGGTCGAGGCTGCGCGTGGGGATCAGGCACGGGGTAGCGGCGCTGGAGGAGAACGAGGGAGAGATGGAGACCGATGGGAGTCGGGCTAGGGTTAGGTGCTGGGGCCGGCTGGGCCGGATGGGCCGGCCTGGGAGGCCGATGCCCTGGTGGGTGCTTCTGCTGCTGGGCTGCTCTGCTTCCTTTTTTTCCTTTTTTGTTTTTCTTCAGACAGAAAACAAAAGGAAAACTAGAGGGAAATTTGGGAGGATTTAGAAAGATGTGACAAAATTCTCAAGGTCCTGAATTTGCGTAGTATTCAATAAAACTGATTTGGGAAATTTTAAAGGCCAAAAAATATTCCAAGTTTGAATTAGGTTCCAACTTGAAGCATTTTTTATCCAAACCAAACCAGCTCCAAAATAGGTGAAACTTGGCAGGGAGGTGAGTGGCATGATGCTTGAATTGTGAGGAAGAGATGAACATCAAAGGAGGAGTGAAAAATGGTACTTGCCAAATAGAAGCAAGAGAAGGAGGGGAGGGGTGATGCAAGGGGTGATCATGCATGAAACACACAATGCACATGATGAGCATGATGAAATGCAACATGATGCAAGGATGAATGCAACGAACAAAACAAATCACACGACGAATCTCGGAATAGCTGGAAGTCTTCTGGAGCGTCGGTCTCGGGGCGTTACAACACTCCACCACTACAAGAGGATCTCGTCCCGAGATCTAGGATGGCACCGGAGAGAAATGGAATAGGAAGAGAAGAGGTAAAACTAAGTTGCTTCTTTGACCAATGAGTGAAACCAAAGAACCTTGAGAGGTTGAACAAATTGAAAGAAAGAATACAAAGGAGATGAACGAGATTGCAAACAATCCGTTAGAAAGAGGAACAAGGAACATTACGAGAACTTGAAGGTTGCAAAGACATGAATCAAGAGTTTAATGGACAAGGTAGAATTCGAAACCACTCCGGTTAAAACAAGATGAGAGGGGAAGAATTCGGGCAGTACTCCGGTTGAACATGGAAGGAATAGAACATGAACTTGAGAAGATGGGATGTTACTTGATGAAATCAACAACACACTGCCTCCGGAACTATTGAAAGAATGACACAATGGGTAAGAAGGATTTCAGACATCTCTCCAGTTGAGGAAGGAGGGAAAACTTGATAAGATTAGAGAACTCGAATGAAAACACGACACTCCGGTTAAATGGATAAGCAAGAAAAGAACACGATCCTCACGAATCGAGATGGTGAGTGAAAAGAGCAACGTCACAATGCCTCCGAAAGAAATAATAGAAGATATATCATTGGAATAACAGAATGGAGAAGAAAGTGCCAACTTCTGCCACAAATGAGTTTGGAAAGCATCCTTGCAAAGAAGAATTGAACGGAGTTGTTGGAAAATCAACAACGAAAAGCACAAGCTTGTAGTGGGCTTATGGAAAACATCTCAAAATTATGAGGTGACAACCGGCCACTAACGGAAACAATTGCTTGCTTGAGATCAACGAAGAGATGAAAACTTCTTCCACCAAGATGATAAAGAGATAACTTGGATCATTGGCAAGCACCACAAATAGCAACATTCCAATGGAAGGCTTTTAGGTGAAATATGACACAAGATAACTCCAACAACGAGGTTGATGGATTTAAAAATAACTCATTCTTAACAACATGTGAATCATGGAACATGAACTCAAATTATCAAGAATGACATAATACCACCTCCAAAATATGGTAGAAAGAAATTGCACTCCGGATTACCATATGAAGAAAGCTTGAGCTCCTTAGGAAAGAATCTCGATGAAAACTTTGAGAAGGAATTAAATCCTTTATAAACCAACATGTAGAACCTCCATGAAGAACTCCGGTAAACAAAAGGAATGAAAAG
The DNA here is from genome assembly GCF_002162155.2 of Triticum dicoccoides. Classification (NCBI taxonomy): domain Eukaryota; kingdom Viridiplantae; phylum Streptophyta; class Magnoliopsida; order Poales; family Poaceae; genus Triticum; species Triticum dicoccoides. The sequence continues at coordinate 407,405,869 of NC_041389.1, read as the reverse complement.
AAAGAGAAATTGAAAACATAAGGTGAATCCTTGCAATGATTTAGATGGATCTCCGTGATAATTAGAGCTTGGAACTCCGGGAAAAAGAGAAGATGAAACAAATGAAACCGAGAATTTTAAGGGCCTCCGGAATAAAGAATTAATCACTTGGATGAACAAGAATAAGAATTATGTTATGCTTATCCTTCACCAATTAAATTGACGACAATCAACGGATTTGGCATACTACTTATTCTCGTAGAAAGGATTAAAAGAGATATATCAAAACTTGAGAAGGTCTTGAACGAACCACCGGTAGGATTGGAACAACAAATGAATTGATATGATGAACAAGGAAGAGAGATCTTGAAAGAACCACCGTAAGAATTGAAAATGATCGAAGTAGGGGTGCATCACCGGTAAGAATCAGCAAATGAACGAAGGTGCTTGAGACAAACTAGATACATGAGAACAAAGAGATCAAGAACTGATTAGAGGATATTCGATAGATGCACCGGCAAGATAGGAGAATGATAACTGACGGCTGAGAATGAATAAACCTGAATTGATGGACTCCGGATGACAAACTAAGAAGACTCTTGAATATCTCCTTATGGGTGAAAAAGATTCTCACAATCGAAAACAATTATGAGAGGATGGCAACAAGCTAGCACCATGAATCTTGAAGAGAATAGAGCAACATTAAAGAGAAACTTTTCTTCGGTCTTCAAATGATGAGAATGACAACGAGAAACACCACCAAGAATTATTGAGGCACACCGGAAGAATCAAAAGTGAAGAGGTTGAGCCAACTATGAAAAGAATTTGAAAGATCTTGGAGAAAAGCATTTGACTGATGATAGCTCATCTTACGTCAAACTTGGAGAAGAATTTAGGATAGCTCTGGGAAAATAGAAGAGTCAGGTAAGATCCTGGGAAAAGACCTGTGGGTTAGGGCCCAATCAAAAGAACACCGTTGAAATGATTTAAAGAGATATTGCACCGGTTGAATTAAAAGGCTTGAATGAGATAACAACCTCGAAAGAGCTTGAACGAATGCAGAGTGGAAACACGAATCTTCGAGATATCTTGAGCACTCCGAATAAGAATAGAGAGAGATGAACAATTATGAGAGGCACCGGCATGGGATAGCATTTGAACGAGGATAAGGACATTGACGGAAAAGAATGGAGAAACTTCCCATCAATAAAATGGATACTTGAAGAAGAAATCTTAGTCCTTGAAGAAAAACAAAAGGGAGGGAGGGTGGGAAAAACAAAGGCAACTTGGAGACGGATGAAACAAACACCGTTGAGAAGAAGTGACAAATGATCTTGCAAATGTTGACGTGAACGGATCCACTTGAGGAGAGACACACCGGTTAAAAAAAAGGATTGACAAGACAGACTCGATGATCAAGAAGGATTAGTATTCACATAGGAATATGAGAACACCATTTGGAAAAGGTATGGAACCAACATTTGACTTCGAAGCAACTCGAATACCACAACTCAAAACAAAACAAATGATTGGCTTGCAAAATAAGCCAGAACAAACATATGATAGAGATTTCGTCCGAAGTTTTCGTGGTGGGGCCTACACGGGCTCGATCGTACAGCACCATCATGTACAAGGCAGTGCACATGACATACGAAGCGTCCCCGAGTCGGCATAGCCAAGGACTCTTTAAGACACAACGAGACCACTGTAAAATCAACCGTGAATAGGCGGACCACTAGACGTCGAACCCCAATTTCATATCATACATCCGTCAGAAAGATATCCTAAGAGCTACTTGAATTCCCACCTATGAAACTCCCGAAATTTTCCGGTTATGCAATCAGGTGTTGGGGATACAGGGGAAGCATAATATCTCACACAAACTAACAAATCCTACATCCAGCTGTATCCATCCTTCAACACATAACCAAGAAACCTTCGGAAACCATCTACCTCAACCTTCGAAAAGCATCCGTTATACAAGTTATGGCAATACTCCCGTACTCACCTCAGTACTGGGTTATCGGGGTTATCTCACCAACGAACTGCATAAAAGAGATTTTCGATGTCGGCGTACTAAACTCAGGTATTCCAGAACTGCGACGATAAAATTATGACGACAACACCTCAGAGCTCAACTCCCCGGGACACTTCCACTAAACCCCTGACAGGAGGCACCAAGACAATGTTCTCATCATAAAACCATCGGAACGATTCCAAGATACCCGCGTGATCCTAAAATTTTTTTTTAGTGAAATTTGAGAAGAGAAGAGTCAAAACTCTATGTCAGGATGCCTTACCAGAGCGATGAAGAGACTGGGGAGTAAAAAGAATTCCTAACTCTCCGATATATAATTCCTAAATGACTCAAAACATTTTTCTAGACACAACTCGGCCGCTAAAAACGATCAAGCAGTGGGGCTCCTAAGGTCGGGGAAGGCTCTGATTACCAACTTGTAACGCCCTCGATGCGGCTATATCTCCCACGTGTCGAAGCACGACTTAGAGGCATAACCGCATTGAAAGCAATGTCGCAAGTGAGGTAATCTTCACACAACCCATGTAATACATAAGGGAAAGAGATACATAGTTGGCTTACAATCGCCACTTCACACAATTACATGAATAAAGCATTACATCATACAGATACAATCAAGGTCCGACTACGGAACCAAAATAAAAGAAGAACCCCAAATGCGACAAAGGTCCCCGATCGACCCCAACTGGGCTCCAATACTGATCAACTAAAACGAAACAACACAAAGGGCAAGATCTTCTTCGAGCTCCTCCTGAGCTTGGTTGCGTCATCTGCACAGACTCATCGGCACCTGCAAGCTGGTTTTGGAAGTATCCGTGAGCCACGGGGACTCAGCAATCTCGCACCCGCGAGATCAAGACTATTTAAGCTTATAGGAAGGATGGAGTAATGAGGTGGAGCTGCAGCAAGCGACTTGGCTAACATACGCAAATGAGAGCGAGAAGAGAAGGCAAAGCACGGTCGATAAGAGTATGATCAAGAAGTGATCCTATAGCAACCTACGTCAAGCATAACTCCAACACCGTGTTCACTTCCCGGACTCCGCCGGAAAGAGACCATCACGGTTACACACACGGTTGATGTATTTTAATTAAGGTCAACTTCGGGTTTTCTACAACCGGACATTAACAAATTCCCATCTGCCACATAACCGCGGGCACGGCTTTCGGAAGATAATACCCTGCAGGGGTGTCCCAACTTAGCCCATGACAAGCTCTCACGGTCAACGAAGGAATAGACCTCCACCCGAGACACTCCGGTCAGACTCGGTATCCCGGTACAACAAGACATTTCGACAGGGTAAAACTAAACCAGCAACACCGCCCGAATGTGCCGACAAATCCCGATAGGAGCTGCACATATCTATTTCTCAGGGCACACTCAGATGAGACTAGCTACGAGTAAAACCAACCCTCAAGTTTCCCCGAGGTGGCCCCGCAGGCAGCTCAGTTCGGACCAACACTCAGAGGAGCACTGGCCCGGGGGGGGGGGGTTAGAATAAAGATGACCCTTGAGTCTGCAGAACCCAAGGGAAGGTGGTAAGTTGTTAGTGCAAATGGTAAAACCAATGTTGGGCATTGCTGGAGGAGCTTTACTTAAGGCGAACTGTCAAGGGGTTCCCATTATAGCCCAACCGTGTAAGGAACGCAAAATCCGGGAACATAACACCGATATGACGGAAACTAGGGCGGCAAGAGTGGAACAAAACACCAGGCATAAGGCCGAGCCTTCCACCCTTTACCAAGTATATAGATGCATTAATTAAGTAAGATATATTGTGATATCCCAACAAGTAAACATGTTCCAACAAGGAACAACATCTCCATGTTCCAACAAGGAACAAACTTCAATCTTCACCTGCAACTAACAACGCTATAAGAGGGGCTAAGCAAAGCGGTAACATAGCCAATCAACGGTTTGCTAGGACATGGTGGGTTAGAGGTTTGACACGGCAATTTGGGAGGCTGACAAGCAAATGGTAGGCATCGTAGCATTGGCATAGCAAGAGCGAGCAAACTAGCATAGCAAAGATAGTAGTGATTTCGAGGGTATGATCATCTTGCCTGAGATCCCGCAAGGAAGAAGAACGAGTCCATGAAGAAGACAAACGGACGTAGACGAACGAATCCTCACAACTCCGGAACGAAACCGAAACTAACGAGAGAAGCAACCCGGAAAGAGACAAACAACATGGTAAACACACAAGCACAAACATGGCATGATGCACAACCAAGTATGATGCATGTCCGGTTTAAAGAGGCATGGCATGGCAAAATGACAAACTATCTTACAAATTAAGTGGAGCTCAATATGCAACGGAGTTGCATATTGACGAAACACCACATCAATTATTTAGTTCTCTCTCGGTTATGCTATCCAACAATATTAACTGTTGTTAAACATGGCAAGAGGTGAGGCATAATTAAACTAACAATACCATCTAAACAATTTAAATGGGGCCGGATATAAAAACAACAAATCCGGTAAATCCCCATATGCATTTAGCAATTTAAAGCAACACCAATTGTAAGCATTTTAATTGTTATTATCATGATGCGGATGACATATGCAAGTTTTATGCATTTTTTTATGAAAATGTTGACATAAGCATGTTAAGGAGCATTTGGTCACCATGGCGGAACGAAAGGGGTGCCACGGCAACGATAACGAAAATGGTGCCACGGCAACGATAACGAAAATGGTGCCACGGCAACATTCCGATGATCCGATAACTCATTGAGATACCGGTGCAAAAGAGCAAGTGTGCGGATGTGCGAAACATGCAGAAGATGGTGGGGTGATCCCATCTACCGGGTTCCCACGGGATAGTGGCATGGAAACGAGTGACAAACGGACACGATGCAAAAACGGGCATCTCATACAACATGCATTCGGTCCACGGACATCGTCTCGGTGTTATACCTTCGAAGCGTGCGTTTCGGGCGGATCAAGTTCGTAGAGGGAAGTAGACATTCACGGGTCGACGGTAGTGGTACATCTCGTAGACGTTCATGGGTCGTCGTGGGGGTAGACGTTCACGGGCGTCGTGGAAGTAGTGGTACACGTTCGTTTTTCGGAGAGGTACTTGACGAATCCAACATCTTCGGGGCGACGGTAGTGGTTCACGGACGTCGTGGTACTTGTCGGTCCGGTCTTGGTGTAGATGTACAAGGCAAACGTAGTGGTACTAAGCGCCGGTCGTGGAGGGACTTGCCGAAATCCACAGAGCCGGTGTGCTTGTTCAGGCGTCGGTCTTGCTGGAGGGGGTACTTGGTGAATCCGCCTAGTCGCACACGGGTCATAGTGGTACTAGGCAACATCCACGGGGGTGGTCTTGGCGTGCAGCGAACAACAGCACAGGAAAGCAAGGCATGGCCGAAGGTGAGGTTGCAGCAGCCTTGGGCATGAACTCCAGCGACGGGAGCCGGTGGGGACGCGGGGTGAAGAGGATGGCTGCGGCGCGAGGTCGCGGGAAACCGAGACGATGCAGGTCGGCGATGCAGCAGGAGAGGCGAAGGCGATCTTGCTGCCGAGGCGACCATGGCATCAGCAGGGGCCGACGGGAGGCCGGGGCGCCGGAGATGCTGATGGGGAGGCGCAGCTGCGAAGCGGGGACTCGGGAGTAGAGGAGGAAGACGCGACACTGGCGAACAAAGGCGGGCAGCAGAGACGAAGCCTGGTGCAGCGACCGACTCTGGATCGGGAGCTCCTCTCCCGATCTGGAGTGCGAGGGGGCGAGGGGCTTGGCCGGCGGCGCGGCTTGGGTGCAGCTCCGGCGAGGGCTTGAGGCCGCTGGGGAGAAGGCGCATGGGAGCTCGCTACCCTCTCTCTCTGGCGGCGTCAAGAGGAAGGGGGGGATCGAGGGGAGTGGCCACGGGAGCGAGGGGGGGTCGAGGCTGCGCGTGGGGATCGGGCACGGGGTAGCGGCGCTGGAGGAGAACGAGGGAGAGATGGAGACCGATGGGAGTCGGGCTAGGGTTAGGTGCTGGGGCCGGCTGGGCCGGATGGGCCGGCCTGGGAGGCCGATGCCCTGGTGGGTGCTTCTGCTGCTGGGCTGCTCTGCTTCCTTTTTTTTCCTTTTTCGTTTTTCTTCAGACAGAAAATAAAAGGAAAACCAGAGGGGAATTTGGGAGGATTTAGAAAGATGTGACAAAATTCTCAAGGTCCTGAATTTGCGTAGTATTCAATAAAACTGATTTGGGAAATTTTAAAGGCCAAAAAATATTCCAAGTTTGAATTAGGTTCCAACTTGAAGCATTTTTTATCCCAACCAAACCAGCTCCAAAATAGGTGAAACTTGGCAGGGAGGTGAGTGGCATGATGCTTGAATTGTGAGGAAGAGATGAACATCAAAGGAGGAGTGAAAAATGGTACTTGCCAAATAGAAGCAAGAGAAGGAGGGGAGGGGTGATGCAAGGGGTGATCATGCATGAAACACACAATGCACATGATGAGCATGATGAAATGCAACATGATGCAAGGATGAATGCAACGAACAAAACAAATCACACGACGAATCTCGGAATAGCTGGAAGTCTTCTGGAGCGTCGGTCTCGGGGCGTTACATTCTACCCTTGGCACGGTTGGTTGAGGGTTACATTGGATGAGTGGGTTGATGGTCCAGACTTAGATGAGGTAGGTGAACCATTGCGGTTATGCAAGAGGAAAGTGAAACGTTTCTCTTACGACAAGTCACTCCTTACCTGCTCAGTAGATAGATGGAGACCAGAGACACATACGTTTCACTTTCCCTGGGGAGAGATGGTGCCTACTTTATATTATGTGTCTTACTTGTTGGGATTACCTCTGGTCGGTGCTGCCATAGGTCCTTTAGAGGCAGAATCTGGTTGGCTAGCATCAATGCAGACCCCTTTTTTGGCTGCGGTGCCAACTGCTACGGGCATAGACAACGATCCTCATGGGCCTCTTTTTAGATGGTTGAGCCAGTGTCAGGTAACCTTCACGGCCACTTAAACAAATGTTGTTTTTATAGTTGCCCGATGTTCATACAATCATTATGTTTCTATGTAGATTGCCTCGTTAGGATATCCAATGTTCAGTTGATAGAGGCACAGATTGACCGGTCCCTAGAGGCATATATTCTTTGGTTGTTCGGAAAGACGATGTTCACGGAGAACCACGTGACCACTGTCAATGCACGACTCGTCGGTATTGCACAAGAGATATAGCTGACGCACGTTGCCCTGGGGACATTCTGTAGAGGATTTTTGGTTCTGTTGTGTTAGCAGCTACGTACAGAGGCCTGTGCAAAGCTTGCTTGTTGAAGTCTAGAAAATCAAGTCTTGTTGGATGTCCATTATTGTTGCAGCTCTGGTCATACGAGAGATTCCCTATTGGACGACCCTATGTCTATGTTGATAAACCTTTTGGTTTGGAGGACTTAGTTGGGGCTTATGTGCCTGCTGTCGGTGACTTGCCTACTATGGGATCTGTTTGGGCACGACAAGAGGTACTTTCATATTAAGTAACAATTAATTCAATTATTTCTTGTCATTCAACAGTATTACTAATGCTTATTTGTTGTCATGCACAGAGACAGTTTGCGCGCATCTAGGTGAGGGGCTGCTACCCGTCCTTCACGGTGCAGTTTGATAGTTTACACAAGGATCAAGTTATCTAGGAGCCATAGTCGCATCAGGCTATATTATTGAGGTGCCCAGTTGGGATTTCTAGATTGTGCACTAGAGATCAGCCCTATTGGATGACCGAGGGAGTCCTGGATTAGGGGGTATCTGGACAGCCGGAATATATACTTTGGCCGGACTGTTGGACTATGAAGATACAAGACTCAAGACTTCGTCCCGTGTCCGGATGGGACTGTCCTTTGCGTGGAAGACAAGCTTGGCGATTCGGATGTTAGATCTCCTTCTTTGTAACCGAGTCTGTGTAATCCTAGCCCCCCTCCGGTGTCTATATAAATCGGAGGGTTTAGTCCGTAGGACAAGAACAATCAAAATCATAGGCTAGCTCCTAGGGTTTAGCCTCTACGATCTCGTGGTAGATCAACTCTTGTAATACTCATATCATCAAGATCAATCAAGCAGGAAGTAGAGTATTACCTCCATCGAGAAGGCCCGAACCTGGGTAAACATCGTGTCCCCTGCCTCCTGTTACCATTAGCCTTAGACGCACAGTTCGGGACCTCCTACCCGAGATCCGCCAGTTTTGACACCGACATTGGTGCTTTCATTGAGAGTTCCTCTGTGTCGTCACTACAAGGCTTGATGGCTCGTCTCGTTGTCAAGGACAACATCACCTCTAGGAGCCCTGGCGGTAGGCCAAACTCTCCGACTAGGCGGCTTCATCATGACCACACGATCGGCTGCCGCGCCGACGATGACTTATCGGGTCATCAAAAATAGCCTCCACGTCAATTCAGAACTTGCCGAACAGATGGATCCAATGGAGCTCTCCTCCCTTAATGAGCTCTTGGATCGCATCGCCGCTCTGGGAGTCGCTACAGACTACGATCGGATTGGGTTTAAACCCAACCAAAGGGATATTAAATCCCCACCGGTCACCCATGAGATAGCGGTAGTGGAAGAGCCACACATGGATTATCCCTCTACCTTGAGGACGAACTATGTCCGGATTACTGAGCTCTCTGAGCCGGATAACCGTTCGTGGGAGGACGTGACCCAGACCCCGATCGTAGAATCAGGCAACGGGCCAGAAAAATTGGGCAACATCCCGGAGTCCGAGCTACCAAGCCTGGAAGCTCCTCTGCCCCTGGATGTCAGATCGGGTCAGTACTTAACTACGCCCGCTCACCCAGACTTATGCCGTCTTTCCCATATCAGACAAGAGCCCCAAGAGACAGTACATCGCTACTGGGCCAGATTCCTCCTTGTGATAAACAGGGTCAAGGACTGTCGCGAGGAAGACGCAATCTCACTTTTCTGCAAAAATTGCACGAACAAAGGGATCCTAAATGCTATAAGTCGCCGTGACATAGTACACTTTGCTGACTTAGCAGCCATAGTACATAAGTACTGTGCGATGGAAAGCGCCTGGAAAACCCAAACAGACTTCTGGGATAATCCGGCTCTCACTAAACCCTTCGTCTGAACTAAAATGGCAAACTCTCGTAAGTTACCTGATCCAATTCCCAAAAAACCAAAGCCTGCTCCAGAGCGTGGAACCGTATTGGAAGAATGTCTCAATGGGCCATGCAAAATTCACAGCACGCCGGATACCACGCCAACGCATAGCCTTAGAGCATGCTGGATACTCCGGTAGGTAGCGAAAAGCGGCAAGGATCTTCTTGTAAACCATAAAGCAGAGCAACATCCCGCCGAAGACAACAATGCGGTACTGACAGTCTTCGAGACTTTCGCCTCAAATAATAGGTGCAAGCGAGCTCATCGAAGTTTCGCTGAAGTTTGCCACGTGGCAAAAATAAATCCGTGGGGCGACACTGTTATAACCTTCAGTGCCAGTGACGAACCTCAATTCCAAACAGTCCGGGCACCAGCCGCTTTGGTCCTTAGCCCAATCATGGACGGCTTCCGGCTCACTAAAGTACTCATGGACGGGGGAAGCGGATTAAACCTGATCTATGAAGAAACCCTCAACAAGATGGAAATTGATAAAAGCCGCATTGAGCAAAGCAGCATGACCTTCAGGGGAATCATCCCTAGTCGGGAGGCATAGTGTGCGGGAAAAATCACACCGGATGTGGTATTCGGCACGCTGGAGAATTATAGGTCCGAAGAAATCACGTTCCAAGTGGCCCCGTTCAGCAGCGGATACCACACCCTTTTAGGGCGGGACGCATTCATGAGCTTTCAAGCTATACCCCATTACGGGTACATGAAGCTCAAGATGCCCGGACCCAATGGAATCATCACTCTAGCCAGTAATCCGGACGTCGCACTCCGCGCCGAAAATAAAACTGCCGCACTATCCCTGGAAGCATTATCCGAAGCCCTAGCGGCCGAAGAACTAACAACACTGCACGCCACAATGGACAGAGATGACGTGATACTCGACAAACAACCCAAGTCCACCTCATTCAAGCCCGCGGATGAGATAGTCCAATTCCAGGTCCATCCAACGGACCCCACAAAGACAGCTTCCATTGGGACACAGTTGAGCCCCATAATGGACGCCACACTGCGAGACTTCCTACGCGAGAATTGGGACATTTTCGCCTGGCATCCTTCAGACACGTCGGGCATCCCACGCAGGCTGGCCGAACACAGCCTCAATATACTGAAAGGATACAAGCCAGTCAAACAGACTCTTAGGCGCTTCTTAGAGCCTAAACGACAAGACATGGGAGAAGAGCTAGCCAAGCTACTTGAGGCCGGATTCATCAGAGATATAAAACATCCGGATTGGCTGGCAAATCTGGTAATGTTACCAAAGAAGGACAAATCCTGGCGCCTATGTGTCGATTTCAAAGACCTCAACAAGGCCTGCCCCAAGGATCCCTCCCCCCTCCCTCGCATTGACCAAATCATCGACGCCACTGCAGGACACGACTCACTATGTTTCCTCGATGCATACTCCGGATACCATCAAATAAAGATGGCGGAATCCGACCAAGCCGCAGCGGCCTTCATAACGCCATATGGTCCCTTCTGTTTCAACACTATGCCTTTCGGGCTCAAAAATGCCGGCGCAACCTATCAATGAATGATTCAGACATGCCTGGAGAAGCAAATCGGCAAAACAGTGGAGGCATACGTGGACGACGTGGTCATAAAAACAAGACACGTCGAAACTTTAATAGATGACTTGAGACTCACGTTCGACAACCTCCGAACATACGACATCAAGCTCAACCAGGAAAAATGTGTTTTCGGCGTACCCTCCGAGAAGCTGCTCGGCTTCATCGTTTCCAATAGAGGAATCGAAGCAAATCCGGCGAAAATCCGAGCTCTGGCGCAGTTGGCTATCACAACAGAACTCAAGCATATCCAGAAACTAACTGGATGTGTGGCTGCCTTAAGCCGCTTTATCTCCCGATTAAGAGAAAAGGCACTACCTCTTTACCGCCTTCTTCGACGCACCGAACACTTCGAGTGGACGGATGTGGCTACGGCCGGACTGGATGAAATAAAGACTCTATTTGCCAGCAGTCCAGTCCTGACCGCGCCAAATACTGGCGAACCTATGCTATTATACATAGCTGCAATACATCAGGTTGTAAGCGCAGTGCTTGTCATCCAACAAGAAGCAGATGGATACAAGTTCCCGCTCCAAAAGCCGGTATATTATGTGTCCACTGTCCTCACTCCATGCAAATCCCGATACCCACACTATCAAAAGATAGCATACGCGGTCTTCATGGCATCCTAGAAGCTATGACACTACTTTCAAGAGTGTTCGATTACGGTGGCCTCCGAAGTACCACTCAACGACATAATAAACAACCGCGACGCCACGAGACGGATTGCTAAATGTGCTATCGAGCTCCTTCCGTTCAACATAACATACAAACCATGGCGGGCCATTAAGTCGCAAGTACTGGCCGACTTTGTTGCCAAATGGACAGAAGCCGAACTCCCTAAAGAGTACGACGCGTACTCCAGTTGGATCATGCACTTCGACGGCTCTAAAATGATAGCCGTATTGGGAGCGGGTGTAGTCCTGACATCCCCCACCAGAGACACGGTCCAATACGTACTCCAAATATTATACACAGACTCCAACAACGCAGCCGAATACGAGGCTCTGTTGCACGGTCTTCGGATGGCAGTCTCTATGGGCATTCAACGCCTAGAAGTGCGCGGGGACTCGAACCTCGCAATATCACAAATAAACAGAGGTTTCGATGCCAAGGATCCGAAAATGGCGGCCTACCGTAATGCCGTCCTCAAAATGTCAGCTCGGTTCGAGGGGCTCGAATTCCACCATGTGGCCCGAGAAAACAATCAAGCGGCAGATATCCTCGCCCGCAACAGCACTAAACGCGACTCCGTCCCACCTAATATATTCTTGGAAAGGCTATTCAAGCCATCCATGGTATGGGAAGGGGAGTCCGGCAACACTAGTACGGCTCCGAATACAACCCCAGATTCTGAACCATCTGATGTAATCGGGGGCTCCGCCACCGAAATAACACCTTCGGCCCACGAAATCATGGCTGTCATCGCCCCGTGGACCGAGCCCTTCTTGGCCTACCTAAATAGGCAAGAGCTCCCCGAGGACCGAAATGAAGCACGTTGTATTGTGCGGTGTTCCAAGGCCTACAAAGTCCATGAGGGAGAGCTCTATAAGAAAAGCGCCACCGGAGTGCTCCAAAGATGCATCTTCGAAGAGGAAGGGCGGCAGCTCTTGGCTAAAATCCATGCCGGACTCGGCGGGCACCACGCTGCGGCTCGGGCACGTGTTAGCAAAGCCTTCCGTACAGGTTTTTATTGCCCGACAGCTCGGGCAGATGCACAGGACCTTGTCCAACATTGCGTCGGTTGCCAGCTCTTCGCCAATTAGAGCCATGTGCCCCCTACCGCTCTCCAAACAATCCCCATAACTTGGCCCTTCGCGGTCTGGGGGCTGGATATGGTCGGACCTCTTAAAGGGGGAAGCCATAAGAAAAAATACTTATTGGTCATGGTGGACAAGTTCACCAAATGGATAGAAGCCAAACCAGTTAAAACGGCCGAATCCGGACCAGTGATAGACTTCATATCAGGGGTTGTACACCGTTACGGTGTCCCCCACAACATCATCACTGACAATGGCTCAAACTTCATAGCCGATGAAGCGAAAACTTGGTGCGGTTAACTTGGGCATTAAGCTCGATTACGCCTCCGTCTATCATCCCCAAACAAACAGCCATGTCGAACGTGCAAATGGTCTCATCATGAGAGGCATCAAACCCAGACTAGTGCAATCCTTGAAATAATCGGACACGCACTAGGTCGAGGAGCTCGACTCTGTACTCTGGGGGCTGCGGACCATGCCGAATCATACCACCGAATATACACCATTTTTTATGGTGTACGGCGCAAAAGCAGTACTACCTGCGACATAATCCATGACTCGTCTCGCCTACGCATGTACAAAGAGAAGGAAGCCGAGCTAGATCGGCAGGACAACTTAGATGCTCTGGAGGAGGAGCGTGACGTCGCAAAAGCCCGTTCCGCATTCTATCAGCAGCAGGCTCGAAGGTATCAAAGCAGAGAAGTGCGGGCCAAAACTTATAACGTTGGCGAACTCGTTCTACGCCTATCGGAGAAGAAGAAGGACAAGCTCAAACCAAAGTGGGAGGGTCCCTTTATCATTGATAAAGTTCTCACCGGAGGAGCGTACCGTCTGTGCAATGCATTCGATAACAGACTCGAGCCGAACCCATGGAACGCGGCCAAACTCTGGAGATTCTATGCCTAGTGCCGAACTCAGTGTTCATCTCCTTACCCCCGCTCTTTCAATTATGTTCTCCCTTTTTCCTTTCTCGCCCTTTTTACCTTCTTCACACAAAGTATTAAATACAGTGCGGATGCTCGGATCGCTCCGGCTGCACTATGCGTGCTCACCATACCTGGGGGCTTCCTATACGGATGCTAAATATAATTACTTTTATGGCTTCCTGCGTACCACATATACGTCCTTTTTCCATATGTGCCTTTTCTTCATCATTATATGCATCGATATGACTTAAGATTTGTCCATGCTGGGTTGCCTGGCTCTTGTGTTTATGCCCTACGTTATCGTTAATTCGGGTAGGGCATAAGGGGAGCACCTCTGCGATTGTTACTGCCGGTTGAGCCGGATGTGTACCTTAGACTGGGTGAAGCCGAAAGCTAGCGTTCTTAAGGGAATATTCGGTCGGTGAACAAAAGATGTTTTTTTCATTTATTACAACATAAATCCCCAGATGTTTTGTATCATGCGCTTCTGTTCGCAGTTCGGACATGCACATCGATGCATGCGTACCCAAGAAAAGGAACCCCTAACGGAACTATTCTCTCTGGAAGATGTTTCTTACTACCCATGTAATATAGCATAACTAGTTGGCTACTTGTCTGTTCACGCACTTATTGTAACGCCCTCGATGCGGCTATAGCTCCCACGTGTCGAGGCACGACTTAGAGGCATAACCGCATTGAAAGCAATGTCGCAAGTCAGGCAATCATTACAACATCCCATGTAATACATAATAAAAGGGGGAGATAACATAGTTGGCTTACACTCGCCACGTCACATCAGAGAACATAAATAACATCCATCAAACAAACACTCATGGCCCGACTACGGCGCCAAAATAGAAAAGACCCCCAACATGCGACAAGGTCCTGAATCGATAACCCCAACTAGGCACCACTACTGATCATCCGGAAAAGAAACATAGTATCGCTGAGAGTCCTCGTCGAACTCCCACTGAAGCTCGTAATCGTCAACTGGAGCAGAAACACCTGAACCTGCATCTGGAGTTGTAGTATATGTGAGCCACAGGGACTCAGCAATCTCACACCCACGCGATCAAAACTATTTAAGCTCATGGGAATGGATAGACAAATATATGTGGAGCTGCAGCAAGCGACTAGCATATGTGGTGGCTAACTTATACGCAAAAGAGAGCGAGAAGAGAAGGCGAAGCACGAGCGAGAAGCTAAAGGAACATCCTGCGCAAGCATAACTCCAACACCGTGTCCACTTCCCGGACTCCGCCGAGAAGGGGCCATCACGGTAACACACACGGTTGAATCATTTTAATTAAGTTTAGTTCAAGTCATCTACAACCGGACATTAACAAATTCCCATCCGCCCATAACCGCGGGCACGGCTTTCGAAAGATCAATCCCTGCAGGGGGGTCCCAACTTAGCCCATAACAAGCTCTCACGGTCAACGAAGGAATAGACCTCCACCCAAGACACACCGATCAGACTCGGTATCTTGGTACAACAAGATGATTCGACAGGTTAAAACAAGTCCAGCAACACCGCCCGAATGTGCCGACAAATCCCGATAGGAGCTGCACATATCTCTTTCTCAGGGCACGCTCGGATAGGTCAAGCTACGAGTAAAACCAAACCTCAAGTTTCCCCGAGGTGGCCCCGCAGGCTGCCTGGTTCGGACCAACACTCAGAGGAGCACTGGCCCGGGGGGGGGTTAAAATAAGATGACCCTCGGGCTCCGGAAACCCAAGGGAAAAAGAGGCTAGGTGGCAAATGGTAAAACCAATGTTGGGCATTGCTGGAAAAGCTTTAATCAAGGCGAACTATCAAGGGGTTCCCATTATAGCCCAACCGCGTAAGGGACGCACAATCCGGGAACATAACACCGATATGACGGAAACTAGGGCGGCAAGAGTGGAACAAAACACTAGGCGAGAGGCCGAGCCTTCCACCCTTTACCAAGTATATAGATGCATTAAGATAACATAGCAATATAATGATATCCCAACAAGCAATATAAATGTTCCAACAAGGAACGGCTCCAATCTTCACCTGCAACTAACAACGCTATAAGAAGGGCTGAGCAAAGCGGTAACATAGCCAATCAACGGTTTGCTAGGACAAAGGTGGGTTAGAGGTTCAACATGGCAATTGGGAGGCTGACAAGAAAATGGTAGGCATCGTGGCATTGGCAAAGCAAAAGAGCGAGCAAACTAGCATAGCAAAGATAGTAGTGATTTCGAGGGTATGATCATCTTGCCTGCACAGTTGTCAGAGTTGGCTGGATCCTCACAAGCAAACTCAACGGGCTCCTCGGTAGCGAACTCGTCTCCCGGCTCTACCCAAAGACAAACAAGCAACAAGGACACAATCAACCACGGGCAAGACCAAGCAATATGATGAAATGACGATATGCTATGCGGGATGCGATGCGGGATGCAAAATGCAAGATATGACAGGAAATGCATGAACCTGGCATCAACTTGGAAAACCAAGTGTGCCACTGGATATAGGGGATGAAATCGCTTGAAAACGATATAAAGATCATAGGAATCGGAGCTACGGTTTGGAAATGGCGAGCGTTTTAAGATATGACACCGGTCTGCGATTTACAGCAAGTAGGCATCTAAATGCAACGAAATGAACATGCTACAGCCACCAAACATGAAAACAAAATACATGGCAGTGATGTACACAAGATGGTTGACAAAACACTAGCACTGAGCTATAGGCAAATTCATCCATTAAGAGGTTCAAACAAGCATGGCTAAAACGCAAATGCACAACAGATTTCAGACTTAGTGAAATTAACACTAGTCTGAAATTTCAGGTCACGATGCTCTCTTCGGAGCAGCAAAACAACATGATAGAGAACCTGAACATGACAAGTAAGAACATGGCATGGAGCTACTCAACAAGCTTAACAAAACACCCAAAGTGACCTGGGGCCAAAAGGGTTCACAAAATACTCTACCGAGCTCACGAACATAGCTCGAACACAATCAGTTTTCAGTCTTAGTGAAAACTGAGACATGCTGAAATTTAACTCACGAAGGCATGTAAACGAGCTCGATGCACTCACTACGGTGCAAGTTATGGCAAGGAAAGCATATAACCAGCAAGAAGGCACAAAGTGCTAGCTACACATGGCAAGAACGAAGGCATAGCATGCATGGAACACTAACGGTAGCATCGGCGAAATCGCAAACAAGTTGACGATCTGCCCAGATTAACAACGAAGCAAAAGTTGAGCTCGATTGAGTCAACCTAGAGCACTCCACAAATGCCAACAAAGACATGGATGGATAGACCATGACATAAATATCAAAACTCCCTTACTGATCATCCTCAAAAGAGGCACGGATCACTAGGAAACAAGCTGGACATATAGCATCATGAACTAAAATATCCCAGACTTAGCGAAAATCACTAAGTCCCTGAAATCTGCAATCTCAGGTACCTCTCTTCGCAAGCTTGCACAAGACAACACACACATCCTAAAAATGCATGGGTGGCACCTCTGGAAAGAAGACAAAATGCTTCACAATACATCCCAAAGGGGCACAGGCATATCATGCACGGATTAAACATAGCAAAAATGACAAAAGTGCATGATGAACTAACGGTTCTGCAATTTAACTCACGAAGCCTCCTTCTAACAGCATTTTGGGTATCAAGATGACCTCAAATGCAAATGATGCAATGGAATGAAATGATGTACATGTCGAGACGAAGATTTTGATATATCATACGCCTAAAACGGATCTACGGTTGCGGAGATACGAGCAGTCAAACATCGCATAAAAATTAGGGTTACGGGGATGAAAAGTCAACCTAGAGGATTAGATCTCAGATCTGGCGCGGTTTACGGAGTTCGCCGGAAACACTGTAGCTGCTCGCCGGAGTTGCGCCGGAGAGGCCCAGGAGCTCGCCGGAGCTCGGGGAAGAGGCCGGGGAGGTCGGGGTCGCCGGATCCGGCACTCCCGCGGCCGGATCTGGCCGGAGACGCGGCGAGGAGGCGGCAGCCGGTCGGGGGGCGGCGACCGGAGCGCGGCGGCGGTGGGGCGCCGGCGACGCAGGCGGCGGTGGCCCGGCGACGAGGGAGAAGAAGCGGGGCGCGGCGGAGGGGAGTGGCCCGGTCGGACGAGGAGGCGGGCTCCCCGCGGGCTCGGGCGGGCCGGCGCGACCGCGGCGATGTGGGCGCCCGTCCGGGACACGTGGCGCGGCGGCGTTGGTTGAGGCGGGCGGCTGGGTGGAGCGGACGCTGTCCGGCGCGGGCCGGACACGTCCGTCGGCGGCGGAGGAAGGAGATCTGTTTTTTTTAGGGTTTCGGGGAGAGGGAGAGATCCGAAAACGGAGGGGTGTATATATAGGCATAGAGGGAGCTAGGAGAGTCCAAATGAGGTGCGGTTTTCGCCCACACGATCGTGATCGAACGCTCTAGGACATGGAGCAGAGTTTGGTGGGTTTTGGGCCAAATTTGGGGGGTGTTGGGCTGCAACACACACGAGGCCTTTTCGGTCCCTCGGTTAACCGTTGGAGTATCAAACGAAGTCCAAATGACCCGAAACTTGACAGGCGGTCTACCGGTAGTAAACCAAGGCCGCTTGGCAAGACTCGGTCCAATCCGGAAATGTTTAAACCCCACACAAGAAAGAAAGGTAGAAATGACCACCGGAGGAGAACGAAACGCCGGAATGCAAAACGGACAACGGGGAAAATGCTCGAATGCATGAGATGAACATGTATGCAAATGCAATGCACGTGGTGACATGATAAGAGATGCCCAAAAAAGAAAACAACACACGGAGACAAAGACCCAAACCTGAGAAATAAATATAACTTAGCGCCAGGGACGGCAAGAGTTGGATACAAATATGGAAAGTATATCTGGGGCGTTACAACACTCCACCACTACGAAAAGATCTCGTCCCGAGATCTAGGACTGAAAGAACTCCGGGTACTCAGAATGGAGGTGATCCTCGCGTTCCCAGGTAGCTTCACGGTCGGAATGGTGTGACCACTTGACTTTGAGAAATTTGATTGACTTGTTGCGAGTCTTGCGTTCAGTCTCTTCGAGAATAGCAACTGGGTGCTCACGATAGGAGAGATCTTCTTGGAGCTCAATGTCCTCGAAGTTGACGGTGCGGTCAGGAGTCTTGAAGCACTTTCGAAGCTGAGAGACATGGAACACATCATGAACATTTGCAAAGTTTGAAGGAAGCTCGAGTTGATAGGCGAGGTCGCCTCTCTTGCTGACAATCTTGAAAGGTCCCACGTATCTAGGGGCAAGCTTCCCTTTGATACCGAAGCGACGAGTACCTTTCATGGGAGAGACGCGGAGGTAAACATGATCTCCGATCTCGAAAACCAGATCACGGTGCTTACTATCATAGTAGCTCTTCTGGCGGGACTGGGCTGCTTTGAGGTTATCACGAATGACTTTGCACATCTCTTCTGCTTCTGTGATTAAGTCATTACCCAGCAGCTGACGTTCACCGGTTTCAGACCAGTTGAGAGGGGTACGACACTTCCTGCCATACAGAATTTCAAAGGGGGCCTTGCCCGAACTTGCTTGAAAGCTGTTGTTGTATGAGAATTCAGCATAAGGAAGACAATCCTCCCACTTCATGCCGAAGGAGATCACACAAGCCCTGAGCATATCTTCAAGAATTTGGTTGACACGCTCGACTTGACCGCTTGTTTGAGGATGAAAAGCTGTGCTGAAGCGGATGTTGGTGCCCATGGCCTTCTGAAAAGAATCCCAAAACTTGGAGGTAAAGATGCTGCCACGGTCTGAAGATATCACTTGAGGAATACCGTGCAGAGAGACAATGCGAGAGGTATAGAGTTCCGCCAATTGAGCTGCAGTGATTGACTCTTTGATAGGCAGAAAATGAGCCACTTTGGTGAGCTTGTCGATGACGACAAATATAGCATCATTGCCACGCTTGGACTTTGGAAACCCAGTCACGAAGTCCATTTCAATTTGGTCAAACTTCCATTCTGGAATGGCAAGAGGTTGGAGGAGACCAGCTGGCCTTTGGTGTTCTGCCTTCACTCTTCTGCAGACATCACATTCGTTCACGAATTGAGCGATCTCGCACTTCATTCGAGTCCACCAATAAGCTTGCTTGAGGTCCTGATACATCTTCGTACTACCAGGGTGGATGGAGAGGAGAGAGTTGTGAGCCTCGTTCATGATCACCTTACGGAGTTCACCTTTGGGCACAACAATTCGATCCTCGAAGAAGAGAGTGTCCTTGTCATCAAGTCGGTAGCACTTGTACTTGGACTGACTCTTTGCAATACCAATCTTCACCTTCTTCACCATAGCATCAAGAAGTTGGGCTTGGCGAATCTGGTCTTCTAAGGTAGGAGAGACTTGAAGGTTGGCGAGGAAACCTTGAGGAACAACTTGCAGATTAAGTTTGCGGAAAGCTTCACAAAGCTCGGGTTGATAAGGCTTGAGAATCAGACTGTTGCAATATGCTTTTCTGCTCAAAGCGTCAGCAATCACATTAGCCTTGCCTGGAGTATACTCGATACTCGGATTGTACTCTTGAATCATTTCGACCCAACGAGTCTGCCTGAGGTTGAGATTAGGCTGAGTGAAGATATACTTGAGACTCTTGTGATCAGTGAAAATATCCACTTTCCTTCCCAATAGAAGATGTCTCCAAGTCAACAAAGCGTGTACAACTGCCGCCAACTCGAGATCATGAGTGGGGTAGTTCTTCTCATTAGGTTTCAACTGGCGAGAGGTATAAGCAACAACTTTCTTCTCTTGCATGAGTACAGCACCGAGACCTTGGAGAGAGGCATCACAAAAAACCTCGTACGGCTTGGTTTCATCAGGCGGAGTCAGAACTGGAGCAGTGATCAATTTCTCTTTCAAAGTGTTGAAAGCAATATCACACTCCGGAGACCAAACGTACTTGACGTGCTTCTGAAGAAGATTTGAGAGAGGCTTGGCGATCTTAGAAAAGTTTTCAACGAATCTTCTGCAATAGCTTGCGAGACCGAGGAAACTGCGGAGTTGCTTTACGTTCTGAGGAGGTTCCCAATTCACAATTGCAGACACCTTCTCAGGATTCACGGAAATGCCCTTGGCAGAGATGATATGACCAAGATAAAGAACCTCATCGAGCCAAAATTCACACTTGGAGAACTTGGCGTAGAACTGATGTTCTCTGAGCTTGTCAAGAACCAAACGCAAGTGCTTGGCATGATCTTCCTTGTTCTTCGAGAAAACCAGAATGTCGTCGAGATAGACCAAAACGAAGTCATTGGTGTAGGGGCTGAAGATGAAGTTCATCATGCGAGAGAACGTCGGAGGAGCATTTGCGAGGCCAAAAGACATGACGGTGTATTCATATGAACCAAAGCTTGTTCTGAACGCCGTCTTGGGAATATCTTGCTCACGAATACGAATCTGATGATAACCCATACGGAGATCAAGCTTGGAGAATACTTGAGCACCTTTGAGTTGTTCGAACAGCTCATTGATGTTGGGAAGTGGGTATTTGTTCTTGATGGTCTTCTTGTTCACTGGACGGTAATCAACACAAAGTCGACTCGATCCATCCTTCTTCTTCACAAAAAGAACACCACAACCCCACGGAGAAGTACTAGGCCGGATGAGACCCAATCTTTCTTGCTCATCAGTTGTTTCTTCAACTCCTTCAACTCTTCGGGGCCGAGCTTGTAGGGACGTTTGCACACAGGTTCCGTACCGGGCTCAAGTTCAATAACAAATTCAACCGGCCGGTTTGGAGGCATCCCTGGAAGTTCTTCTGGAAAGACGTCTTGATATTCGCAAACGACAGGAATTTGAGAGATGGCATCCAATTCAACCTTCTCATTGAGAGAAAACAACCGGATGGTATTATCCCGAGCGGCAAAGACAATGACATCCTCAGATGAATGAGTCAATTGAATCTGCCTGGCAGCACAGTCAAGATGTGCCTTGTGCTTAGAAAGCCAATCCATTCCGAGAATAAGATCAATATCCGAGTTACCGAGAACAATTGGGGAAGAAAGGAACTTGTAGTCACCCAATTTGATAGTAACCTCAGGGACGCAGGTGTTAGCTGTCATCTGCTTGCCCGGTGACACAATTTGCAAGGAACTTTGCAGATACTGATAATCACACTCATACTTTGATGCAAAAGGTTTGGAAATGAAGCAATGTGATGCACCTGTGTCAAAAAGAACTTTTGCAGGAACATCGTTAACAGGAAGGTTACCCATGATCACATCTGACGAGTCCTCTGCCTGAGCTGCATTCACCATATTGACCTTGGCGTGCTTGGGATTGTGCTTGACCACAGCTGTACTTGCCGATCTGACAGGAGGAGGAGGAGGAAGACGCCTCTGGTTGGTACACTTGTTGGCATAGTGACCCTTCTGTTGGCACTTGTTGCACGTGACCTCTGAAAGCGGACGGTGATACGGAGCACTCGGTCTTGGAGCTTGAGACGAAGCCTTGTTCTGAAAGCCTGGGTTGGGTGGGTGGGAGAAACCACTGCCACCTTTGCTCTTCTGCTGATACGGCTGACGGAACGGAGGAGGAGGAAGCCAATACTTCTGCTGCTTGACCACTTGAGTAGAGGAAGAAGGAGTAACATCTCTGGCACGCTTCCTGGAAGCATCACACCTCATCTGAGCAGCCTCTTGCTTCAGTGCCATGTTGTAAAACTCATCGTATCTCAACGGCTCAAAGAGGACAAGAGCGAGCTGAATTTCCTCACGAAGACCACCCCTGAACTGATAGATCATGCTCTTCTCATCAGGAACATCCTGCTTGGCAAAACGGGCGAGCTTCTGGAACAACTTGTTGTAGTCATAGACAGACAAAGAGCCTTGCTTCAGATTGCGGAATTCCTGACGCTTACTCTCAACCACACTTTGAGGGATGTGATGAGCGCGGAAATCTTGACGGAAATCGTCCCAAGTGATAACACGTCCACCTCTGGAATCCTTGTACTGCTGGAACCACTCTGCAGCCTGATCTTTGAGCTGGAAAGAAGCGAACTTGACGAAATCTTCAGGCCTGACGTTGCTACATTCAAAATGCTTGCCCAGATCCACTAGCCAATCGTCAGCATCGGTAGCCTCAACACAACCGCTGAACGTCTTTGGGCCATTAGCAAGGAACTGGTTCAGAGTAGCAAAGTGGTGCTGATTGTGGCCTTGATTCCCTTGACTGCCTTGATTGCGCTCTTGAAGGATTTGCATGATCAACTGTGTGTTTGCATTAGTAGCGGCCATCACAGCTTGCCATGCTTCCGGAGGAGGCGGAGGTGGAGGTGGATTAGGATTCGGAGTCGTGCGCGTTGGAGGAGCCATCCTGAACAGGTTGACCACCATTAGCACATAGATAGACAACAATATAGAAGCTGAATCCAACGGAATGAAAATTGCAACATATAGTCTTCACATCCGAACAAAATGAATGAATGCATTCCTCTTCAAATGATCACATATCCATAAATTGCGAAGCCACGAAGAATTAAGGTAGAGAAATAAATCAACAAGGTACGGATCAAGAACGAATAATCGGTAAGAAATCCCAATCTCAAACCAATATTCGTGGAAGAAGAACTAGAGCTACTAGATTTCCCACCTATGAAACTCCCGAACCTTTCCGGTTATGCAATCAGGTGTTGGGGATACAGGGGAAGCACAATATCTCACCCAAACTAGCAAATCCTACATCCAGCTGTATCCATCCTTCAACACATAACCAGGAAAACTTCGGAAACCATCTACCTCAACCTTCGAAAAGCATCCGTTATACAAGTTATGGCGATACTCCCGAACTCCCGCCCCAGTACTGGGTGGCGTCGAGGTTATCTCACCAACGAACTGCATAAAAGAGATTTTCGATGTCGGCGAACATATCTCAAGTATACCAGAATTGCAACGATGAAATTGTGACGACAACACCTCGGAGCTCAACTCCCCGGGACACTGCCACAACCCCTAAAGACAGGAGGCACCAAGAACAATGTTCTCGTCACAAAACCATCGGAACAAAACCAAGATACTCGCGTGAACCTAAATTTTTTTTTTTAGTGAAATTTTAGAAGAGAAGAGTCAAAACTCTACGCCAGGATGCCTTACCAGAGCGATGAGGAGACTGGGAAGTAAAAAGAATTCCTAAGCTCTCCGATATATAATTCCTAAGGACTCAAAACATTTTTCTAGACACAACTCGGCTGCTAAAAACGATCAAGCAATGGGGCTCCTAAGGTCGGGGATGGCTCTGATACCAACTTGTAACGCCCTCGATGCGGCTATAGCTCCCACGTGTCGAGGCACGACTTAGAGGCATAACCGCATTGAAAGCAATGTCGCAAGTCAGGCAATCATTACAACATCCCATGTAATACATAATAAAAGGGGGAGATAACATAGTTGGCTTACACTCGCCACGTCACATCAGAGAACATAAATAACATCCATCAAACAAACACTCATGGCCCGACTACGGCGCCAAAATAGAAAAGACCCCCAACATGCGACAAGGTCCTGAATCGATAACCCCAACTAGGCACCACTACTGATCATCCGGAAAAGAAACATAGTATCGCTGAGAGTCCTCGTCGAACTCCCACTGAAGCTCGTAATCGTCAACTGGAGCAGAAACACCTGAACCTGCATCTGGAGTTGTAGTATATGTGAGCCACAGGGACTCAGCAATCTCACACCCACGCGATCAAAACTATTTAAGCTCATGGGAATGGATAGACAAATATATGTGGAGCTGCAGCAAGCGACTAGCATATGTGGTGGCTAACTTATACGCAAAAGAGAGCGAGAAGAGAAGGCGAAGCACGAGCGAGAAGCTAAAGGAACATCCTGCGCAAGCATAACTCCAACACCGTGTCCACTTCCCGGACTCCGCCGAGAAGGGGCCATCACGGTAACACACACGGTTGAATCATTTTAATTAAGTTTAGTTCAAGTCATCTACAACCGGACATTAACAAATTCCCATCCGCCCATAACCGCGGGCACGGCTTTCGAAAGATCAATCCCTGCAGGGGGGTCCCAACTTAGCCCATAACAAGCTCTCACGGTCAACGAAGGAATAGACCTCCACCCAAGACACACCGATCAGACTCGGTATCTTGGTACAACAAGATGATTCGACAGGTTAAAACAAGTCCAGCAACACCGCCCGAATGTGCCGACAAATCCCGATAGGAGCTGCACATATCTCTTTCTCAGGGCACGCTCGGATAGGTCAAGCTACGAGTAAAACCAAACCTCAAGTTTCCCCGAGGTGGCCCCGCAGGCTGCCTGGTTCGGACCAACACTCAGAGGAGCACTGGCCCGGGGGGGGGGGGGTTAAAATAAGATGACCCTCGTGCTCCGGAAACCCAAGGGAAAAAGAGGCTAGGTGGCAAATGGTAAAACCAATGTTGGGCATTGCTGGAAAAGCTTTAATCAAGGCGAACTATCAAGGGGTTCCCATTATAGCCCAACCGCGTAAGGGACGCACAATCCGGGAACATAACACCGATATGACGGAAACTAGGGCGGCAAGAGTGGAACAAAACACTAGGCGAGAGGCCGAGCCTTCCACCCTTTACCAAGTATATAGATGCATTAAGATAACATAGCAATATAATGATATCCCAACAAGCAATATAAATGTTCCAACAAGGAACGGCTCCAATCTTCACCTGCAACTAACAACGCTATAAGAAGGGCTGAGCAAAGCGGTAACATAGCCAATCAACGGTTTGCTAGGACAAAGGTGGGTTAGAGGTTCAACATGGCAATTGGGAGGCTGACAAGAAAATGGTAGGCATCGTGGCATTGGCAAAGCAAAAGAGCGAGCAAACTAGCATAGCAAAGATAGTAGTGATTTCGAGGGTATGATCATCTTGCCTGCACAGTTGTCAGAGTTGGCTGGATCCTCACAAGCAAACTCAACGGGCTCCTCGGTAGCGAACTCGTCTCCCGGCTCTACCCAAAGACAAACAAGCAACAAGGACACAATCAACCACGGGCAAGACCAAGCAATATGATGAAATGACGATATGCTATGCGGGATGCGATGCGGGATGCAAAATGCAAGATATGACAGGAAATGCATGAACCTGGCATCAACTTGGAAAACCAAGTGTGCCACTGGATATAGGGGATGAAATCGCTTGAAAACGATATAAAGATCATAGGAATCGGAGCTACGGTTTGGAAATGGCGAGCGTTTTAAGATATGACACCGGTCTGCGATTTACAGCAAGTAGGCATCTAAATGCAACGAAATGAACATGCTACAGCCACCAAACATGAAAACAAAATACATGGCAGTGATGTACACAAGATGGTTGACAAAACACTAGCACTGAGCTATAGGCAAATTCATCCATTAAGAGGTTCAAACAAGCATGGCTAAAACGCAAATGCACAACAGATTTCAGACTTAGTGAAATTAACACTAGTCTGAAATTTCAGGTCACGATGCTCTCTTCGGAGCAGCAAAACAACATGATAGAGAACCTGAACATGACAAGTAAGAACATGGCATGGAGCTACTCAACAAGCTTAACAAAACACCCAAAGTGACCTGGGGCCAAAAGGGTTCACAAAATACTCTACCGAGCTCACGAACATAGCTCGAATACAATCAGTTTTCAGTCTTAGTGAAAACTGAGACATGCTGAAATTTAACTCACGAAGGCATGTAAACGAGCTCGATGCACTCACTACGGTGCAAGTCATGGCAAGGAAAGCATATAACCAGCAAGAAGGCACAAAGTGCTAGCTACACATGGCAAGAACGAAGGCATAGCATGCATGGAACACTAACGGTAGCATCGGCGAAATCGCAAACAAGTTGACGATCTGCCCAGATTAACAACGAAGCAAAAGTTGAGCTCGATTGAGTCAACCTAGAGCACTCCACAAATGCCAACAAAAACATGGATGGATAGAGCATGACATAAATATCAAAACTCCCTTACTGATCATCCTCAAAAGAGGCACGGATCACTAGGAAACAAGCTGGACATATAGCATCATGAACTAAAATATCCCAGACTTAGCGAAAATCACTAAGTCCCTGAAATCTGCAATCTCAGGTACCTCTCTTCGCAAGCTTGCACAAGACAACACACACATCCTAAAAATGCATGGGTGACACCTCTGGAAAGAAGACAAAATGCTTCACAATACATCCCAAAGGGGCACAGGCATATCATGCACGGATTAAACATAGCAAAAATGACAAAAGTGCATGATGAACTAACGGTTCTGCAATTTAACTCACGAATCCTCCTTCTAACAGCATTTTGGGTACCAAGATGACCTCAAATGCAAATGATGCAATGGAATGAAATGATGTACATGTCGAGGCGAAGATTTTGATATATCATATGCCCAAAACGGATCTACGGTTGCGGAGATACAAGCAGTCAAAGATAGCACGAAAATTAGGGTTTCGGGGGAGAGAGGTCAACCGAAAAATCCCAGATCCAGATCTGGATCGGGCACGGACTCCGAGGCGGCGGCGGTACTGTTCACCGGCGACGACGGGGAAGGAGGCAGCGGCCGGCGACGAGGGGACCGGAGGGCGACGGCGAGGTTGCCGGGCGGCGCCGGCGTGGAGGCGGGCGGCGCGCCGCCGGGGACGGCGAGGCGGCGGCGGCTGCT
>NC_041389.1:407262063-407377663 GCF_002162155.2 Triticum dicoccoides | reverse complement strand
CGGACACGTCCGTCGGCGCGGATCTGGCGGGGATGTTTTTTTTTTTAGGGTTTCGGGGAGAGGGAGAGATCCGAAAACGGAGGGGTGTATATATAGGCATAGAGGGAGCTAGGAGAGTCCAAATGAGGTGCGGTTTTCGCCCACACGATCGTGATCGAACGCTCTAGGACATGGAGCAGAGTTTGGTGGGTTTTGGGCCAAATTTGGGGGGTGTTGGGCTGCAACACACACGAGGCCTTTTCGGTCCCTCGGTTAACCGTTGGAGCATCAAACGAAGTCCAAATGATACGGAACTTGACAGGCGGTCTACCGGTAGTAAACCAAGGCCGCTTGGCAAGACTCGGTCCAATCCGGAAATATTTAAACCCCACACAAGAAAGAAAGGTAGAAATGACCACCGGAGGAGAACGAAACGCCGGAATGCAAAACGGACAACGGGGAAAATGCTCGAATGCATGAGATGAACATGTATGCAAATGCAATGCACGTGATGACATGATAAGAGATGCACGAAAAAGAAAACAACACACGGAGACAAAGACCCAAACCCGAGAAATAAATATAACTTAGCGCCAGGGACGGCAAGAGTTGGATACAAATATGGAAAGTATATCTGGGGCGTTACACTTATGACCCCTACGCCTAGTTTCCACGCATACCCCGGTTTTACATAACTAAGCAGGTATTCGGATACACCCCGGACTATCGGGTCCGGGGGCTGAAGTGAAAAGGTACGCCATGACAAATGATTTTTAATCCGACTAGGGATTACATATGTCCATTGAATTACATAGTCACTTGGACTGGCTATATTCTTCCTCTATACCATCCAACAGGCTATCTAGCATACAATCCTATGGGGAATACTTTGCGGCTAACGCTACTTGGTCGTACACCAGACTTACGGGAATCTCTTGCCCATCTGGCCCCACCGGTCCGACTTCGGCCATATGGTTTGGGTCATCCTTGGCGTGTCGCGTCTTCACCATGGCCCAGGCTTCCCTTGCACCTTGTCGGCAGGCTGATACCTTCCATAACCGGAAGCGCCGTCGTGCTCCTTTGAGCATATCCACGAGCTCCCCCATGCCTTTTGGCAGGGAAGAGGATGGCCACAAGGCCTGGGCAATACCCTGCATCACCTGCCGAGCTCGTCCGTGTAGTTGTGAGAGATCTTGCAGCAAATCGCCTGCGGACCCGGGCATCTCCTCTTCAGGACGGCCCATCAGCATACCTACAGACATAAACTCTTTTTATGCTTCCTCACCGAATTGTACTACAGTTCGTTTAAGCACTTACCATAAATGCCACGACGAAGCCTCCTGTTCTCCTTCATGGAGTCTGCGAGCTGAGCTCGAACATCTGCTAATTTGACGCCCAGCCGGATGTTGGCATCTTGGAGATTATTTTTCTCCTGCCTAACCTGCGTAAGCACACGCTCGCCAGCCTTTAGCTGTCTTTGGAGATGTGACTCACTATCTTTTCCGATCTCCGGATTCTCCCCGAGATTGTCTGCAGAATTTTCTGTTAGACTTACAAAGCAAGCCAAATACTAACTGGTATATGTCATTGAAATTTCTCTATTGAGACAAGTGTTACTAGATGAGGCCTTCTGGGATTCCTCTGGCTTGGCAACCGCGGCCCTCGGCTGGGTCTTGCACTCCTCTAGCTCTCGAGACAAATGGGTATTCTTCTCTACAAGAACCTGTGCATACAATGATCCTTAAATCAGTTGCTTCAACTGTTTCAAGTCTCAGGGGCTACTGATATACATGCTTATCAAATTTTCTTACCCGTATATCTTTTGCATACTGGTCCGTTGCTCGAGCGAGTCCATCTTGGGCAGCTCGGATGTATGCGTCTCCTGAATTGAAGGCATCGAATGCCTCTTCGGAAAAGACACCATTGCGAAGTACGGCCCGTCGGCGCCGGTGATTCATGGCGCTCTCTGCTTCGTAATTTGTGGCGGAAAGCCTATCCGCATCCTCTGTCGGAGGATAATTCAGCATCGGCCCCGCATTGGCCTCCCCTCTTGAAGCCGGTTCTGGAATCCGGCTGGTGGAGGCGTGACCGGCAGGATCTCCGGATATAGTCCGGTGACTACTCTTTCTGCCAGGACACGATGGACGCTGTTACATTTCAAACATGATAATCACAGAGCAGATTTTAACCATACCTCTGTGACGGTGTTTCGACCCTAACTGCCTTCCTCTTGAGCCTGCCTGGCTCGGATGCCCTTTGCTGATGAGCCCCCAGGGGCTCAGCGCCGCATTCCGATGGTCATTGCTATAAAAATACGATATTTGTGCATAAGGCATGATATAAGAAAGGAATCCTCTTCAGAGGCTAAAGATTCAGCTTTGCTTACCCGCGATGCAGGGAGCACTCCGGGATAATTGGCGATTATAGCCACCAAGGTGCCGTCGCAGCTGGCCTGATAAAATGTCCCGTCGACAAGCTCCACAGATATATCCGGATCTTCTTCAAGTCCGGGGTCGAGGGCCTGGCCACGATCCTCTGGCTGCGGAGAGGGGCTGTTGAACTCTTTCACGGCCTTCCTCAGTTCCTGCTTAGAAATACCAAGGTAAATGATTGTAATGAAGGGCGCAAGATTGGATAGAGTTGAGTGAAGGGTAATGGCTTACCCAGCTTGGGGAGTTGTACATGGAAAATCCATCCCGCAGTTTAATATGGAGGAACTCCTCTTCTTCTCCTTTATATAAATCAGACAGTATTCTCGCCAGAGCAGTGGCGGAGTCCGGACCTTTACGACCACAGTGGGTGGCATCGTCTTCCCCGTTGAAGTGACACATGGGCTTCCCCCGATATTGAAGTGGCTGCACCCCCCGCATTATGCATATTGATATAACCTCGACTATTGTCAGTCTTGATTGGGCCAGTGTCTTTATCCTGCTCATCAGGAAGTGGACTTCTCTGGAATCTTCCTCCTGGGGGCTCCGAGGGCGCCAACTTTGGCGTTTCTTCAGTGGAGCATTATTAAACTCAGGAAGGCCCATCCGGATTGGGTTCGGAAGGGGAACGTCATCTACATAAAACAACTCCGAGGGCCAGTCTTCAGATGCCTTCTTTGGAGTGCCGGACAGGTATCCGGTTTGGGCGACGGGCCATATTTCGGCTTCGCCCACTTGATATATAGACCCCCCTGATTACGAGGGACAAGGCATAATAGCTTCCTCCATAACTCGAAGTGAGCCTCGCAGCCCAGGAATAATTCACAGAGGGCAACGTATCCTGCGATATGCAGCACGGAGGAGGGGGTAAAGTTATGCAACTGGAGGCCGTAGAACTCCAAGAGCCCGCGGAGGAATGGGTGGACTGGAAACCCGACGCCTCTTAGCAAATATGGGACGAAGCATACCCGCTCCCCCTGAGATGGGTTAGGAGATCTCTCCGCTTGCACCCTGCCATTGTAGGTGGCTAGTCCGGCTCGAACAGGGACCATGTACGCCGGTGGAAGAAACCCTTGGGTCTGCAACTCTACTAAACAGCTGTGGGGGACAGAACATTTTTCCCAATCGCCTGGCTGAGAGCTAAGGGAGCGAGAAGAGGAGCTGCAGTGACCGGCCATGATGGAATGGTTTTTTCCGGATGCGCTCTGTTGCTTGCTTGAGGGAAGAAGGTGAGATTTGTATCTAAGGATCCCCATCTCTTCAAATAGACGGTTTTCCTGCAGGGTCAGGGTGGCAAATGTAAAAATGCTCCGGCTCCTCGTATTCGCTCAACACGTGGAGATGGCCATTATTGAAGCACAGAAGCCGATGAATACAACATTGATGGGAAGCCAGACACTGTTCGCTACAACAGGTACTCTGGATTTGGAGAAGAACCCGCCTTGCAACGTCGAAGACAATCTGCGCGCCGGACTGATCGTCATTGAAGCCTGGTTCAGGGGCTACAGACGGAGTCCTGGATTAGGGGGTATCCGGACAGCCGGACTATATACTTTGGCCGGACTGTTGGACTATGAGGATACAAGACTCAAGACTTCGTCCCATGTATGGATGGAACTCTCCTTTGCGTGGAAGACAAGCTTGGCGATTCAGATGTTAGATCTCCTTCTTTGTAACTGACTCTGTGTAACCCTATCCCCCTCCGGTGTCTATATAAACTGGAGGGTTTAGTCTGTAGGACAAGAACAATCAGAATCATAGGCTAGCTCCTAGGATTTAGCCTCTACAATCTCGTGGTAGATCAACTCTTGTAATACTCATATCATCAAGATCAATCAAGCAGGAAGTAGGGTATTGCCTCCATCGAGAGGGCCCGAACCTGGGTAACATCGTGTCCCCTGCCTCCTGTTACCATTAGCCTTAGACACACAGTTCGGGACCCCCTACCCGAGATCCGCCGGTTTTGACATCGACAATGACCAAGGCCAAGTTGGTGTTCGACGTGACGGTTGAGGAGATGGCTCTTCATAGGGTGATGAGATTGTTCGGTCTACGTCAAGAGCCTGACATTCTAGATATTCCACACTTACCAGAACACGTGCACAAGTAAGTAGTAATACTATTTTAGTTCTCAGCTCTGCATTCAGAATATACCTAATCATGTAACGCGCATGTCAATCTCAGGTACAGTCGCCTAGGAGGAAACAAGTCCATGGCTTACTAGCTTCAGAGCATTACCCCTTACGTTGACGAATGGACTACCGCGTCGACAAATATCTGGGATGAGGTTTGGCCCTTTAACTGGGACAAGTTCGGGTTGTATCTGCAGCGTTACCGGCATACAACAAGGATCTACTTGGTTCCATCAGCTGCTCCTGATCAGATGGAAGCCCCTCTCACCAGCGATATGTACCCAACTGCCTCTATTGTGGGAACCAGACACCATGCAGTATGTGCCATGGTTCTCATATGTTAAGTCTTTTCTTAACCTGGACATATTCAATTGGTTATCTATTCATGTTGTCTGTCATACAACGAGGATGTAATTGGTTAACTCTTCGTGTACAGGGTGACTTGACAAGAGAGGCGCGAGAGGAGGTTTCCGCTTTAATGCAGCGCTTTTAGAGGGGAGATACTATCCCACCGCGAGAGCACGACTCATGGTTGAGGTGTATTGATGACAAACTACGCGGGATTTACGCAGTTGTTATGTGTAGACGATCTTAGGATGTTGCACTTCCTCCTCCAGCACATCGTCTGCCACGTCCCTCTCTATAGCATGCAGAACCACAACCCTCTGTGCACCATTCAGAACCACGACCCTCTATGCACCGTTCAGAACCTCATCCTTCACAGCCAGGGAGCTCTTCCTGGCATCAGCCACCTCCTTCACAACTAGGGAGCGCTTACTGGCATCAGCAGATGGAACTAGGTAACACTACTCACTACATTTTTTTCAACATTGTAGTATCCGTTCATGCATTCTGTGCAGTCACTGATTCTTAATGGTGGTGCTTCATTCATGCATTGTATCAATTTTACATGTTTTACTTTACCGCAGGCAGCAACCAGTCGCAACCGTTCATGCATTCAGTGCAGTCACCGATGCTTAGTGGCGGTCCTTAGTTCTTTGAGGGCGATGATGAGGATGATGACCAATTTGCAAACACTTATGACTTCTCGTAGACAATGCTTCACACTCCACCACCACAACTGATGCAGGAGACACAAACTGTAACAAACGAGGTTAATTATGGTCGTGGTTATCACAAGCCTCATCCATCGCCTCAGCGCTTATCACCTTCCGGTCCTCGCCTGAGGAAAACCCAGATTCGTCGTCGTCCCCCGCAGTGATATGGTTATCTATGTATGAGTCATTATCTATGTTAGTTTCGGACTATTCGCATCTATGAGTCAGTATTTATGTATGAGACATGCTTCATGTATGTGTTACTATTGCACTTGCTTCTATCTGACCAGGAGACATATATCGTTTTATGTATGCGAGAGACATATTACTATTAATTCACATTGTTATTCCAGTTACATTTCCAAACAGACGACAAAGTTCTTGATTCCTGTAGTGTACACCTAAATAAAACGGTAGGGCCGAACTTAAAAAATACAACTTACATACTACATGAAGGCATCATTGTCATCCTCCGTCGATGCAACACTCTTGACCTTCGATGATGCGGTACTCTTGCCATCCGTCGATGCAGCACTCTTACCCTTCGACGATGCGCTACTCTTTCCCTTTGACAGCGCAGTACTCTTGGCCTTGGTGCTTGGCATGAAGATATCGTCTTCGTCTTTGTTGTCGGCAGTCCACAAATATGTATGCTCTGCTACAGTCCTTATGAAATTTTCACTCTTCGTCTGCACTACCTTTTTCCACCTTCCATGCAACCTAAGAAGTTCTTTACGTGCCTCCTCATAGGTCCTTTCAGGCCACCCAGACCTACGTGATGCATGAACCAAATCATTTATTATGGTGTCACAACCGATGAGTTCGTCCCATGGAACTATCTTGTTGTCCATCCCGAAATCGATGGCTAACCTAAGAAGACATTTGCTCATCTTAGGGAAAACTATGATCAAAAGGATAATCAAACATATCGACTAGCAAAACTGGACTGCTTATCCACCTCCGTGTGAAGGGGGTTTTATAGGTAGAGAGGAGAAAATGGTGGGAAAGAACGTTTGCGGTATGGATGGAAAGGATTGGCAGAAACATATGGCGGGAAGGGGTTGGTGGGAAAGGGTTGGCGGGAACATATGGCGGGAAGGGGTTGGCAGGAAATGGGTGGAGAGAACATATGGAGGGAAAGAGTTTGTGGGAAAATATGGAGGGAAAGGATTGCGGGAACATATGGACGGAAAGAGTTGGTGGGAAAATAATGACGGAAAGGGTTGCGCAAAAATATATTTTTCCAATGTCTAAGATGGGCAATGGTTGCACAACATTCATAAGTCAAAATTCAAAAAAAAACCATTTCGGCCTAACATAAGCCGAAGAGCGCAACCATGCACCTTCAGCCACACGTTGGCGTGAAAAGGTGGGGCCTAGGGACTCTTCAGCCTACTGTTGACCAAAAAGAACTTTTCGGCCTACTACTGGCCAAAAAGGTCCTTTTTAGCCCAGCTACGCATCTCTTCAGCCAAGGCATGGCCGAAAAGCCCTTTTCGGCCAAAAGCTGACCGAAAACAACCTCTTCGGGCCCACACGAGGCTGACAGGGTCATAGTTTTGATTTTTTTTGCATTGGGTGCTATAGTTTCTGAATTTGCTATAAAATAAGTGATAGTTTTGAAAAAAAAGTCCTAGAGAGCTCGCCCAGGGTGCGCCATGGCCTCGGAGTACTGTCCTTGTTAGATGTGGTTTTGCCTTCTCTCTTTTACCGAACTTCTTTTGCGTCTGCTTTGGATTTGGAGTTTTTGAATCAATTCAAATGGACTTGAACACTTGGGCATATCCTTGATTTTCACCCAAGTGACCTATCCATCCCTAACTCATCTTTCTTTCTCTGCAAAATCCCAAAAATGACCCTAGGAATATTTTTCATAAAGGAAAAGTATTCATTTTCTTCTCCGAAACTCACTTCAGAGACATATGCTCCAAAGCAACCCTCATTTTTATTGCTCCAAAAATCCTTAGAAAAATCCCAAATATTCTTTGAACCCTAGGGCACCTTTCTGAGCAAAAATATTGCATAACTTTTTGGGATAATTTTGCTACAGAAAATCATTTCTGTTCTGGACAGAATAAGCACTTTACACATCAAGTATGCTTTTCCTTGATCCAATGAGGCTGATCTTTCTTGAGCTTCATTACCTTCCTAAGAGATGGCTAAATCCCAAAGCCCAGCCCTAAACTCATACTAGATCACTCACAATTAACTTCACAAGTTACTGTCCAGAAACTTACCATGAAGTAAACCATGCACACACAGCTCCTGGGTTCAACTCAAAGTGTTGGAACCACTCAAACCACCAAGTACTACAGCCAGACCTGAAGTTTAAGCTTAGCACGACCTAATGTCATAGTTCACGCGGTGACCACGTTCGTCCAGGCGTGTTGGCATGCTGCCGACGCGCTCTGCGACGCGCTCGAGCTGTTGTTGCACTCGTGCTTGCTTCCCTGACCGTCGCGCCTTGCCAAACTTTGCCATGATCATCGTCCTGACTCCCTTAACTCCTCCCTGGCGCTCGCCGACGCCGGAGCTCACCGCAGCAAGCATGGGCTTGGCACGCCCAAGCCAACAGTGCGCCCGTGCCGCTGTTCTCGTCGCCATCCTCGCTCCTGTGCTCGTCTTTGCCCTCCCATAGTCCCGCTTGAGCTGCGTCACCTTCTCCCCCTCTCGTTGATGCCATTCGTCACTGGGCGCCGTGTCCAGAAGCTTTCCAGTGGAGCCCGATCCCCTCCTCTCGCTCGCCTATTAATACAGCCCCTTATCGACTCCTTGAGCATCACCACTCACTCCCTCGACCTCCACAAGCTCGTAGATAAGCTGTAGCCTGGCCGGGCAGGCCTTTGGACGCCGCCCTGACCCAAGCTCATCAGCGATTCCCCGTAGCCCCTCCACCTCACTCCAGTGCCTCTCGAGCTCGACCCACTCCTTAGGAGGCTTGTTGGTGGTTCACTGGTGCTGTCCGACCCCGTTGGAGCCCCTAGTGCAGCCCCACGTCACCGTCCTCTTCAACTCTGGTGACCTCTGCTTCCTGCCGCCGCTTGAGAGGCTCGTTTTGACCCCGTCCGACCACCCTAGCCAAACTACAAGTACGGGCAGGTGCGCCTCGTCCCCCTCTCTCTTTCTATCCCTCTGTTTCTAGCCGTCGGGCATTCCTCACTGGAAAATGCACCGCCGATGCACCGCCCACCTCTGTTTCTCTCTCTCTCCCCCCTGACCTGGCCAGTGGGGTCTGCTGCCAGCCTCTCAGCCTTTGCCCGAAGCGGTATGAGTGGTGGCGCATTCCTGGAAGTGTGCCATCGACGTCACCCCTTGGTTTTCTTTTTATTCAAATTTAAATCAATTTGACCAGAAACTTTGACCTGCTGTAACTTTTAAACCACAAGTCCGAATGAGTTGATTCTTTTTGCATTGTGTTCTTACTGAAAATATCTAGCAGCACACCAAAGATGAGAATTTTCTCTGTTGTCTAGATTTTCTGGTAATTTTCAGAAGTGTTCTTGATGTTTTCTTTTTGTCATTTTTAATTGTTTTCAGAAGGAGAAGCTTGTCTTGAAGAGATCCAGGAGGAGTGTGAAGCTCCTCTGAACTAAGGCAAGCCACACCAACATGTTCATGGTGTCTTTGCAATATCCATGATTTTCCAACTTGAAAATAAGTTATTTCTTGCATATAATTATTTAATGAATAATGCTTGTGTTAGTTATTTTGTCATGAGTAAAATGCTTAGTTTACAGAAGTGAGTACTTAGACTAGTGTGATTTAGCATAAGTAGTTTGACTATGTGATTTTGCTATGACTATGGTCTGACTAGCATCGATATTATTTTCGTATGTGAATGATGGATTTCATATGGTAATGATAAACTAAAAATGATGAGTGCTAATAACCAGTGAGAAAGAATCAGTAAAGTCTAGTGATGACTTGTGCAAGAAGAACTTTTGATGAGGTTGATCTGTTTATTCTAAGTGATATGTGATGCATGTCTCATGGTTGCATGATCATGGCATATGGTGACTCGAGCATTATTATTTCAAGTTAAACCTAATGTTAATTGAACTTGAACTTAAGTTGATCGGGTCATGGTGCCACTGAATCGAGTTTTTCCTAGTGCAACCACATTTGCCTTTATGGGAAGGCCTTTAGTCAGTCTGTTGTCAGGCCTCTGGTTGGTGCCTCCAACGAGGGAAGGTTATGGGTGTGCGGTACCCTGGCCCGGTAAGCAGACATAACCTTGTGTGCCTGTTGTTGTTGTTGTTGTTGTTGTTGTTGTTGTTGTTGTTGTTGTTGTTGTTGTTGTTGTTGTTGTTGTTGTTGTTGTTGTTGTTGTTGTTGTTGTTGTTGAGATGGTACCTTGTCCCCGTTTGGGACCGTTTGAGTTTTGCCATGATGGTGGCCGTTGATGCCTTTGGTAGGCACGGGGCCACCCATGACTTAGCCCCGTGGGGAGTTAGTCGGAGTGGCGGAGAGAGTGTCATGGCAATGGGGGAGTTCCGTCGGAATGCTGTTGGTCCACCCGAATGGGAGTGCGAGGCCATGGGTTCCGTGGTGTGGGTACAGTGTGCTACCTCTGCAGAGTGTATTTAATCTATCGATAGTCGTATCCTCGGTTACAGACACAACTCGTAAGTAGGTCACACCATGGATAAACTTTTATAAAGTAATCTTGCACACTAACTTATTTGCATGGCACTGGTTGATGGCTGATGATGTCAGTGAGGCTGACCGTTGTGGGAACCAAGTGTGGTTTCGTTTGTGATCCATGAATGATCACTGTTTGGTTACGAGGTAACCCGTTGAACCAAGTGTGGTTCCGTTTGTGATCTGTGAATGATCACCGTTTGGTTACGAGGTAACCCATTGGTAAGAGAGTCCAAGGGACTTGGTGCACGAGTTTGGTCGCATGGCACGAGTAGCATGTTGTTATTTGCATTCAACTTGATTAAATGTCATGATATTGTTGGTCATTATGTTTATGCTTGTTGTGAGCTTGCAAGTACATTCAATGTACTGACCTGGCATGTAATGCCAGATTTCAGGAAAGGCTAACCGGATCGGAGTGTTGCCGTGTCTAGATCGTGTCCACATCGGTGTCCCTGTGCTATGGAGTCCCGCTTCGTCGTCTTTCCGCTGCCGTGTAGTTGTCGTGATTGAGGCCCCTTTATGTTCACTAAATAATGTACATATTGTTCAGCCGCATCGTGTGTGCCGCTTTGCCTCGGTACTTGATGTAATATCGCACTATGTTTCCGCTAGCATCAATAAAGCGGTTGTTTTCTGTACCAAGATGTTGTGTGTTGCTAGAAGACTTGATCTCTGGGTTGGCAATGCAAGGTAAACCGGTTGCTCTGAGCCAGGGTGCCACAATGCTTGGTATCAGAGCCACGCTGACTGTAGGACATGCTAGACCCCGACACGTTAGTTGAACGTTAGCTAGCTTGCTAAATTGAGTGACGGTAGTGTTTGCATCTGGATGCTGCATTGCATGCATTTGGTTTATTATTATTTCTAATCGACTATGGTTGTGAGTGTGGATGGCTCCAGTGCCGTATCCGTGCCAGTTGGAGTTGTTGCCATACACTTTGCCGCATCTTCTTTGGAATGTATGGGATCGACTTTACCCTCACGATGATGACCTAGCATATCGGGTGTACCGGGAGTGTCTAGCCGACTCAGTGTACGAGTATCATGCCGTGGTTACTCTGTGCACAAGTTCATCATCAGGCTCTTACACTCGTACCTCTCGGAGCGGTTATGCTTCCACCGCCGCTCAGGCCGTCCAATTTGCTGCATTCCAGATCCTCGTTGAGTTACGCTATACCGAGGTTCGGATGCAAACTCACCCAGGTTTTCGCTACTACCCATCTTTGCATGACGATGGTCGTGTCCGCTTTCCTGTCATTGATCTGGCATCTGATAGTGACACTAGCCACCTTTCTCGATATACCACTGCTAGTTATCTTCTGATTCATGAGCTGGCTCGAGAGCTGACTCATGCTCTCACTGCTTTAGTCGCTGCTAGGTCCTACCCCACTCCACCTTCTATGGGATTTACTCCCTATATTGTGCCCGGTTCTAGCTTGCCTATTTCTCTGGTTACTCCTCTGAGTAGCTCGAGCACCTCAACTGTGACTCCACACAGTGCCCCTGCTGAGTGGCCGTCCCTTCTCGCTACCCCCGCAGCTCCCATGCTCCCTTCTCATTCCGCACCTACCCCTGAGGGAGAGCCCTCGAGGCAGCACCGTCGTGTTACCTTTAACCCGGAGGTCTCGGTTAACGTTGTCGGTTCACGATCTGAGTCTGACCCAGGAGAGGACCCAACAGCGCCGACAGAGCCCTAGAGCATCTGAGTATCCGTAGTGGTCATGTGATGTACGGATGTAGTTTTATGAGCCATGATGTATCGTTTCATGTATGCGAGTAGTCGCACCCGTCATGATGTCTACCTTTCATGTACGAGTCTATGTATAATTATGTCAGACCTTTTTATTGTTCGCTGTGTTTCTTGATATTTTGTTTTGCTTCTTTCGGGTTTTGTCGCTGGTTTTTCTTCCCATTTTTGGATGTTGCTCATTACGGTTTATTTTATTGGGAAAAACAAACAGGAGATGACGCGGGGAGGCAGCAGCACGCAGGCTTGTGAGGATGTCCCTGTTCATCGCTCAGCAAGACAGGCAGGACATTCCCCCAAGCCGTATCCACAACCATCGCCACATCCGCCCTCCGCTAAACAAATTATGTGCATGTTTGAAGAAAGAAGGAACTATGTTCTGATTGAACTATTAAAAGTGTGCAAGCTATGGTTGGCAGAATTGAAATCAGAATGGTCATCACTCAAAGTTGTCAGATTTTCAAAGGACTAAGCCTCCCAGTTTCAGTCAAGTGGTCGATCCTTTGGAAGCCGATGATTGGTTGCGAACTATTGAGAAGAAGCTTGAGATTGCTCGTACTGAAGAAGCATACAAGGTTCCGTTTGGTACCAACTATCTTGAAGGAGCTGCTGCTATATGGTGGGATAATGCTAAAGCTATGTGGCCTACAGGCGAAGAAATCACTTGGACTAGTTTCAAGGACCATTTCCGCAAGTGCCATATTCCCGCTGGTATCGTGAAGGTCAAGCAACGCGAAATCCTCATTCTCACCCAAGGAAATCTGCCAGTAAGTGAATATTTGCACAAGTTCAACTATTTGGCCCGTTATTCTCTCTATGATGTGGCCATAGAAGAAAGGAAGATCGACAGGTTCCTTGGAGGATTAAACCAACACCTCAAGTCTACTCTCAATATGCTCAACTTTACAGACTTTCAGACTTTGGTAAACAAAGCCCTCATTGCAGAGAGGGAGAACAAGCATGTGCATGACAACCGACCCGCGAATAATGACCACAAGCATAAATTCGAGCCTTAGAAGGACGGACAACCAGTGCAGAAGGCTCGTACCTGGCAGCAGACTCAAGTGGAATACAAACAAAATTGGTAGCAGAATGTGAACAAGACCGCTACTCAAGTCAAGAATATCGTGACCAGTCCAGTGCGCGAAGAGTGTCAGCGCAACAACTCCTGCTTTAGTTGTGGGAAAACCGGATATTATGCCAGACAGTGCCCTAAGAGCGGCAAGTCAAATGCCTCATTCCGGCCTCAAGTCAACCACATGGGGCCATACCCTGTCCAGAGGACCATCCAAGGGCAAGTTCATCATCTCTCCGCAGACGAAGGCCAAGAGAACCTAGAAGTCGCCATTGGTATGTTTCCTGTTAACATACCCGCAATAATTTTATTTGACTCTAGGGCTTCCCACTCTTTTGTTTCTCGGAGTTTCATTGCCCAAAACAAATTTCCTTGCTCGATTTTGGGAAAAAGTATGATGGTTCAATCCCCGAGATGCTCAGAAGCAATCTAGTCTACCATAATTTGGAAGTTGATATCAAGGGAGTACGTTTTCCAACTTCTTTGATAGCCATCGAGTCTGCCAAGTTGGATGTTATTTTGGGAATGAACTGGTTGACCCAATATCAAGTATGCATCAACTATGCGACCCGAGAAGTCACCTTGACAAGTCAGGAAGGGTAATCCACAAAATTCTATGCTCGTAGAAGCATACCCAAGAGAGAACTGGTCTTCACCGTTGTAGCTGAAGAATTGGATTTAATCCCTATGGTCAGTGAGTTCCCCGATGTATTCCCTGAGGAATTACCAGGAATGCCGCCAGAGCGAGAGCTTGAGTTTGCAATTGACCTTGTGCCTGGTACAACACCATTATACAAGAAGTATTATCAGATGCCTTCGTCCGAACTCGTGGACTTAAAGAAACAACTTGATGAGATGCTTCGGAAAGGATATGTCTGCCCAAGCTCTTCACCATGGGGATCACCCGCAATATTTGTGGACAAGAAAGACCGCAGTCTTAGAATGTGTGTAGACTACCATCGATTGAACGACGTCACCATCAAGAACAAATACCCACTGCCGAGGATTGATGATTTGTTCGATCAACTTAGTGGGGCAAAAGTATTTTCCAAGATTGATTTAAGGATCGGATACCATCAGCTCAAGATCAAGAAGATATTCCTAAGACCGCATTCACTACCCGATACGGTCTTTATGAATATATAGTGATGTCTTTCGGTCTCACGAATGCCCCTGCCTTTTTCATGCATATGATGAATAAGGCATTCATGGATTTCTTGGATAAGTTTGTGCTGGTCTTCATCGATGACATTCTCATATACTCAAAAAGTGAAGAAGAGCACAAGGAACACCTCAGAGCAGTCTTGCAGAGACTCCACGACCATCAGCTATATGCAAAATTCAGCAAGTGTGAGTTTTGGCTCAAATAACTTGGATTTTGGGACATGTTCTGTTAGCGGAAGGCATAGCTGTGGATCCCAGCAAAGTGAAAGACGTTCTTGATTGGGCAGCACCCACGACTCTATCCGAAATCTGAAGTTTTCTTGGACTAGCGGGATATTATCGTCGTTTCATCAAAGGTTTTTCCAAGATTGCCAAGACAATGACAGAGCTCCTCAAGGAAGATAATAACTTTGAATTGACTAAGGACTGTGAGAAGAGCTTTAACGACCTAAAGACCAGATTAACATCAGCACCGGTATTGACTCTCCCAGACATTTACTACAACTTTGATGTGTATTGTGATGCATCCAAGAAAGGTATTGGATGCATACTCATGCAACATGGCAAGGTTGTAGCCTACGCATCTCGCCAGCTATGACCCCATGAAGGAAATTACCCTACACATGATTTGGAGTTGGTCGCAGTGGTGCACGATCTAAAAATTTGGAGACATTACCTCATTGGAAAAAGGTGTCAGATATTTACCCACCACAAGAATCTCAAATATATATTTACTCAGTCAGACTTAGACCTTCGACAGCGAAGATGGCTCGAGGCTGTCAAGGACTATGATCTGGTAATAAATTACCATCCGAGTAAAGCCAACATGGTTGCTGATGCCCTCAGTCGCAAGCCTGCCAGTTTAAATGCCATGATGGAGTCCTTGCCTCCCGAACTCCAACACGAGATCGCTCAGCTTAACTTGGTAATTGTAGACGTCGGCCTCGCAAATATATTGTAAGTAACTCCTACTCTCGAGGATGAGATTCGCATGGCCCAGGCAGGCGACTCAATTCTACAAGGTCATATCAAACATCTGCAAGAAGGCAAGACTCATGATTTCTCTAAAGATCCGTAAGGTACACTAAGGTTTCCAGGACGGATATGTGTAGTTGAGCAAGCAGACTTGAGAAAGAAGATTTTGGCAGAAGCACATGAATCCTCATATTCAATTCACCCTAGAGGTACCAAAATGTACGAAGACCTTCGGCAGATATTTTGGTGGGATGGAATGAAAAAGGACATCGCACACTTTGTCGCTTGTTGCAATATATGTAACAAAGTAAAGGCAGAACACCAGAAACCTGCCGGACTTCTCCAACCTCTACCCATCTCGGAATGGAAATGGTATGATGTCTACATGGACTTTGTCACCAGTGTACCCAGGACTCACCGAGGCAACGATGCAATATGGGTCGTAGTGGACACACTGACTAAGGTGACTGATTTTATTCCCATCCGCACCACATATCGAGCCGGTCAACTTGCACAATTATATGTGTCCTAGATTGTCCGTCTGCATGGAGTGCCAAGAACAATCACTTCAGACCGAGGTTCACTCTTTACCTCCGCATTCTAGTCACGACTCCATCAAGCCTTGGGGATCTCCCTCAAATACAACACAACCTATCACCCACAGACCAACGGTCAGACTGAGCGAGTAAATCAAATCCTTGAAGACATGCTTCGAGCATGTGTTTTAGCCCCTAGACCCAATGGGAAGATTGTCTGCCGTATGCGGAGTTCTCATACAACAACAGTTTCCAGACCAGTCTGAAGATGTCACCATATGAAGCTTTGTATGGCCGTAAGTGCCACACTCCATTGAACTGGTCCCAAACCAGAGACAGCCGCATTTTCGGAACTGAATTAATATTGGAGGCTGAAAAACAAGTCAAGAAGATCCAAGATAGACTGCAGTTGGCTAAGTCACGACAGAAGAGTTATTATGATGCCAAACACCGGCAAGTTAGTTTTGAGCCAGGAGAACATGTGTATCTCACCCATGAAGGGAATCAAGAGATTTCAGACTCGAGGAAAATTGGCACCAAGATATATTGGTCTGTTCCCAGTCATGACCAGAGTTGGCACAATTGCTTATCAGTTGGAATTGCCACCGGAATTGTCAGAAGTACACAATGTGTTCCATGTCTCTCAGCTGAGAAGGTGTATTTCACCACCCGAGAAAAAGGACTAATATGTCAGAAATTGAGCTTGCCAAGGATTTAACCTATGAGGAGAGACCGTTTAGAATATTGGATGAGACAGCAAGAGTCACACGCAGTAAGGTGGTCCAGTTTTATAAGGTCCAATGGGAGCATCACACCGAGGAAGAAGCAACCTGTGAAAGAGAGGAATTTTTAAGGGTGGCCTATCTAGAATTCTTTTCTCGAGCAACCGAATCTCGAGGACAAGATTCATCCTAAGTAGGGGAGGTTTGTGACAGCCTGGTTTTGCCTTCTCTCTTTTATCGAACTTCTTTTGCCTCTGCTTTGGATTTGGAGTTTTTGAATCAATCCAAATGGACTTGAACACTTGGGCATATCCTTAATTTTCACCCAAGTGACCCATACATCCCTAACTCATCTTTCTTTCTCTGCAAAATTCCAAAAATGACCCTAGGAATATTTTTCATAAAGGAACAATATTCATTTTCTTCTCTGAATCTCACTTCAGAGACATATGCTCCAAAGCAACCCTCATTTTTATTGCTCCAAAAATCTTGAGAGAATTCCCAAATATTCTTCGAACACTAGGGAACCTTTCCGAGCAAAAATATTACATAACTTTTTGGGATATTTTTGCTACAAAAAATCATTTCTGTTCTGGACAGAATAGGCACTTTACGCAGCAAGTATGCTTTTCCTTGATCCAATTAGGCTGATATTTCTTGAGCTTCATTACCTTCCTAAGAGATTGCTAAACCCCAAAGCCTAGCCCTAAACTCTTACTGGATCACTCATAGTTAACCTCACAAGTTACCGTCCAGAAACTTACCATGAAGTAAACCACGCATACACAGCTCCTGGGTTCAACTCAAAATGTTGGAACCACTCAAACCACGAAGGACTACATGCCATACATGAAGTTTAAGCTTAGCGCGGCATGATGTCATAGTTCACGCAGTGACCGCATTCGTCTAGGCGCGCTGGCATGCTGCCGATGCGCTCTGCGACGTGCCCGAGCTGGTGTTGCGCTCGTTATCGCTTGCCCGACCGCCGCGCCTTGCCAAACTTTGCCACGACCATCATCTCGACTCCCTTAACTCCTTCCTGGCGCTCGCCGATGCCAGAGCTCGCCGCAGCGAGAACGGGCACAGCATGGCCAAGCCAACAGTGCACCCTGATGTCTACTACACAACCTTCTTCTTGTAGACGTTGTTGGGCCTGCAAGTGCACAGGTTTGTCGGACAGTAGCAAATTTCCCTCAAGTGGATGACCTAAGGTTTATCAATCCATAGGAGGCGT
The DNA here is from genome assembly GCF_002162155.2 of Triticum dicoccoides. Classification (NCBI taxonomy): domain Eukaryota; kingdom Viridiplantae; phylum Streptophyta; class Magnoliopsida; order Poales; family Poaceae; genus Triticum; species Triticum dicoccoides. The sequence continues at coordinate 407,359,968 of NC_041389.1, read as the reverse complement.
AGGATGAAGATGGTCTCTCTCAGACAACCCTGCAACCAAATAACAAAAAGTCTCTTGTGTCCCCAACACACCCAATACAATGGTAAATTGTATAGGTGCACTAGTTAGGTGAAGAGATGGTGATACAAGTGCAAAATAGATGGTAGATATAGGTTTTTGTAATCTGAAATAATAAAAACAGCAAGGTAACTAATGATAAAAGTGAGCGTAAATGGTATTGCAATGATAGAAAACAAGGCCTAGGGTTCATACTTTCACTAGTGCAAGTTCTCTCAACAATAATAACATAGATAGATCATATAACAATCCCTCAACATGCAACAAAGAGTCACTCCGAAGCCACTAATAGCGGAGAACAAACGTAGAGATTATGGTAGGGTACAAAATCACCTCAAAGTTATTCTTTCGGATCAATCTATAAAAGAGTTCGTACTAGAATAACACCTTAAGACACAAATCAATAAAAACCCTAATGTCACCTAGATACTCCATTGTCACCTCAAGTATCCATGGGCATGATTATACGATATGCATCACACAATCTCAGATTCATCCAACCAACATAAAAGTACTTCAAAGAGTGCCCCAAAGTTTCTACCGGAGAGTCAAGAACGTGTGCCAACCCCTATGCATAGGTTCCCAATGTCACGAAACCCGCAAGTTGATCACCAAAACATACATCAAGTGGCACATGATATCCCATTGTCACCACAGATAATCATGGCAAGACATACATCAAGTGTTCTCATAAAAGACTCAATCCGATAAGATAACTTCAAAGGGGAAACTCAATTCATCACAAGAGAGTAGAGGGGGAGAAACATCATAAGATCCAACTACAGTAGCAAAGCTTGAGATACATCAAGATCGTGCCATCGAGGGAACACGAGAGAGAACACGAGAGAGAGAGAGATAAAACACATAGCTACTGGTACATACCCTCAGCCTCGAGGGTGAACTACTCCCTCCTCGTCATGGATAGCGCCGGGATGATGAAGATGGCCACCGGTGAAGGATCCCCCCTCCGGCAGGGTGCCGGGAAGGGCTCCCGAGAGGTTTTTGGTGGCTACAGAGGCTTGCAGTGGCAGAACTCCCGATCTATCTTCTGTTCTGGAAGTTTTAGGGTACGTAGGTATATATGGGTGAAAGGAGTACGTCGGTGGAGCTACGAGGGCCCCACGAGGCAGGGGGGCGCGCCCTAGGGGGGTGGGCGCGCCCCCCACCCTCGTGAGCACCTCCCGTATCTTCTGACGTGGGGTCCAAGTCCATCAGTTGGGTTGCCTTCCAAAAATAACTTCTCCAGTTGATTTCGTTCCGTTTTGACTCCGTCTAATATTCCTTTTCCTCGAAACACTGAAATATGCATAAAATAGCAAACTGGGCTGGGCCTCCGGTTAATAGGTTAGTCCCAAAAATAATATAAAAGTGGATAATAAAGCCCAATATTGCCTAAAACAGTAGATAAAGTAGCATGGAGCAATCAAAAATTATAGATACATTGGAGACATAAGCTCCGTTAGTATAAGAAAATAAAACAACCACTTAGGTACTGTAATGAACTCATTCTAAATTCATATTGGTGTAATATCTACTGTATTCTAACTTTTCTATGGTTCATACCCTCCGATACTACTCATAGATTCATCAAAATAAGCAAACAACACATAGAAAATAGAATCTATCAAAAACAGAACAGTCTGTAGTAATCTGTATCAAACGTATACTTCTGGAACTCCAGAAATACTACCCAATTAGGAAGTCCTAAGCAATTCGTGTACCAATCCAGAGAAAAACGAATAAGATCCAAATCACGTTTATGTGAATTAACAAAACTAATTTACTGGGTGCAAAAGTTTCTGATTTTCAGCAGGATCAAGACAACTATCACCGTAAGCCATCCTAAAGGTCTTACTTGGCACTTTATTGAAACAAAACCTATAAAACATGATTACTACAGAAGCATAATCATGTGAGCACAAAAAACAGTAAGGATAAGTATTGGGTTGTCTCCCAACAAGCGCTTTTCTTTAATGCCTTTCTAGCTAGGCATGATGATGACAATGATGCTCACATAAAAGATAAGAATTGAAACATAACGGGAGAATCATGAAGCATATGACTAGCACTTTTAAGTCTAACCCACTTCCTATTCATAGGGATTTTGTGAGCAAATAACTTATGGGAAAAATAATCAACAAGCATAGGAAGGTAACACAAGCATAGCTTCAAGAATTTAAGCACATACAGAGGAAACTTGATATTATGGCAATTCCTACAAGCATATGTTCCTCCCTCATAATAATTTTCAGTAGCATCATGAATAAATTCAACAATATAACCAGCACCTAAAGCATTCTTTTCATGATCTACTTGCATAGTAAATTTACTACTCTCCACATAAGCAAAAATTTTCTCATGAATAATAGTGGGAGCAAACTCAACAAAATAACTATCATGTGATTGCAAATTAAGATCAAGATGACAAGTTTCATGGTTATCATTATTCTTTAAAGTATACGTGTCATCACAATAATCATCATAGATAGGAGGAATGCTTTCATCATAGTAAGTTTGCTCATCAAAGCTTGGGGGACAAAAAATATCGTCTTCATCAAACATAGCTTCCCCAAGCTTGTGGCTTTGCATATCATTGGCATCATGGATATTCAAGGAATTCATACTAACAACATTGCAATCATGCTCATCATTCACATATTTTATGCCAGGCATTCTATGTAATTCTTCTTCTAGCACTTGAGCACAATTTCCCTTTCCATCATTCTCACAAAAGATATTAAAAAGATGAAGCGTATGAGACAAACTCAATTCCATTTTTTGGTAGTTTTCTTTTATAAACTAAACTAGTGATAAAACAAGAAACAAAAAGATTCGATTGCAAGATCTAAAGATATACCTTCAAGCACTCACCTCCCCGGCAACGGCGCTAGAAAAGAGCTTGATATCTACTACACAACCTTCTTCTTGTAGACGTTGTTGGGCCTGCAAGTGCACAGGTTTGTAGGACAGTAGCAAATTTCCCTCAAGTGGATGACCTAAGGTTTATCAATCCGTAGGAGGCATAGGATGAAGATGGTCTCTCTCAAACAACCCTACAACCAAATGACAAAAAGTCTCTTGTGTCCCCAACACACCCAATACAATGGCAAATTGTATAGGTGCACTAGTTCGGCGAAGAGATGGTGATACAAGTGCAAAATAGATGGTAGATATAGGTTTTTTTTAATCTGAAATAATAACAACAACAAGGTAACTAATGATAAAAGTGAGCGTAAACGGTATTTCAATGATAGGAAACAAGGCCTAGGGTTCATACTTTCACTAGTGCAAGTTCTCTCAACAATAATAACATAGATAGATCATATAACAAGCCCTCAACATGCAACAAAGAGTCACTCCGAAGCCACTAATAGCGGAGAACAAACGTAGAGATTATGGTAGGGTACGAAACCACCTCAAAGTTATTCTTTCGGATCGATCTATAAAAGAGTTCGTACTAGAATAACACATTAAGACACAAATCAACCAAAACCATAATGTCACCTAGATACTCTATTGTCACCTCAAGTATCCGTGGGCATGATTATATGATATGCATCACACAATCTCAGATTCATCCAACCAACATAAAAGTACTTCAAAGAGTGCCCCAAAGTTTCTACCAGAGAGTCAAGAACGTGTGCCACCCCCTATGCATAGGTTCCCTATGTCACAAAACCCGCAAGTTGATCACCAAAACATACATCAAGTGGCACATGATATCCCATTGTCACCACAGATAATCACGGCAAGACATACATCAAGTGTTATCATAAAAGACTCAATCCGATAAGATAACTTCAAAGGGGAAACTCAATTCATCATAAGAGAGTAGAGGGGGAGAAACATCATAAGATCCAACTACAATAGCAAAGCTCGGGATACATCAAGATCGTGCCATCGAGGGAACACGAGAGAGAACACGAGAGAGAGAGAGAGATCAAACACATAGCTACTGGTACATACCCTCAGCCCCGAGGGTGAACTACTCCCTCCTCGTCATGGATAGCGCCGGGATGATGAAGATGGCCACCGGTGAAGGATCCCCCCCTCCGGCAGGGTGCCAGGAAGGGCTCCCGAGAGGTTTTTGGTGGCTACAGAGGCTTGCGGCGGCGGAACTCCCGATCTATCTTCTATTCTGGAAGTTTTAGGGTATGTAGGTATATATGGGTGAAAGGAGTACGTTGGTGGAGCTACGGGGGCCCCACGAGGCAGGGGGCGCGCCCTTGGGGGGTGGGCACGCCCCCACCCTCGTGAGCACCTCCCGTATCTTCTGACATGGGGTCCAAGTCCATCAGGTGGGTTTCGTTCCAAAAATAACTTCTCCAGTTGATTTCGTTCCGTTTTGACTCTGTCTGATATTCCTTTTCCTCGAAACACTGAAATAGGCATAAAACAGCAAATCTGGGCTGGGCCTCCGGTTAATAGGTTAGTCCCAAAAATAATATAAAAGTGGATAATAAAGCCCAATATTGCCTAAAACAGTAGATAAAGTAGCATGGAGCAATCCGAAATTATAGATACGTTGGAGACGTATCACACCCGTGCCACTGTGCTTGTAGCCATCCTCGCTCTTGTGCTCATCTAGGCCCTCCCATAGTGCCTGCATGAGCTGCGTCACCTTCTCCCCCTCTCGCTGATGCCATTCGTTGCTGGGCGCCGTGTCCAGAAGCTTTTCGATGGAGCCCGATCCCCTCCTCTCCCTCGCCTATAAATGCAGCCCCCTCCCGACGCCTTGAGCATCACCACTCACTCCCTCGACCTGCACAAGCTCGTAGATAAGCCGTAGCCTGTCCGGGCAGGCCTCTGGCCGCCGCCCCGACCCGAGCTTGCCGGCGATTCCCCGTAGCCCCTCCACCTCACTCTAGTGCCTCCCGAGCTTGACCCACTCCTCAGGTGGCTTGCTGGTGGTTCACTGGTGCCGTCCGACCCCGTTGGAGCCCCTAGTGCAGCCCCACATCACCGTCGTCTCCAACTCCGGCGACCTCTGCTTCCTGCCGCCACTGGAGAGGCCTGTTCTGACCCCGTCCGACCACCCCTAGCCAAACTACGGGTACGGGCATGTGCGCCTCGACCCCCTCTCTCTTTCTATCCCTCTGGTTCTAGCTGCTGGGCACTCCTCGCCGGAGAACGCGCCGTCGACGCGCCGCCCGCATTTGTTTCTCTCTCTGTCCCCCCAACCTGGCTAGTGGGGCCCGCCATCAGCCTCTCAGCCCACGCCCGAAGCGGTATGAGTGGTGGCGCATTCTTGGAAGTGCGCCATCGACGTCACCCCATGGTTTTCTTTTATTCAAATTTAAATCAATTTGACCGGAAACTTTGACCTGATGTAACTTTTAAACCACAAGTCCAAATGAGTTGATACTTTTTACATTATGTTTTTACTGAAAATATCTAGCAGCACACCAAAGATGAGAATTTTCTCTGCTATCTAGATTTTCTGGTAATTTTCAGAAGTGTTCTTGATGTTTTCTTTTTGTCATTTTTAATTGTTTTCAGAAGGAGAAGCTTGTCTTGAAGAGATCCAGGAGGAGTGTGAAGCTCCTCTAAACTAAGGCAAGCCACACCAACATGTTCATGGTGTCTTTGCAATATCCATGATTTTCCAACTTGAAAATAAGTTATTTCTTACATATAATTATTTAACGAATAATGCTTGTGTTAGTTATTTTGTCATGAGTAAAATGCTTAGTTTATAGAAGTGAGTACTTAGACTAGTGTGATTTAGGATGAGTAGTTTGACTATGTGATTTTGCTATGACTATGGTCTGACTAGCATCGGTATTATTTTCGTATGTGAATGATGGATTTCATATGGTAATGATTAACTAAAAATGATGAGTGCTAATAACCAGTGAGAAAGAATCAGTAAAGTCTAGTGATGACTTGTGCACGAAGAACTTTTGATGAGGTTGATTTGTTTATTCTAAGTGATATGTGATGCATGTTGTATGGTTGCATGATCATGGCATATGGTGACTCGAGCATTATTATTTCAAGTTAAACCTAATGTTAGTTGAACTTGAACTTAAGTTGATCGGGTCATGGTGCCACTGAATCAAGTTTTTCCCAGTGCAACCACATTTGCCTTTATGGGAAGGCCTTTAGTCAGTCCGTTGTCATGCCTTTGGTCGGTGCCACCAACGAGGGAAGGTTATGGGCGCGCGGTACCCTGGTGAGGGAGTCCTGGATTAGGGGGTATCCGGACAGCTGGACTATATACTTTGTCCGGACTGTTGGAGCGTGAAGATACAAGACTCAAGACTCTATCCCGTGTCCGGATGGGACTCCCCTTTGCGTGGAAGACAAGCTTGGTGATTCGGATATTATATTTCCTTCCTTGTAACCGACTTCGTGTAAACCCTAGCCCCCTCCAGTGTCTATATAAACCAGAGGGTTTGGTCCTTAGAGGGACGATCACAATCATAATCATCAAAGGCTAGCTACTAGGGTTTAGCCTCTACGATCTCATGGTAGATGTACTCTTGTACTACTCATATCATCAATATCAATCAAGCAGGAAGTAGGGTTTTACCTCCATCGAGAGGGCCCGAACCTGGGTAAACACTGTGTCCCTTGCCTCCTGTTACCATTAGCCTAAGACGCACAGATCGGGACCCCCTACCCGAGATCCGCCGGTTTTGACACCGACATTGGTGATTTCATTGAGAGTTTCTCTGTGTCGTCGTTGCAAGGCTTGATGGCTCCTTCAATCGTTCAGAGTGAGACTTTTCTCCCCAGACAGATCTTCATGTTCGGCGGCTTCGCACTGCGGGCCAATTCGCTTGGCCAATTGGAGCTGATCGACAGCTACGCCCCTGGCCACTAGGTCAGGTTCGGAAACCTAAACTACATGGCTGATATCCTCGGAGACTTGATCTTCAACGGATTTGGGCCTGTGCCAGGAGCGCCAGACAGTCACGATGACCATGGCTTAGACATGCTGTCGAACAATGCTCGGGATGTCACCCCTGCGGTAGCCCCGGACCTAAATCCGGAGCAGACCGCGTTGCCTAAGGACGGGTGGATGGACCCCGCCCCGCAGGCCGCACACTCATCGGCGGTGGAGCCGAACACAGGCCTCGCCCCCAAAGAAGCCTATGACACCGGACCTCCGGACTCGTATCCGTCTGTAGGTTCTAGTCCACGCGCTCCTGAGCCCGCCGAACCTGGTTGGGCTCCTGTAATGGAGTTCACCACTGCGGATATCTTCCAGCACTCGCCCTTTGGCGACGTGATGAACTCGTTAGAATCTCTCTCTTTGTCAAGAGACTCTTGGCCGAACTATGTCCGGCTCGAGTGGGAAGCAGGCGACGAAGGAATTCGTTGCCCTCCCACCACCCCTTCATTGCCACTGTCGACGATGTATCAGACGTGCTTGACTCCGACTCTGAAGAAATCGACGGTATGGACGACGATGCAGGAGAAGATTCAGAATCGCTGGGGCGCTGGACTACCACCTTGTCATACGATATATACATGGTGGATACGCCCAATGAGGACGACAGCGCCAATCCGGAAGATAAAACCCCTGGGAAAAAGCCAAAACGACGGCGCAGACGCCGCTCCAAGTCCAGCAACAGTAAAAATAACGACAAGAGTGCCAGAAAGATCGACGCCCAAGTCAACTCCGAAGGCAACAACGACCATATGGACCCAGCAATGGAGCAGGATGAGCCAGGTCACGCCGAACATAGCTCGGAGCAGACGCCCGATCACAATGATCCCGAGGGACGAATTAATCAAACCACCCTGGGATAAGAACACAGTCCGGATGACGATGCATTCATCATCCCGAAAACACGCATGGAACAAGATAACCTCCACAGAAGGCTTATGGCCACTGCGAGAAGTCTAAAGAAGCAGAAGCAACGGCTAAAGGCCGCATAGGAAATGCTTAATCGCAGATGGAATAAAGTGCTAGACACAGAAGAAAAGTACGGCGATGATCGCCATACAAAGAGCTACCCAAAACGCAAGCTACTACCAGAATTCGACGACGAGGCCGTTCCACCAAAGGACAACACGGCCAGGAGACCGGACAAACCACTTCATAACCGCAACAGAGCAGCTACCGACGCCGAACACGATTCACATGAGCTCCTGGATAAGAAAGCCGGCGCGGCTAGGTCCATCTACGGATCTAAAGGACACACCCCAGCGCGGGACTATGGTCACCAAAACGATCATACCGATCGGATACCAGTTCGGAATAAACACCAGAAACAACAACAGCTGACGGAATGCCACAGCACGTCCAGATATAGAGGGGCTGCTCACCCCCTGTGCTTTACCAAAGAAGTACTGGACCATGAATTTCCACAGGGTTTTAAACCCGTGAACATAGAGGCATACGACAGAACGACAGACCCTCGAGGATTTTATCCTGCATATACACATGGCTCGTGGGGATGACCTCCACGCCATCAAATACCTTCCCCTCAAGCTGAAGGGACCAGCTCGACACTGGTTGAAAAGCCTCCCTGAAAATTCAATTGGAAGTTGGGAGGAACTCGAGGACGCTTTCAGGGCCAATTTTCAAGGGAGTTATGTCCGGCCTCCGGATGCGGACGATTTAAGTCACATAATCCAACAGCCCGGAGAGTCCGCCCGCAAGCTTTGGAACAGATTCCTCACTAAGAAGAATCAAATTGTCGATTGTCCGGATGCCAAAGCCTTAGCGGCATTCAAACACCGCATCCGTGACGAGTGGCTCGCCAGACACCTCGGCCAAGAAAAGCCGAGGACAATGGAAGCCTTAACAAGCCTTATGACCCGCTTTTGCGCGGGCGAAGATAGCTGGTTGGCCCATAAAGGCACCAGCGAGCCAAGCACATAAGAAATAAGGGATGGCAACGGGAAGCCACGTCATAATAAAAACAAACGTCAAAACAAGGAAGGGAGCCCGGACAACACAACGGTCAACGCCAGATTCAGGGGCTCTCAACCCGGTCAGCAAAAGAGGCCATTTAAAGGCAGCAACGAGGGACCGTCCAGTCTGAACAGAGTCCTGGACAGACTGTGCCAAATTCATGTCACCCCCGACAAACCTGCAAACCACACTCACAGAGAATGCTGGGTCTTCAAGAAGGCCGGCAACTTAAACGCCAAACACAAGGGAAGGGAAACACCAAGTGAAGACGAGGATGAGCCTCGCCAGCCGAACACTGGGGGACAGAAAAAATTCCACCAGAGGTAAAAACAGTAAACATGATCCACGCGACTCAACATCCACAAGAAGGCACGAATGCGCGCTTAGAGACGCATACGCTATAGAGCCCGTCGTACCCACAACTAACCACTGGTCGGCTTGTCCGATCACCTTTGATCACATGGACTGCCTGACTAGTATTCGGCGCGGAGGATCAGATGCCTTGGTGCTCGACCCAATAATCAACGGATACCATCTTACCCGCGTCCTCATGGACAACGGCAGTAGTCTCAATTTAATATACCAGGACACTGTCCGCAGGATGGGGATAGACTCATCCAGAATCAACCAAAGCAACACCACCTTTGAAGGGGTGATACCAGGCGTTGAAGCCTACGGTAGGGGCTCCGTCGTACTGGAGGTAACATTCGGCTCCCCAGGCAACTCCAGAAGTGAAGAACTACTCTTCACCATCGCACCCTTCCAGAGCGGCTATCACGCATTGCTTGGGAGAACGGCCTTCGTCCGCTTCAACATAGTACTGCATTATGCCTACCTCACACTCAAGATGCCCGGTCCACGAGGCGTCATCACCGTTAACGGAAACACAGAGCGCTCTTCACGCACGGAGGAATACGCGATGGCTCCATCGGCCGGATTCTAAGCGGCCTCCAATACCAGAAAGCATGACTGGTCGTTAAGACCACGAACACTGTTAGACGAGTCCGGCAGCCCGGATAAAACTGGTCCAGGGCGCCATGTACGTAATCCCATAGAGGACACCAGGGGCTTTAGATATTTAATACAGCCCCACTCTTTGCTTGACCGTATTAGCAGGCCAATGTCTTACACTTTTACTATCCACCGCACGCTTACGTTATACTCTTCTACACGAGTCTTTCTTTTTTATAAACACAATTCATGCGATACCCTTCCAGGAAACGGCACAATGGAGACAAAGGCGCAGACGTGCAGCAGGGCCCCGCTCACAGGTTTCTCCTTAGATTAAGCCCTTGTGTAAACCTTTTTATTGTCTCTTGTTGTTTTCACATCCCATGGGTACTATACCCACAGAGGTTACTACCGCTATTGGCATTTCGCCATGACAGATTAATGTACGTATCTGGAACTACAAGGTTCATAAAGAAAGGGCACTCTTTAGCCCATTTTATGTTATAAAGTCCGAATACCTTCGGGAGTGTTCGACGTCACGAGTTTGGCCTTATATGCATCAGCTCCGAATCGTGTCTTGGGTCAAATGTTGGGTTTGCCTAGCTCCTGGGTTTTCCGCCTTACGTTCCATTCCTATCGGCTAAGGCGGCCAAAGGAGAACTACTGCGATTGTGCCCTGGTTATGCCGGACGAGCACCTCAGTAGAGAAAGCCGAAAACTGACTGTCATGATACAGCAAGAGACTGTTCAACCACTCGAAGACTTATCGGAATCTTTAGGATTCCGCCGCATTAATGAAGGACCGTTTTTCGGCCATGTACACATGCGCCCGTATTCGGATGCACGCGAAGGTACCAGGGGCTATATAGTAGCCCCACCATCAAACTCCTATGGCTAAGTGAAAGTGTTACAGCTATATAGTCCGGTTGCCTAGTTCGACGTGCGATCACCTCCTTAACAGACCAAGACGTTGGATCAAGTGTGATTACGCATATTTTTCTCGAACACCCCTGCATTGTATGCATGGGGGCTGAAGCCAACGACTGCTAACTTTCAGATTATACATATACATAAAAATGGCTGCATAGGAGGCACAATAATACTTTCGGGCACAAAGTATAAATATAGCCTCATAATCAAAATAACATTGTTTTTACAATGACACGATTTGTCACTCGAACATGACATTCTTCGAGAAGAGAGCCTCTATCAAATGAGCACCTTCTGTTACCTGCTCCAAGTAGTGCTCGGTCGGATCCTGGCCTCCTGCCGGATTCTGGGTCACAACGATGGTGGCCTCTGTTGGGGAACGTAGCAGAAATTCAAAATTTTCCTACGTGTCACCAAGATCTATCTATGGAGAGACCAGCAACGAGTAGAAAGAGAGTGCATCTACATACCCTTGTAGATTGCTAAGCGGAAGCGTTCAAGTGAACGGGGTTGATGGAGTCGTACTCGTCGTGATTCAAATCACCGATGATCCTAGTGCCGAACGGACGGCACCTCCGCGTTCAACACACGTACAGCCCGGTGACGTCTCCCACGCCTTGATCCAGCAAGGAGAGAGGGAGAGGTTGAGGAAGACTCCATCCAACAGCAGCACAACGGCGTGGTGGTGGTGGAGGAGCGTGGCAATCCAGCAGGGCTTCGCCAAGCACCATGGGAGAGGAGGAGTAGGGAGAGAGGTAGGGCTCTGCCAGAACTTCGTGTATAGCTCCCATGCGCCTCCCCACTATATATAGGGGTGGAGGGGCTGGTTTCTTGCCCTCCAAGTCCATTGGGGCGTTGGCCAAGGTGGGAGGAAAGAAATCTCATTATTTCCTTCCCCATCGATTGTTATCCCCCCTTTTTAGGGATCTTGATCTTATCCCTTCGGGATATGATCTTATTCCTTCTAAGGGGGGATCTTGGTGCGCCTTGACCAGGGGTGTGGGGCCTTGCCCCCACTACCCACGTCCATGTGGGTCCCCCCATGCAGGTGGGCCCCACTCCGGAACCTTCTAGAACCTTCCCGGTACAATACCGAAAAATCCCGAACATTTTCCGGTGGCCAAAATAGGACTTCCCATATATAAATCTTTACCTCCGGACCATTCCGGAACTCCTCGTGACGTCCGAGATCTCATCCGGGACTCCGAACAACATTCGGTAACCACATACAAACTTCCTTTATAACCCTAGCGTCATCGAACCTTAAGTGTGTAGACCCTACGGGTTTGGGAGACATGTAGACATGACCGAGACGTTCTCCGGTCAATAACCAACAGCGGGATCTGGATACCCATGATGGCTCCCACATGTTCCACGATGATCTCATCGGATGAACCACGATGTCAAGGACTTAATCAATCCCGTATTCAATTCCCTTTGTCTATCGGTATGTTACTTGCCCGAGATTCGATCATCGGTATCCAATACCTTGTTCAATCTCGTTACCGGCAAGTCACTTTACTCGTTCCGTAACACATCATACCGTGATCAACTCCTTGGTCACATTGCGCATATGATGATGTCCTACCGAGTGGGCCCAAAGATACCTCTCCGTTTACACGGAGTGACAAATCCCAGTCTCGATCCGCATAAAACAATAGATACTTTCGGAGATACCTGTAGTGCACCTTTATAGTCACCCAGTTACGTTGTGACGTTTGATACACCCAAATCACTCCTACGGTATCCAGGAGTTACACGCTCTCATGGTCGAAGGAAGAGATACTTGACATTGGCAAAGCTCTAGCAAATGAACTACACGATCTTTTGTGCTAGTCTTAGGATTGGGTCTTGTCCATCACATCATTCTCCTAATGATGTGATCCCGTTATCAACGACATCCAATGTCCATAGCCAGGAAACCATGACTATCTGTTGATCACAACGATCTAGTCAACTAGAGGCTCACTAGGGACATATTGTGGTCTATGTATTCACACGTGTATTACGATTTCCGGATAATACAGTTATAGCATGAATAAAAGACAATTATCATGAACAAGGAAATATAATAATAACTAATTTATTATTGCCTCTAGGGCATATTTCCAACAGCCTCCATATCTGTCCAATATGCTTTAACGCGGGCAAGAGCCATTCGTGCACCCTCTATGCACGCTGACCTTCTCATGGCGTCGATCTGAGATACGGCACCGAGGAATTGCTACACCAAACCAAAATAATTGTCCGGCTTAGGACCCTTCGGCCAAAGATGGTCTATTACAGACCGCATTGCAAGCCCATACAGCCTGTGATGCTCAGCCACAACAACCATTTTCTCACTCAATGGCAATGGGTGCGCAGGAGCATTAAATTGAGACCAGAACAGCTTCTCCACTTCTTTATCACCTTGGTCCTCGAAAAACTTGGCCGCATCAGCTGTACTCTTCGCCAAGTCCGCATACGCGTCTGTAGGACTCCAGCATCGATCCAGGGGAGCATACTTCGGATCCAAAAACTTCATCTGCAATAAGTAGGGGCTCCCAGCCGCGATTTTCCCGGCCTATCGAAGCTCCTCCCGCACATCCCTGATTTCGGTCCACATCTCCTTGGCTGCATTAAGTGCCTTGTTCAGGTCAGCCGAATTAACCTGATTCTCCTTTTTAAGGAGCTCATACCGGTCGGCGGCATTTTTCAACTCCACAGCCATTTCGGCTATCTTGTCCTCGCTTCGGTGATGAGCAGCCTGTTCGGCTCTCAACTCTTTGGCCGCCTTTAGGGCAGCCGCTTTGCTAGCCTGAGCTTGTTCCTTGGCCTGGGCAAGTTCCTCCCTCAGGGCTTCCATGGCAGCAGCACCCTCTACAATCCAAGCATATCGCAGTAATATGATGCCCCTTTCAAATCTTCCTATAAAACATATTTAGGAAAGCAGGGCACATACCTTGTGACTCGTTCAGCCGCTTATTCACCAGCGTGATATCGACATCAATAGCTCCAATCTTCCTCCTTAGTTTGGCAACTTCAACGGACTGGTCGGCTGCCCGATCCTTAGACACATGCGCATATATACAGCACAGTCATTACTTACACAATACGATCCTCCGTTTGCCGCCTAGGGCAGGCAACCAGAGTCTCAGGGGCTACTATCTATATGGAGCACACCTAGCACGTGCCTCACAGCCAAGAAATTATGTATTTTTCATTACATACCTCAAAGCCTCTGAGCAGGCTCGTAAATGCTTCATTCAAAGCGCTTGTGGCGGATGAAATCTTCTTGAGCACCGTGCTCATTAATGAGCGGTGCTCCTCCGAGAGTGCAACTCATTCCAGAAGGCCCGTCAGTATGTCCGGCTGGACATCGACCTGTGCCAGACCTTTCTCATTGCCCCCCGTGGGAGCCGACCGCTCTGGGCTCAGGGCGGCCGAAGGAGTAGCCTCTAGCTTCGGCAGGTCCGGACTCCTCCGTGACGACACCTCGGGGCCCGCCTCATGAGGCGGAGAAGTTGGTGGGGTCTCACTCTCCATCATCTCCGGAGGGAGATCCCCAGAAGATGAACTCTGTTGAGAAGAGCTACTAGCCGGACTGCAAAAAATGAATCTTGGTTACTATTCTCGATGAAATGCAGTACCTACAAATTAACGATTAACTCATAACTCGGTTGAGGGCTGGCCCGTCGGCGGGCACGACGCGGTAAGGGCGCCCTTCGGGGCAGGGCCCCCGGGTGACGTTTTCTTCCCCTACTTGGGCACCTCCGTCTCCCAGTCTTCGGAGGCGGCCCTCTTCTTCCCGCGCAGGAGGAGGCATTAGACTCCCCTCCCCGACTATCCTCCTTAGGGGAGGTAGCAATTCCCCCGGTTCGGATGCACAGTGTGTGAAGTTCGGCTTCACTGTTCTTCCCTTCGTCTTTCCCTGAGGGCATTTTGCTAAGCACCTGGCCAAGCATCTTGGCTATGGTAGGACTAGGCGAGCCTTCAGGAAGTGGCACCGGACACCTGATTCTCTCCGCTTTGCTGAGCCATTCCTGGCCACGGGGGATTTTTAGAATGATGATTATGATAAATATAAACAAAGTGTCCGGTTTCGGGGTTACTTACTTGGGTATCTAGGCAATTGCAGCTTAGGCCCGCATCCTCGGTGGTGTCCGGACACTTTACTTGTGGTCCGAAGAATAATTTACACATCCCTTCGAGCTTCAGGCTGAAGAAGTGCTTAATAGTCCGCAGACCCTCTGGATTGAACTCCCACATCCGGAGAGGCCGGCATTTGCACGGCAACATCCGTCGGATTAGCATTACCTGAATTATGCCTACAAGGTTAATGTCCCTTTCAAGAAGCTCCCGGATACGGCTCTGCAGTGTTGGTACATCACTAGCAGACCCCCAATCCCGTCCCACATTGGTCCATGATGCTAGTTGTGACGGAGGGCCCGAGTGGAAGTCGGGGGCAGCCACCCAGTTTGTGCCTCTGGGAGCCGTGACATAAAACCACCTCCGCTGCCATAAATCGGATACCTCTGGGAAAGAACCCTCTGGCCATGGGGCATCAGCGTTCCTGCTTATTATGGCACCTCCGCACTCCCGTGTCGCCCCTCGATCATCTTCGGCTTCACATTGAAGGTCTTGAGCCATAAGCCAAAGTGTGGAGTGACGTGGAGAAAAGCCTCGCACACAATGATGAACGACGAGATATGGAGGATAGCGTCCGGAGCTAGATCGTGAAAATCTAACCCGTAATAGAACATGAGCCCCCTCACAAAGGGATCAAGGGTGAGGCCCAAGCCGCGGAGGAAGTGAGGAACAAATATGACGATCTCATTAGGCTCGGGAGTAGGGATGACCTGCCCTGGAGCAGGAAGCCTGTGCTGGATGTCGGCAGTCAGATATCCGACCTCCCTAAGCCTCGCAATGTCCTCCTCTTTGATCGAGGAAGCCACCCACCGGCCTTGAAGGTTGGATCCGGACATACTGGAGAATCTGGGGTGTTTGAGTTTGGGTCTCGGGTGTTAGAACTCGAGATGCAAAAGGGCGCAAGGGTGGTGGAAAATAGGTATAGGCCTCGACCCCTTTATAAAGGGGGTGAATATCAAGAGTCTTCAGCGTGACCGCTTGAGACTTATCTAAAAACACAGAGTCATACCAACAGTCGTCGTGGGGTGGCGCACGCTCGTATTGATGGAAGATCCCGTAATAAGGGGAACACGATCTCTGCTTTGGCAGGGCGTGCCAATAAAACCGCCTCACAACGTGTGTCGAGGTGGGCTAAGAAAAACCGGTTCGTGTTGGGCTGGGCCATGATACAAGGGCATAGCACACAAAGATTGCTAGCAGATCAGATTTATACTATGCCCCCTACGGTGGTATGTGAAGATCATCTTGCGGATCCGGACACGGTTCAAGTGTTCGATGATTACTTTGGAGTATTCGGAGACGGAACCCGCCTTGCAATGCCGAAGACAAGACTGCGCACTGGACTCATTGTCATTGAAGCCTGGTTCAGGGGCTGCTGAGGGAGTCCTGGATTAGGGGGTATCTGGACAACCAGACTATATACTTTGTCCGGACTGTTGGAGTGTGAAGATACAAGACTCAAGACTCCTTCCCGTGTCTGGATGGGACTCTCCTTTGCGTGGAAGACAAGCTTGGCGATCCGGATATTATATTTCCTTCCTTGTGACCGACTCCGTGTAAACCCTAGCCCCCTCCGGTGTCTATATAAACCGGAGGGTTTGGTCATTAGAGGGACGATCACAATCATAATCATCATAGGCTAGCTTCTAGGGTTTAGCCTATACGATCTCGTGGTAGATCTACTCTTGTACTACTCATATCATCAATATCAATCAAGCAGGAAGTAGGGTTTTACCTCCATCGAGAGGGCCCGAACCTGGGTAAACACTGTGTCCCTTGCCTCCTGTTACCATTAGCCTAAGACGCACAGATCGGGACCCCCTACCCGAGGTCCACCGGTTTTGACACCGACACCTGGCCCGATAAGCAGACATAACCTTGTGTGCCTGTTGTTGTTGTTGTTGAGATGGTACCGTGTCCCCGTTTGGGACAGTTTGAGTTTTGCCAGGACGGTGGTCGTTGATGCCTTTGGTAGGCACGGGGCCACCCATTACTTAGCCTAGTGGGGAGTTAGTCGAAGTGGCCGAGAGAGTGTCATGGCAATGGGGGAATTTCGTCAGAATGTCGTTGGTCCACCCGAATGGGAGTGCGAGGCCATGGGTTCTGTGGTGTGGGTACAATGCGCTACCTCTGCAGAGTGTATTTAATCTATCGATAGTCGCGTCCTCGGTTACGAACACAACTCGTACATAGGTCACACCATGGATCAACTTTTATAAAGTAATCTTGCACACTAAGTTATTTGCATGGCACTGGTTGAGGGCTGATGATGTCAGTGAGACTTACCGTTGTGGGAACCAAGTGTGGTTTCGTTTGTGATCCGTGCATAATCACCGTTCGGTTAAGAGGTAAACCGTTGAACCAAGTGTGGTTCCATTTTTTTGATCCGTGAATGATCAGCGTTTGGTTACGAGGTAACTCGTTGGTAAGAGAGTCTGAGGGACTCGGTGCACGAGTTTGGTCGCATGGCATGAATAGCATGTTGTTATTTGCATTCAACTTGATTAAATGTCATGATATTGTTGGTCATTATGTTTATGCTTGTTGTGAGCTTGCAAGTACATTCAATGTACTGACCTGGCGTGTTATGCTAGATTTCAAGCAAGTCTAACTGGATCGGGGTGTTGTCGTGTCTAGATCGTGTCCACATCGGTGTCCCTGTGCTATGGAGTCCCACTTCGTTGTCGTTCCACTATCGCGTAGTTGTCATGATAGAGGCCCCTTTATGTTCACGAAATAATGTACATATTGTTCAGCCGCACCGTGTGTGCCGCTTGACCTCTCTACTTGATGTAATATCACACTATGTTTCCGCTAGCATCAATAAATCGGGTTTTTTATGTACCAAGATGTTGTGTGTTTCCAGAAGACTTGATCTCTAGGTTGGCAATGGAAGGTAAACTGGTTGATCTGAGCTGGGGTTGGCAATGCAAGCTAAAGTAACAATTCATTCACAAGTGCCGTGGGAAACCACGACCACCTATGGGGCTACGAGCCCCTTTTGGTTTAGCGGGGGGATGGGCACACTGCACAGAGAGCGGAGAAGCGTGGCACAACGCGACAGAGATCACACAGGTAGTTTTTACCCAGGTTCGAGCTACCGCGAGGCATAAAATCCTACTCCTGCTTTGGTGGATTGATGGTGGAAAAGGTGGTGGTGAGCGCAGCACAATTGCTCGGCAGGGTTGCCTTGGAGCGAAAGTGGCTAGCTCGTATGGATGTGTGAGGGTTCGAGCTTGCTAACTTCGTGAACCCTTTCTACGGTTTCCATGGGCCTCCTTTTATAGATTAAGGGGTAACCACAGTGGCAAATCAGTCTTTACATACTGATTAGATAGCAAACAGTGCTATCATACCTAACTCTGGAGGATGGCAAAGCGCATTAAATGCGCCACCGAGTGTCACATCACAGTGTGCGCGACAGCCCTTGCAGGGCTGTTTTGCCAGCTTCACGCCTGCTTGCTTGACTTGTCTCAGGACGGGTGTCATATGGAGGTGTTTGCTGTAGGAAGTGGCTGCCATGTGGCGAAAAGAAGCCAGTTAGTCACCTTGGGGCTTGACACCGCACTGATCTATGACTTGCATCGCTCGTGAGGTGGAGCGGTGGAGTGGCATGCCTCCGCAAGCCCCGACAGGCTTGCTGGGACGATCTTGAAGATTGCTTCCAGGGCAAACCCAAACTTGCCAGGCTCGCCTGCTTGGCAAGGGAGGTTCTTTCCTTAGCAATATCTTTCTCCTCTAGTTCGTCTTGGTTTTCTTGATATGCAATTGGATCCTTTAAGGAATTGATCCCCCTTGCTTGGTCTGATCTTGGTGCTGTAATCTTTTTCCTTGGGCCTGTGCACAGTGTGGGCCCAGGGTGTGTTGCACCGACAGGAGCCCCCGGGCCTGGCACGAATGCGTCGCTGGGTGTCATTGGGACAGGCCCTAACCAGTGCACATGCAAGAGCGCAAGAGTGGCTCTGCCCTTTGAGATCTTCTTTGCTTCTTCCTTAACCCGAGCTTGGGCCAGTTTCTGATTCTTTCGCGTGTCGCGTAACGCCAATCTTGGTGGGGGAATCCTTGTAATGGCTCGTGAATGACTTTAACACATGGGCGGGTAACTACCAATTCACTCTTCCCACCATGCCCTTATCCTTAGCCACGTATGCTGCATGCATTGAGTGGGGTAGGTAATGGAGGCGCGTGGTGCAGAAGAACATCAAGGCAGAGGCCCGGTCTTCTTGGATTGGTGGAGGAGGATGGCGGTTACCCGCCGGGGAATCAGCCCCCAACCCCTAGCTCGCCTATAAAAGGAGGAGCGGGGGAGGAGCGAAGGCTTTCATCCACATCCCTCTCTTCCTCCATCTTTTGCTTTCTCTTGGGTATGCTGGAAGGGAGAGCCCGGGGCCAGGCCCCGGGCCCTAGCTTAGAGTTGATGATGCCAAGTGCTCGTGCTAATTCCTGGGGAGTGAGTCTGGTCCAGGTCCAGAGGTGGCACGGTGGGTGAGCCATTTGCGGTGCAGGAGATATCAAGCATTCCCATTGTGGTGAAATGCTTGCTCCCTCTGCCTTAGCTGGCCCTCTAGCAGGGAGCATGATGCCCTTCCGTGAGCCGTTGCGGCCCGTCGACCTGGCGACCAGGCTCTTGGAGCCTTCAACGCCCGTTCGGGATGCAGGGCTTGGGATCATTGGAAATCCCAGCACTGCCTCTTCCCTCGGAACTAGGGTTGATGTTGAAGAAGAGGGCGCCTTCCTGCCCGCCAAGGTGGGGAGCGGCGTACCTCGAGCGCCCTGGTCACTGCGACTGCCCACCGGCATCTTAGGGAAGGTGTCAGACCGAGAGGCCGGCATCTTCCTGGAGTGGTGTTGATGAAGATGAAGCCAGGGAACATGGAGAAGGCGGGAGGCAGGCCGTCAGGTCGGAGTATGATTGCACCGATATGTTCGTCTCGTACTGGCGACCTGCCACCTCGTCTTTCCGTTCTCCCCCTCCCCTTCCCGGCACCATCATCACCGGCCTCCTGATTTCTGGGGAGGGGGCCGCTCTCTTGGTGCCTTCGCCTCCTCCAGCAGTCGTCCAGCTGAGCTCCAAAGGCCTTCCCTACCGGTGCTCGCGCTGGGGCTTCTAACTGGCCCTGGAGGTGGTGACCAGGGTACCACCGAGCTGCTCCTTCCGCTCTCCTCCTTCATAGCCTCACCACTCCCGATCTTGTCAGGCTGTGCCCGGCAGGCCATGACGGGACCGTGGTGGGCTTCTCCTTTGAGCGCTCCTCCTTCCCCTTCTTTTCCCACTGCAATACCTGGGATAAGAGGAATAGGGAGAGGAGTTTACGGGGCACTTATCTTTTTTCAATCTTAAATTTGTAGGCACTTGCCAAATTTTAGTTCGAATAATATAATCTCTTGAATCCATGTTTGTGTCCTGTAAGGTGCGTACTTGTTTGCTCTGCATATTAATAAAAAAGGTGAACCTTGCCAGGGACTCGTGCATGTATATGTCCATGTAGAGGTGGGATGCCTCCATATTTTTAAATAAACGAGTTCCCCCGGCAGGCTATCCTAGCCTACCGGGCACAAACCGTAAAGAGGGACCAGCCCCCTGCCGGTCCTTATCCATCAAAGGCCACCGCGACCACCCCAACCAAAGCATTGTTCGAGTCGAAGGGTAGGAGCACATAAGTTTCAAAGGATAGCAGGGTTTCCTTATGCACAAGTTTTTCTTACATAACACGTATGGATAAGAGGAAGAACTTATCTATTTGGCTTGCCGGAGACCGTAGTGCTGGCTTGTCTTCTCATCGTCTCTTGGGGACTGAGTACACGGCAGGAGCCTGCAGTTTGTGTAGATGAACATGATGCCAGATGTGATCTTATCTACATGAACATGCGATGCTCATGATATGCCTATGCATGCATGCAACTTGCCACCCCCCGAGCGCTTCATTTATTTCTCTGTTGCTCAGGGTCTGTGCCTGGCTTTCTACAAGGGGTTACATGCAACTGAGGCAAGGCCTGTACAAAAGGGTGGCTGTCGGGCAGGGCCTGACAGCTGCAACTTACAGGTAGAACTTGCAGAGATGCTCAATATTCCATGATTTTTGCAATTGAATGTCATCTCCAGTCTCCAGATGGACTGCGCCAGGTCTGGTGACTCGTACTACCCGGTAAGGGCCTTCCCACTTTGGTGACAACTTGTTTGTACCCTTGGCGGACTGAACGCGCCTAAGGACAAGGTCACCTTCCTAAAAACACCAGGCATGAACCCTGTGGCTATGATAGAGACGCAGGGCTTGCTGGTAGGGTGCGGCACACGTAGAAGCCCGGAGACAGTTCTCCTCGAGAAGCACAACATCGTCACATCGGTGCTATTCTTGTGCTACTTCATCGTAGGCAAGTACTCGAGGTGACCCGTAAATGAGTTCCGTGGGGATAACTGCCTCTGCCCCATACGCTAGGGAGAAGGGAGTCTACCCGGTAGCTCGATTTGCTGTCATTCCGAGGGACCAAAGAACCACCGGCAGCTCATCGATCCATCGCCTGCCGCACTTCAGCAGCTTATCAAATGTTCTTGTCTTCAGGCCCCGCAGCACTTCAGCGTTCGCCATCTCATCTTGTCCATTGCTTCTGGGATGTGCCACAGAGGCAAATGAGATCTTGCTTCCAAGGGCACAAACATATCGCATGAACGCGTGGCTCGTGAATTGGGTGCCATTGTCAGTGATGATCCGGGCAGGCCCCGAAGCGGCACACCAAATCTTTCAAGAACTTGATAGCTGACTGAGCAGCCACCTTTCTCACGGCTGCTACTTCTGGCCACTTTGTAAACTTGTCGATTGGAACGAACAAGAATTCAAAGCCCCCGGCAGCTCGGGGGAAAGGGCCGAGGATATCGAGCCCCCAGGCCAAAAACGGCCATGACAAAGGGATTGTCTGAAGTGCTTGCGCAGGCAGATGGATATTCTTGGAATGGAACTGGTAGGCTTCACACTTTGTGACTAGCTCGACCGCATCTTGGAGGGCTGTGGGCCAATAGAATCCTTGCCGGAATGCTTTCCCAACCAAAGCCCTTAATCCATTGTGGGAGCCGCACATGCCTTTGTGTATTTATTCCAGCAGTTCCTTTCCTTCTTCCCGACAAATGCACTTTAATTTCACACGTTGGGACTTCTTCTGTACAAAGTGTCATCGACAAACTGGTACATATTGGCCCTCTGGGCTACTCTTTCCGCTTCTTCTTGCTCTTCGAGAAGTTCTCCGGTTTGGAGGAAATGGACTATGTGCCTTGCCCAAGTTGGAGCCCGTGGCTCGGCAACAAGGACTAGCGGCACCTCCTCATTCATGCGGGCGCATCCCTCGACCACGGGGACTAGTGTCCCGGTAGGAGGGTGCGGCTTGACAATCGAAGGGGAGTTGTTTCCGGCAGGGTCCCTGCCAGGAACCGCAAGGGGATCTAGCGGGAGAGGCTTACCGGAGTCCAATTTCCTTCTCTTTCAGGACATTGTTGTCGGGGATACAGAGGGCTGAGTAAGATGGAGAACAAAAGTTCCCAGTTCCACAAGAAGCTTCTGCACAGCGCACTTTGACAGATGATCAGCTATGCTGTTTTCCGCACGGGGTACGTGCTCCGTTTGCAATCCGTCAAACTACTCCTCCAATCTTCTCACTTCCTCGACGTATGCCTCCAACAATGGACTTTGGTAATTGATACGTCTCCAATGTATCTATAATTTATGAAGTATTCATGCCATGTTTACAATAATTTTATATGGTTTTGGTATGATTTGCATGGAACTAACCCGGACTGACGCTGTTTTCAGCAGAACTACCATGGTGTTGTTTTTTGTGCAGAAACGGAAGTTCTCCAAATGAGCTGAAACTTTTTGACGATTTTTTTTGAAACAAAAGAGACCCCCGAAGCTTCATGGGAGGGCTAGAAGAGCCACGAGGAGGGCACAACCCACCGGGGCGCGTCTGGGGCCTTGCCCGTGCCTCGGTGTATCGTGCTCACCTCGAGGCCCATCTGGACGTGAGACCGACGCCAAAATTCCTATAAATAGAGGAACCATCAGAAATAACCCTAGACCAAAATTTCCGCTGTCGCAAGCCTCTGTAGCCACCGAAAACCAATTGGGAGCCTGTTCCGACACCCTGTCGGAGGGGGAGATCATCACCAGTGGCTATCTTCATCATCCCAGCGGCCACCACGATGAGGAGGGAGTAGTCCACCCTCGGGGCTGAGTTTTTGTACCAGTAGCTACGTGTTTAATCTCTCTCTCTCTCGCACGATCTTGAGATGTCACGATCTTGATGTATCATGGGCTTTGTTAACATAGATGGATCATATGGTGTTTCTCCCCTCTCTACACTTGTTGTGATGAATTGAGTCTTTACCCTTTGAAGTTTTGTCTTGTCGGATTGAATGTTCAGATCTGAGAACACATGATATATGTCTTGCATATGAATACCCGTGGTGGCAATGGGGTATTATTTTGATTCACTTGATGTATGTTATGGAACTCAACTTGCGGATTTCCAATGTGACTTTGGGGTAATCTATGCGTAGGGGTCGATGCACGTTTTTGTTATCTTTTCTCCGACAGAAACTTTGGGGTCTCCTTGTAGTTCTTTGTGTGGATTGAGTATTATGAATCTGAAGTTGTTTGATACATATCGTATAATTAACTCACGGGTACTCGCGGTGACATTGGGGTATCTAGGTGACATTAGAGTTGGTTGATATGTATCACATGGTGTTATTTTAGTACGAACTCTTGATTAGATCGATCGGAAAGAATAGCTTGCTGTTATTTTAGTACGAACTCTAGGATAGATTGATCAAAAAGAATAGCTTTGAGGTGATTTCGTAACCTACAAACAATTTCTATCTTTTGTTCTCCGCTAATAGGAACTCGGGAGTGATTCTTTATTGCACTTTGAGGGATAATCATATGATCCAACTATGTTAGCATTGTTGAGAGATTGCACTAGTGAAAGTATGCACCCAAGGCCTCATTTTCCATCATTGCAATACCGTTTGTGCTCCGTTTTTCTATTTACTACCTTGCTGTTTTTTATTGTTTGCACTACAACAACTCATATCTGTTGTCCATACTACACTTTTATCACCATCTCTTCGCCAAACTAGTGCACCTATACAATTTGCCATTGTATCGGGTGTGTTGGGGACACAAGATATTTCTTGTATTTGATTGCAGGGTTGCTCGAGAGAGACTATCTTCATCCTACACCTCCCACGGATTGATAAACCTTAGGTCATCCACTTGAGGGAAAATAGCTACTATCCTACAAAACTCTGCGCTTGGAGGCCCAACATGAGTCTACAAGAATAAAGTTGCATAGTAGACATCAAGCTCTTTTCTGGCACCGTTGCCGGGGAGCAATAGCGTGGGGTGAATATTCTTGTGTGTGCTTGTTTGCTTTATCACTAAGTAGTTTTTATTTTCAGTTCTAAGTTGTTCTCTATCTTTAGTTATGGATATGGAACACAAAACACCAAAAAATTAGTGGTACTTGCTACTCATGGAGATGGGGAACCTCCTAAAACCCTCGATGATCGTTATGTGAAATATATTATGCACTACTAATCCTAAGAAAACCCCATTCAACTTGATAATGGGAGTAATGTTGGATCAACGTGAATACTTTAGGGATTATCGCTTGACACAAAAAGGGAAACTTTTATGGGATCAAATTTATATGTTGCATTGGTACGCTCGGGATTTATGCTTGAGATATAATTATACTTATTGCTCTAGGATGAATGCTCCACATCTTCCCTTTTCATGCAAATTTAATGACAATGAAACCTTAGCTTCTTATGCTAATGGTAGATATGATTATTATGATGTGGAACGAATAGAAGAATTTGTTGCTTTTAAGGGTGCTTATGAAATTGAATCTTTGTTTGAAAAGTATGAAGATTTTGATGATTCAGTTTATAGACTGAAATTATTTCCATCCTTAAATATTGCTATGATAACTATAAATACAATTCTGACATTGATGCGTTTATTGAGAAAGTTTTCGTTGTCCAAGAAGAGACTAACATTTTGCAGGAGTCTGTGGAAGAAGGAATTGATGAAACTGTGAGCTCATTGGATGGAAAAGATGATGAGGAGAGTGAAGAACCTTCTAATGAGAGTAACTCTTCAACGCATACATTGTTAAAGGATGAAAGCTATGATAATTGATATGATCCCGTTGATTCTTTTGAAATATCCCTTTTTGATGAACTTGATGCTTGTGGCCATGATGCCAATATGAATTATGCTTATGGAGGTGAACTTGCTATTGTTCCTTATGTTAAACATGAAATTGTTGCTATTGCACCCACACATGATAGTCGTATTATCTTGTTGAATTCTCCAAACTACACTATATCGGAGAAGTTTGCACTTGTTAAGGATTATATTGATGGGTTTCCTTTTACCTTTGCACATGATAATTTTTATGAATATAATATGCATGTGTTTGCTGCTCCTACTTGCAACCATTATGAGAGAGGAACTACATCTCCACCTCCTTTTGTTTCCAACACGATGAAATTGCAAGAAACTGCTTATGCTATGTATTGGCCTTTATTTGATGTGCATGAATTGTTCTTGTATGACATGCCGATGCATAGGAAGAGAGTTAGACTTCGTCATTGCATGATATATGTTGCTTTGTGCTCACTACTAAATGCCAAATCATTGTTAATTAAAATTGGCTTTGATATACCTTGGGATCTAGGTGGATCCATTACTTGAGCACTTTATGCCTAGCTTAATGGCTTTAAAGAAAGCGCTGCCAGGGAGACAACCCGGAAGTTTTAGAGAGTCATTTATTTCTGTTGAGTGCTTTTATAAAGTTTAAAAAGAAAAAATATATAGGGGAACTTAAAAAATTTCCACAAAAGAGAAGTGATTGAAAGGTGATGCATTGCAGAAGCGAGGGTCGACCTAGAACACTTGTGTTCATGCTCATGGAAACAATGTAGAATTTTTCATGAAGATTCTCACAAAAATAATTATCCCCTTGTACAATTCCATTGTATTATAAAAATAATGTGCCAAGATTTGCCTTTAGGATGAGTAGATTGTTTGTTGGTATGTGCGATGCAGAAACAGAAACTTTGGTTGTAGCGTGAAACAGAAGAGAGCAGAGAGGGAGATCCAATCTCGGAGGGGCTCCTGCCCCTCAGCCGCCATGGAGGCCATGGACCAGAGGGGGAACCCTCCTCCCATCTAGGGGGAGGCCAAGGAAGAATAAGAAGGAGGGGTTCTCTCTCCCCCTCTCTCCCGGTGGTGCCGGAGTGCCGCCGGGGCTAGGATCGTGACGACGATCTTCATCAACAATCTTGCTACCGTCAACACCAAGTATATCCCCCTCTATGCAGAGGTATAACACCCCTTCTCCCTGCTGTAATCTCTACTTAAACATGGTTCTCAACTCCATATATTTATTTCCCAATGATCTATGGTTATCCTATGAAGTTTAAGTGGATCTGTTTTGTCCTATGGGTTAATCGTGATCTTGGTTGCTATGATTGTATATTTTATTTTTGGTGCTATCCTACAGTGCCCTCCATCTCATGCAAATGTGAGGGCCCCCCGCTGTAGGGTGTTGCAATATGTTCATGGTTTGCTTATTGTCAGTGTTGCGGGGGTGACAACAGCCTAAATGCGGATAAGTGGGTTATGGCGAATGGGAGTAAAGAGGACTTGATACTTAATGCTATGTTTTGGTTTCACGACCTTAATCATCTTTAGTAGTTGCGGATGCTTGCTAGAGTTCCAACCATAAGTGCATATATCCAAGTAGAGAAAGTATGTTAGCTCATGCCTCTCCCTCATATAAAATTACAAGAATGATTACCCGTACTTGTTATCGATTACCTAGGGACAAATGACTTTCTTGTTGACAAAAGCTATCCACTTTTATTACCTTGCAATTTATCCGTAGTTTTACTCTCACAAAGTACTCATAGTTTTATCCTTGCAAAATAGTTTCATACTTGTTTTAGGTAAAGCAAACGTCAAGTGTGCCTAGAGTTGTATCGGTGGTCGATAGAACTTGAGGGAATATTTGTTCTGCCTTTAGCTCCTCGTTGGGTTCGACGCTCTTATTTATCGAAGAAGGCTACAAACGATCCCCTATACTTGTGGGTTATTAGTATTCCTTATTGACTTGTCTCACCACAAGTTGTGAATCTCCTTGAATGATCAACGCTTCTTGATTCCCAATTCTGTGGCAATCCTGAGCCTGGCAAGGAGCCCTTCATACTCTGTTGTATTGTTGGTTGCCTCCTCCCGAGGAAAATGCATCTGGACGACGTACTTCAGGTGCTCCCCAGTGGGAGCAACGAGAAGCACGCCAACCCCATACATGATCCATTCTTGGCATGATTCCTTGTTGGGGATGACTGTTTCCATCACTCCCTCATCAGGGGTTGGCATCCATTCTGCAATAAACTCTGTCAATGCCCTGCTCTGAATCGTTGATGTGCTTTCAAACTTCAGGCCAAAGATGGATAACTCCAATGCCCATTCCACTATTCTGCCGGTATCCTCTGGGTTTTGGAGTATCTTTTACAACGGCAAGCGTGCAACAATTGCGATCTCATGGGCTTGGAAGTAGTGGTGCAGTTTCCTTGAGGCCATGACAAGGCCAAAAATCAATTTTTGCATGCCAGAATACCTGGATATAGCCCCCTGCATCAAGGAGCTGACGAAGTATACTAGGCTCTGCACCACTTTCTTCCTTGCCGCGTCCTTGGGGTTTCCTTCGCTTCCGTGCTCCTCTTTGTCCTGATCCATATCTGGCCTTGCCGGTCTATTCTCTCTTTCTGCTCTGGGTGGGACACCTGCTAAGGTTGCTCTCTCTTCCACTTCTTGTTGTGCCACCAATGCTGCACTAACCACTTGATTAGTCCTGCCAGATATAGCAGCAATGGTTCCTTTGGTTCGGGTGCAACCAAAGTGGGCATAAAGACAAGTAGGTCTTCAAATCTTGCAATGCTGCATCTGCTTCCGGGGTCCACTTCATAGGTCATGCCTTCTTCAAAATTTTGAAGAACGGTAGGATGTGCTCGGCAAACTTGGAGATGAATCTGTTAAGCGCAGCAACACTTCTTATCAGACGCCTCACATCCTTAACTATATTGGGTGCCTGAATCTTCTCGATGGCCTTGCTTATCTAGGTTGGCCTCGATCCCACGGTAGGACACAAAGAAACCAAGTAGCTTGCCGGAGGGAACATCAAACACACACTTCTCCGGGTTCAGCTTCAAGTTGATCTTGCGCAGATTAGCAAATGTCTCTTCCCAATCCTGGATGAGGGTTGATTTTCCCTTGGTCTTGACCACAATATCATCCATATAATCTTCAATGTTCCTATGCAATTGGGGCTCGAAACCAATTTGGACTGCTCTTGCAAAACTAGACCCAACACTCTTCAACTTAAAAGGCATGCACACAAAGCAGTATGTGCCACATGGGGTGATGAAGGAGGTCTTCTCTTCGTCTTCCTTGGACATGAATATCTGTCGGTACCCAGAGTATGCATCCAGAAAGGAGGGTAAATCACACTCGAAAGTGGAAACCACAATCTGATTGATGCCCGGCAAGGGGAATGAGTCCTTCGGGCATGCCCTGTTCAAATCCATGAAGTCTATGCAAAGCCTCCATTTCCCATCAGCCTTGCGCACAACCACTGGCTTTGCTAACCATGTTGGATGTAGTACTCCTCTGACCAAATCAGCTACCTCAAGTTTCTTGATCTCCTCGGCAATGAACTGCTGCCGCTCCAAGGCCTACTTCCGCACCTTCTACTTGTCGGGTCGGGAATGTGGACAGACAGCAAGGTGGTGCTCGATTACCTCCTTGGGAACACCGGGGATATCAGATGGTTGCCAAGCAAACACATCGATATTCGCCCGCAGGAAGGCAATGAGCGTGCTTTCCTATTTGTCATTGAGGGTGGCACTGATAGTAAAAGTACCAGTAGTGCCAGCCAGCCCTACCGGGACCTTTTTCACATGGGGTGCAGCAGCCTTGGTCCTCTTGCTGTTGGAATGCTCTGGCACGTCATCAACAAGCATGGCACACTCCATAGAGGTACGCTTCCCGGATTCCTTGCCGGTGTCCCTACTATCCTTCTTGTTTCCTTTGTTTTCCTTGGCGGGCACTGCGGCTTTAGCGGCCTCTACCACGACTGCATCCCGGTACATCTTATCCACGCAAATCATTGCATCTTTCTTGTCTGATGGAATGGAAATGACGCCCATCGGCCCTGGCTTCTTCAAGGTGTTGTAGGCATAGTGGGATGCCACCATGAATTTGGCCAGGGTTGGGCACCCAAGGATCCCATTGTACGGCAGGGGGAGGTCGACCACATCCAATAGAATCTTCTCAGTCCGGTAGTTTAACTCTCCCCCAAATGTCACTGGCAACGTGATCTTTCCCTTAGGATGACTCCTGCCAGGATTGACTCCTTGAAACGTGCCCATGGCCTTACGCTCTTCCTCTGCTATTTGGAGTTTGCTGATAACTTGTGGGGAAATCATATTCAATCCGGCTCCGTCGTCAACCAACATCTTTGTGACTTTGAGGTTGCGGATTGTTGGTGAGACCAACAACGGCAAGCACCCTACCGAAGTGGTGTGGTTGGGGTGATCCTCTTCATCAAAGATGATGGGCATGCATGACCATTTGAGCGGCCTCTGAGACCCTGCCGCTGGCTCCATGGCATTGACCTCACACGCCAACTGCTTAAGTTGGCAGTGAGAGGAGTGCAAAGATGCACCCCCGTAAATGCACAGAGCGTCAGTAGCCTTCTAGAACTTCTGCTCACTGGTTTCCTCTTCATTCCTTCTGTCACTTTCATCATTGCAATCCTCCTTCTCTCGGCCCTTGGTGGGTTTCCCTTAGTTCCAAAGAGCCTTGCCGGGGTGATTTGCTTCACCGCCCTAGCCCTTTCCTCCAGTACCGTTCTGACCTTTTTCCTTATCACGCTTCTCATACTCAGCCCTTTGCTTCTTGACGAGCTGCTCAACCTGATGACACTCCTGGAGATCGTGGCCCTTGGTCCGATGTATCTTGCAGTACGGTCCATCACCTTTCCCAGCTTTCTCGGCAACGGCAGCCTCTCGGCAGTGAGCGCGCGTGACAACTTCCTTGCCGGGGGCTTCGGCTTTAGCCTTCTTTCTGGTACTAGGCTTGCCCGATCTCTCAACTGTCAACACTTCCTTATCCTTGCGCTTCTTATTGCACTTCTTGTTTTTTCTGACTAGTGGTCTTGTCGTCATCCTCTGAGTCGATGACGACGCAATGTTCCTCTCCATGGATTTTCCTTCCCTCCTCCACCCGAGCACACTTGTCCACCAAGGTATACAGCTCCTTCATAGTCTTGGGCAACCGAACGTTCATCTTGGAATGTATCCTGCAGTTGCACATGCTGGATTGGAAGGCAGCAATCAAAGCTGCTGGGTGCATATCTGGGATATTTCTGTGGACTCGATGAATCTCTGCAAGTACTTTTGCAGAGTCTCTCCTTCTTTCTGCTGGAGAAGATGCAAATCGCTGGGCCGTCCTGGTTCTTAATGGCCGCCTGTGAAGGCGCCAGTGAACTCATGGCACATGTCAGCCCAGGTTGAAATGGAGTTCTCTGGCAGGTGCATCGGCCAAGACCTCACATTTGACTTGAGTGCCAAAGGGAAGTAGTTGGCGAACACCTTCTCATCTCTTCCCCTGGCAACCTGAACAGCGATCGTGTAGATGCTCAAGAACTCTACCGGGTTTCAGTCTCCCATCATACTTCTCGTGTATATCTGGCTTGAACATGCGAGCAGACATCCAACGGACTTGCCTTAGCTCATGGGTGAAGGCAGGGCACCCGACCTTGAAAGGCAGGCACCCACCATCTCCGAGCACGGGCTCGTCGACATCGGGGCCGTCGCACCCATTGGGCTAGCAGTGGTTGTCGCGGCACCGCTCGATGATGACACGCACGCCTTCCCTCTGCCTGTCCTCCGGAGCTTGTCATTGGCCTTGACATGCTCGAGGGTCGGAAGAGGCCATCGAGACGTCATCAGGTTCTTGGTTACGTGGCTCCCGTGCTGCTTGTCGTGGTGGGGACTGCACCGTAGGGGCAGCCCCCTCCGTACGGCCAGTCGCATGAGCCGTTGCCGTTGCCTGGGAGGCCGTGGTGGGCCAGCTTGCTGTGATAACCTCCACTCTCGCCTTTATGTTTATTTCGATCCTAAAAATCCCTCGAAGGAGATAATAAAGAACCCAAAGCAGATGGTATCCTACCTCCCACCTCGGTGAAACCAATCAGGCTTTGGATGGTGGCTCGCCACTCATCCATCTGATCGGTTGCCGGTGAAAATATAAACAGCAGCTGGGCCCATGCCATGGCCTCTGAGGCAGTGCTTGGCATATGTGATGATGATGTAGACCGCAGTGTCGCTTGGCTCCTGATAGTGCCAGTGGAGACTGCATCGTGCCCGCGTCGTTGTGAACCAGCCGCTTGGATGGTGTGGCTACGCGAGAGAAGCGCTTGAGGGCCAGCGGCTCCGTTGGGCACAGTAGTTGGGTCAGCTCGTTGCAGGGGTGGTGCGTACCCTGCGGTCGCGCCTGCAGCGGGGGTGGCTAGAGGGTTATGATTCGCCCCAGAATGTGTGCCACCACTGCGGTTGTGCCCTCCGGCGAGGAGAGAGGGTGGAGGCAAATAATCCCTCTATCCGTACCTCGAGGAGCGTGGCCACTGGGATGTTGCTGATGCCGTCCTTTCCCGGTGCCTCCCGCTTCTACTTCAGCCGCGGGGATGGTGGTGACAATGCCGCCTGCACCGACGACATCCCCCGCAGCGTTTGCATCCTCACACGTCCCCGCGTTCCCCATGATGTCTACGGTCGCGGGTGGTGGAGCCTTCGAGGTGGACAGGTGATTTGAAGCTCCAGTCTTCTTCTTGGGCGCCATAGTCGATGACGCCATCGATGACGAAAATGGCGATGAAGATGATGCGCTACTGACACTCTCGGGTTCGCGCAAGTGATCCCCCTACCTGGCGCACCAAAGATGTCGTGGGAAACCATGGCCACCTATGGGGCTACGAGCCCCTTTTGGTTCGGCGGGGGGATGGGCACATTGCACAAAGAGCGGAGAAGCATGCCATAGCGTAACAGAGAACACACAGGCAGTTTTTACCCAGGTTTGGGCTGCTGGGAGGCATAAAACCCTACTCTTGCTTTGGTGGATTGATGGTGGAAAATGTGGTGGGGGGCGCAGCACATTTTCCCGACAGGGTTGCCTTGGAGTGAAAGTGGCTACGCTCATATGGATGTGTGTGGGTTCGAGCTTGCTAAGCTCGCGAACCCTTTCTACGGTTTCCATGGGCCTCCTTTTATAGATTAAGGAGTCACCACAGTGGCAAATCAGTCTTTACATACTGATTAGATAGCAAACAATGCTATCATACCTAAATCTGCAGGCTGGTAGAGCGCATTAAATGCACCACCGAGTGTCACATCACAGCATGCCCGGCAGCCCTTGTAGGGCTATTTTGCCAGCTTCACGCCTTCTTGCTTGACACGTCTCAGGACGGGTGTCATATGGAGGTGTTTGCTGTAGGAAGTGGCTGCCATGTGGCGAAAAGCAGCCACTTAGTCACCTTGGGGCTTGACACCGCACTAATCTATGACTTGTGTCGCTTATGAGGTGGAGCGGTGGACGCTTGCCTCCGCAAGCCCCATTAGGCCTGTCGGGATGATCTGGAAGCTTGCTTCCTGGGAAAACCCAACCTCGCCTAGCTCGCCTGCCCGGCAAGGGAGGTTATTTCCTTAGCATTATCTTGCTCCGCTGGCTCGTCTTCGTTTTCTTGATTAGCACTTGGATACTTTAAGGAATTGATCCCCCTTGCTTGGTCTAATCTTGATGCTGTAATCTTTGTCCTTGGGCCCGTGCACAGTCTAGGCAACAGACCTAGGATTTGTTGCACCAATAACAAGGTAAAGTATGAATCAGAAACTTCATTGAAAACTAACAAACTATGATCGCAGTCACTGAAGAAATTGCAGTTTATCATAATATCGCAAAGAGTCAATGTCAGAGCTTTATAGCAAGTTCACATACTCAATCATTTTTTAGTCTTTCATAATTGCTAACACTCACGTGATACTTATGGGTTCAAAGTCTCAGCCGGACACAGAGAAAGATAGGGGCTTATAGTTTTGCCTCCCAACCTTTTGCCTCAAGGGTAACGTCAACAATAATACTTTATGAAAACCTACATCCGAGTGGATATATGTATCTGGATCTTTCTCCAACATAAAGTGCTTGCCAAAAGGAAAAAAGTGTAAAAAGGAAAGGTGAAGATCACCATGACTCTTGTATAAGGGTACAAGATAAAAGTAAAAGATATGCCCTTCGCAGAGGGAAGCAGAGGTTGTCATGCGCTTTTATGGTTGGATGCATAAAATCTTAATGCAAAAGAACGTCACTTTATATTGCCGCTTGTGATAAAGAACTTTATTATGCAGCCCGTCGCTTTTATTCTTCCATATCACAAGTTCGTAGAAAGCTTATTTTCTCCACACTAAAAGATCATACATATTTAGAGAGCAATTTTTATTGCTTGCACCGATGACAACTTACTTGAAGAATCTTTCTCAATCCATAGGTAGGTATGGTTGACTCTCATGGCAAAACTGGTTTAAGGGATGTTTGCAACCACAATTAGTATCTCTACTTGGTGCAAAAGCTTGGGCAAGCATAAGAGGGAAAGCAAGCTCAACATGTTGGAGGATCCATGATAATATCGAATATAAGGAAACATAACCCATTATGTTGTCTTCCTTGTCCAACATCAACCTTTTAGCATGTCATATTTTAATGAGTGCTCACAATCACAAAACATGTCCAAGATAATATATTTATATGTGAAACCTCTCTTTCTTTATTACTTCCTATTAATTGCAACAATGACCAAAAATATGCTTGTCAACCCCCAAATTTTTTTGTTCATCATACTTCTTATATGTGAAGTCATCACTCCCCATAAGATCATTATATGATCTTTTTGTTTCTTTTTATTCTTTCTTTTTCTTATTCCTCGAGATCATAGTAAGAAAACAAAACCCTCAACTCAAAACTCTTCTTTATTTTATAACCCACGGACTCGATTACATAGATAGATCACAAAGCAAAAACTCAAAGCTAGATCATACAAGAAACTTTATTCTACTAGATCAAGATATAATCAAAAGGGTCGAACAAAGAAACACGATAAAGGTAAAGATGTGAAGGTGATACGATACTGAGGCACCTCCCCCGAGCTTGGCAGTTGCCAAGGGAAGTTCCCATACCCATGTATTTAGATCTCTTTCTTCGGAGGTGGTGATGAGGGAGTTGATGATGAAGAAGGCTTGTCCTTTCTCCTCAGCTTACGCTTGAGGATGGAATTTTTCTCCTTCAGGTCATCGATCTCCTGCTCTAGTATTAATATCTTCTTACATAATTCTTGCTTATTCTCCTGCAAAAGACGAAAAGGGATAAACTCGATCTTAGGTTTCTTTGCTTTATTGGGCAGACTTGACTTTTTGAATTCCACGTGCATGTCCCTAGGTTGAGGTAGTGGGACTTCCTCTTCATTGGAACTTGTCTCCTCCTTTCCCTTCGGATCATAGCCTTCTTCTTCCTTAAATGTCCAACAATCATGCTCCACATTCCCGTAAACCTTGGGATCTCTAATGTAATCAGCTACATAGACCTCTCCCTCCGAATGTTGGGACGACATGCCTTCAGATCTGTCAGAAAAACAGAAATGAAACTAGAGGATTTTGTCGTGGTACGGTGTTCAAAACCTTCAGGAGATTATATAATGAATTTTTACCGACCAAAAGAAGTATTTTGCCAGAAAACGGAGTCTGGAGGGCACACGAGCTGGCCACAAGCCATAGGGGCGTGCCCCCAGGCTTGTCACCTCCTCGTGCACTCTTCGGACTACTTTTAATTTTCCTAATTTTTTAAATATTCCAAAGCAGACTAAAATTGTCATTGAAAAAGTTTTGGAGTCGGGTTACGTACCGTACCACATACCTATTCCTTTTCGGAGTCTGAATCGTTCTACAAAGTCTCCCTTATGTGCTCCTCCAGTGTTATGGTATTAATAATATTGGTTTCAACATTTATGGGAATACCTGCAATATAATGTTGATACTTTGACCGTTTATACCACCTTCGGGTTAGTGCCTTCGGCGTTGTCGATCTTGATGGCACCGAAACGATAAACCTCCTCGATAATGTAAGGACCTTCCTATTTAGAGAGAAGTTTTCCTGCAAAAAACCTTAAACGAGAGTTGTATAGCAAGACATGGTCACCTACATTAAATTCATGCTTTTGTACCCTTTTACCATTGCTCTTTTAACCTTTTCTTTAAACAACTTGGCATTCTCATAGGCTTGGGTTCTCCATTCATCAAATGAGCTAATGTCAAATAACCTCTTCTCATCGGCAAGTTTGAAATCATAGTTGAGCTCTTTGACTGCCCAATAAGCTTTATGCTCTAGTTCGAGAGGTAAATGACATGCTTTTTCCATAAACCATTTTATACGGAGACATACCCATAGGGTTTTTATAAGTAGTTCTATAAGCCCATAATGCATCATCAAGTTTCTTGGACCAATTCTTTCTAGATCTATTAACAGTCTTTTGCAAGATCACTTTAATTTCTCTATTGCTCAATTCTACTTGACCGCTAGACTGAGGATGATAAGGTGATGCAATTCTATGGTTGACATCATATTTAGCAAGCATTTTACGGGAAGCACCATGAATAAAGTGTGAACCACCATCAGTCATCAAATATCTTGGGACTCCAAACCTCGGAAAAGTAACTTCTTTAAGCATTTTAATAGAAGTGTTATGATCAACACTACTAGTTGGAATAGCTTGTACCCACTTAGTAACGTAATCAACAGCAACTAAAATATGTGTACACCCGTTAGGGGGAGGAAAAGGTCCCATATAATCAAAGCCCCAAACATCAAATGGTTCAATAACAAGTGAATAATTCGTAGGCATTTCTTGATGTCTACTAATATTACCAATTCTTTGACATTCATCACAAGATAAGACATACTTATGAGCATCCTTGAAGAGAGTAGGCCAATAAAAACCAGATTGCAATACCTTGTGTGTAGTTCTATCTCCAGCATGGTGTCCTCCGTAGGCCTGGGAGTGACACTTGTGTAGGATTTGTTCCTGTTCATGCTCAGGTAAACAACGTCTAATAACACGATCTACTCCTTCTTTATAAAGGTGTGGGTCATCCCAAAAGTAATGTCTTAAAATCATAGAAAAACTTTTTCTTTTGCTGGTATGTGAAACTAGGTGGTATAAATTTAGCAACAATGTAATTAGCATAATCAGCATACCATGGAGTACTACGAGAAGCATTTATGATAGCTAATTGTTCATCAGGAAAACTATCATCAATAGGTAGTGGGTCATCAAGAATATTTTCTAACCTAGACAACTTGTCTGCTACGGGGTTCTCAGCTCCCTTTCTATCAAAAATATGCAAATCAAATTCTTGCAGCAAGAGAACCCATCTAATAAGTCTAGGTTTAGCATCTTTCTTTTCCATAAGGTATTTAATAGCAGCATGATCGGTGTGAATAGTTACTTTGGAATCAACAATATAAGATTTGAACTTATCACAAGAAAATACAACTGCTAAAAATTCCTTTTCAGTAGTAGCATAATTTCTTTGAGCAATGTCTATAGTTTTACTAGCATAATGAATAAAATTCAATTTCTTATCAACTCTTTGTCCTAGAATAGCACAAACATCATAATCTCTAGCGTCGCACAAAATTTCAAAGGGTAAATTCCAATCAGGTGGTTGAACAATAGGTGCAGAAATCAAGGCTTTCTTAAGTATTTCAAATGCTTCTACACAATCATCATCAAAAACAAAAGGAACATATTTTTGCAATAGATTAGTGAGAGGCCTAGAAATTTTAGAGAAATCTTTAATAAAGCTCCTAGATAAACCAGCATGACCAAGGAAACTTCTTATACCTATGATATCTAGGACACGACATCTTTTCAATAGCATCTACTTTAGCTTTATCAACTTCAATACTTATTTCAGAAATTCTATGCCCGAAGACAATACCTTCATTAACCATAAAGTGGCACTTCTCCCAATTCAAGACAAGATTAGTTTCTTCACATCTCTGCAAAACTTGATCAAGGTTGTTTAAGCAATCATCAAAAGAAGTTCCATAAACAGAGAAATCATCCATGAAAACCTCAACAGTCTTTTCACAAAAGTCAGAGAATATAGCAGCCATACATCTTTGAAAGGTAGCAGGTGCATTGCATCAACCAAAAGGCATACATCTATAGGCAAAGGTACCGAAAGGGCAAGTAAAAGTGGTCTTTTCTTGATCCTCTTTTGACACAAGTATTTGAGAAAAAACAGAATAACCATCTAGAAAGCAAAAGTGTGTATGTTTTGATAGTCTTTCTAGCATTTGATCAATAAAAGGTAGAGGATAATGATCTTTCCTAGTAGCTTTATTCAACTTTCTAAAACCAATAACCATTCTATAACCTGTAACAATTCTTTGTGGGATCAATTCATTCTTATCATTAGGAACAACAGTAATACCTCCCTTCTTAGGGACACAATGAACATGACTTACCCATCTACTATCAGCAATAGGATAAATTATACCTGCCTCCAGAAGCTTTAGTATTTCATTTCTTACCACTTCTTTCATAGGTATAAGAAGTTTCCTTGATTTAACCGCCATTGATGATCAACAACTGGTTTGGTATCAGTATCCATATTATCAGAATCCTTGATTTAACCGCCATTGATGATCAACAACTGGTTTGGTATCAGTATCCATATTATTTTTGTGCTGACATAGAGTGGGACTAATGCCCTTAAGATCATCAAGAGTATATCCAATAGTAGCACGGTGCTACTTTAGAGTTTTTAGTAATTTCTTTTCTTCATGCTCTAAAAGGTTAGTACTAATAATAACATGATATATCTTCTTTTCATCAAGATAAGCATATTTCAGAGTATCACCCTTGCGTAGAGGAGGACCCCAGGAATCTCAACAGGCAAGTTGTGTTTCAAAACAAGCATTTGGCTAAATAAAATCTCATCTAGTTCCCTTCTTTCATTCATAAACATGTCATTTTCGTGGTCTAGCAAATATTGTTCTAATGGATCTTTAGGAGGCAAAGTAATAGAAGCAAGACCAATAATTTCATCCTTCCTAGGCAATTCTTTATCATGGGGTTGTCTATGAAATTTAGAGAAATTAAAATCATGAGACACATCCCCAAAACTTACAGTAACAGTTTCTTCCTCGCAATCTATCTTAGCATTAACGATGTTCAAGAAAGGTCTACCAAAAATGATGGGACAAAAATCATCTTATGGGGAACCAATAAGGAGAAAATCAGTATGGTATTTCACTTTCCCACACAAGACTTCAACATCTCTAACAATCCCAATTGGTGAGATAGTATCCCTATTGGGATATTTAGATTTATGCCCCTAGTTGTGTCCCACTCGTCTGTTTTACCCCTAATTACCAAAAGTCACCGGTTCTGTCCAAGTCACTTTGCTCCTCTTATGCTTTTGCCCTTTGACCATTTGACTGTCAGTTTGAAAACTTCATAACTAATTCATACTGAATCAGAAAAATGCAAATTAAGATACCAAAATGTTCAGAAAAACATCACCTATATGTCAGTGTCATTTGCATTCGTGAAAAAGTGTTGGAAAGTGCACATCCGAGTTTTAGCTCTTTTGATACCACCATGAATAGTGAACTCTAAAAAAATCAAAAAAATTCAAAAAAAATATGGTGGCGAAGAACAATAAATGTTCTAAGTGCTTTCCAAGTTTCATTAGGGACTGACATTCATGGAAGTCGTGGCAAAAAAATAATCTATTTTGGAGTGCTGATTGTTTTTTTTGTTGTGGCACCCACGAATGTTAATCCCTGCTGAAACTTGGCAGGCACTTAAAAAATTTCTCATTCTTTGCCACCAATTTTTTTTAAAAAAACTTTTTTAGATTATACTATTCATGGTGGTAGCATAAGAGCTAAAACTCGGATGGGCACTTTCCAACACTTTTTTTTCATGAATGCAAATGACACTGACATATAGGTGATGTTTTTCTGAACATTTTGGTATCTTAATT
Organism: Triticum dicoccoides; assembly: GCF_002162155.2. Lineage (NCBI taxonomy): Eukaryota > Viridiplantae > Streptophyta > Magnoliopsida > Poales > Poaceae > Triticum > Triticum dicoccoides. Next base: position 407,320,807 of record NC_041389.1, on the reverse strand, counting down.
GCATTTTTATGATTTAGTATGAATTAGTTATGAAGTTTTTAAACTGACGGTCAAATGGTCAAAGGGCAAAAACATAATAGGAGCAAAGTGACTTGGATAGAACCAGTGACTTTTGAGAATTAGGGGTAAAACAGACGAGTGGGACACAACTAGGGGCATAAATCTAATTATCCCATCCCTATTTGCAAGCTTAATTGTAATATCAACATCTTCTATTTCAGCAGGTGCAATATCATTCATAATTTCTTGATATAAAGTAAATGGAATTGCACTCACACTAGCACCAACATCACATAAGCCATCATAACAATGATCTCCCATTTAACAGAAATAACAGGCATGCTAACAACGGGTTTATGTTTATCTTTATCATTAGGTCTAGCAATTCTAGTAGCTTCATCACAGAAATAAATAAAACGCCCATCAATATTATCGACCAAGAGATCTTTAACCATAGCAATAGTAGGTTCAACTTTAATTTGTTAAGGGGGTGTAGGTGTTCTAGTATAACTCTTACAAACCACAGCTGAAGCTTTAGCATGATCCTTTATCCTAACAGGAAAAGGTGGTTTCTCAATGTAAGCAGTAGGAATAACAGGATCATCATTATAAGTAATAGTTTCTTCTTCAACTATAATAGGTTCTACAACTTTCACTTCAACGGGAGGATGATATTTAAACCACTTCTCCTTGTGGAGATCAACATGAGTAGCAAATGATTCACAGAAAGAAGCTACTATCTCAGAGTCAAGTCCATATTTAGTGCTAAATTCATGAAAGGCATCGGTATCCATAAAAAATTTAATACAATCAAACTTAAGGTTTATACTTGACTCATTACCTTGGTCGAGTTACCAATCTTCAGAAGTGTGTTTAGTTCTTTCCAATAAATCTCATTTGAATTCAATAGCCTTCTTCATAAAAGAACCAGTACAAGAAGTATCGAGCATGGATTGATCATTACATGAAAGTCGAGCATAAAAATTCTGAATAATAATTTCTCTTGAGAGATCATGATTGGGGCATGAATATAACATTGAATTAAGCCTCCTCCAAGCTTGAGTAATACTTTATCCTTCATGAGCCCAAAAATTATAAATATAATTCCGATCAAGATGAACTAGATGCATAGAATAAAACTTTTGATGAAATTCCAATTTCAATCGGTTGTAATTCCAAGTCCCAATATCATCGCATAGCCTAGACCATGTCAATGCCTTATCCTTCAAAGATAAAGGGAAGACCTTCTTCTTAATTTTATCCTCGGGCAAACCTGCAAGCTTAAATAATCCACAAACTTCATCCACATAGATTAGATGCATATCAGGATGTAATGTTCCATCTCCTGCATAAGGATTAGCTAGCAATTTCTCTATCATACCCGAAGGAATCTCATAATAAATATTTTCAGTAGGTGCAATAGGTTGAGGATCAACTTATTGCTCTGCTGGTCGAGGTGAAGATACCCCAAACAAGCCCCTCAAAGGATTATTTTCCATAGTGACAAGTGACAGTAAATTTCAGCACATAATATAAATGTTTTCTTACCAAATTCCACTCACCAAAGGCGCTTCACTCCCCGGCAACAACATCAAAAAAGAGTCTTGATGACCCACAAGTATGGGGGATCTATCGTAGTCCTTTCAATAATTAAGAGTGTCGAAGCCAACGAGGAGTAGAAGGAAATGACAAGCGGTTTTCAGCAAGGTAGTCTCTGCAAGCACTGAAATTATCGGTAACAGATAGTTGGCTCATAAGATAATTCGTAACGGGTAACAAGTAACAAAAGTAATTAAGGTGCATCAAGGTGGCCCAATCCTTTTTGTAGCAAAGGACAAGCCTGGACGAACTCTTGTATAAAGCAAAGCGCTCCCGGGGACACATGGGAATTATTGTCAAGTTAGTTTTCATCATGCTCATATGATTTGCGTTCGTTACTTTTATAATTTGATATGTGGGTGGACCGGTGCTTGGGTGCTGTACTTAATTAGACAAGCCTCCCACTTATGATTATCCCCTTTCGCAAGCATCTGCAACTACGAAAGAAGAATTAAGATAAATCTAACCATAGCATGAAACATGTGGATCCAAATCAGCCCCTTACGAATCAACGAATAAACTAGGGTTTAAGCTTCTGTCACTCTAGCAACCCATCATCTACTTATTACTTCCCAATGCCTTCCCCTAGGCCCAAATCATGGTGAAGTGTCATGTAATCGACGTTCACATAACACCACTAGAAGAGAGAGAACATACATCTCATCAAAATATCGAACGAATACCAAATTCACATGGTTACTTATAACAAGACTTCTCCCATGTCCTCAGGAACAAACGTAACTACTCACAAAGCATATTCATGTTCATAATAATAGGGGTATTAAATATCATTAAGGATCTGAACATATGATCTTCCACCAAATAAACCAACTAGCATCAACTACAAGGAGTAGTCAACACTACTAGCAACCCAAAGGTACCAATCTGAGGTTTTGAGACAAAGATCGGATACAAAAGATGAACTAGGGTTTGAGAGGAGATGGTGCTGGTGAATATGTTGATGGATATTGACCCCCTTTCGATGAGAGGATCGTTGGTGATGACGATGGCTTTGATTTCCCACTCTGGGAGGGAAGTTTCCTTGGCAGAACAGCGCCGTCGGAGCCCTAGATTGCTTCTGGCTAGTGATGTCTACTACACAACCTTCTTCTTGGAGACGTTGTTGGGCCTGCAAGTGCACAGGTTTGTAGGATAGTAGCAAATTTCCCTCAAGTGGATGAGCTAAGGTTTATCAATCCATGGGAGGCGTAGGATGAAGATGGTCTCTCTCAAACAACCCTGCAACCAAATAACAAAGAGTCTCTTGTGTCCCCAACACACCCAATACAATGGCAAATTGTATAGGTGCACTAGTTCGGCGAAGAGATGGTGATACAAGTGCAATATGGATAGTAGATATAGGTTTTTGTAATCTGAAAATATAAAAACAGCAAGGTAACTAATGATAAAAGTGAGCGTAAACGGTATTGAAATGATAGGAAACAAGGCCTAGGGTTCATACTTTCACTAGTGCAAGTTCTCTCAACAATAATAACATAGATAGATCATATAACAATCCCTCAACATGCAACAAAGAGTCACTCCAAATCCACTAATAGCGAAGAACAAACGAACAGATTATGGTAGGGTACGAAACCACCTCAAAGTTATTCTTTCGGATCAACCTATTCAAGAGTTTGTACTAGAATAACACCTTAAGACACAAATCAACCAAAACCCTAATGTCACCTAAATACTCCATTGTCACCTCAAGTATCCGTGGGCATGATTATACGATATGCGTCACAAAATCTCAAATTCATCCAACCAACACAAAGTACTTCAAAGAGTGCCCCAAAGTTTCTATCGGAGAGTCTAGAAAACGTGTGCCAACCCCTATGCATAGGTTCATGGGCGGAACCCGCAAGTTGGTCACCAAAACATACATCAAGTGGCACGTGATATCCCATTGTCACCACAGATAAACACGGAAAGACATACATCAAGTGTTCTCAAATCAAAGACTCAATCTGATAAGATAACTTCAAGAGGGAAACTCAATTCATCACAAGAGAGTAGAGGGGCAGAAACATCATAAGATCCAACTATACTAGCAAAGCTCGCGATACATCAAGATCGTGCCATAGAGAAAACACGAGAGAGAGAGAGAGAGATCAAACACATAGCTATTGGTACATACCCTCAGCCCCGAGGGTGAACTACTCCCTCCTCGTCATGGAGAGCACCGGGATGATGAAGATGGCCACCAGCGATGGATTCCCCCTCCGGCAGGGTGCCGGAACGGGCTCCTGAGAGGTTTTTGGTGGCCACAGAGGCTTGTGGCGCTGGAACTCCCGATCTATCTTGATATTCGATGGTTTTAGGGTACGTAGGAATATATAGGCGAAAGAAGTCGGTCGGAGGTGCTCGAGGGACCCACGAGATAGGGGGCACGCCCAGTAGGGGGGAGGGGCGGCCTCCTATCTCGTGGCCTCCTCGATGATCTTCTGACGTGGACTCCAAGTCTCCAGGATCATATTCTTCCAAAAAATCATGCTGCCGAAGGTTTCATTCTGTTTGAACTCCGTTTGATATTCCTTTTCCTCGAAATACTGAAACAGGCAATAAAACAGCAATATGGGCTGGGCATCCGGTTAGTAGGTTAGTCCCAAAAATGATATAAATGTGTAAAATAAAGCCCATAAACATCCAAAAGGGGTAATATAATAGCATGGAACAATCAAGAATTATAGATACGTTGTAGGCGTATAAAGCATCCCCAAGCTTAATTCCTGCTCGTCCTCGAGTACGTAAATGATAAAAACAGAATTTTTGATGTGGAATGCTACCTAGCATAATTCTCAATGTAATTTTCTTTATTGTGGCATGAATGTTCAGATCCAAATGATTCAAAATAAAAGTTCATATTGATAAAAGAAATAGTAACACTACAAGCATACTAATCAAAGTAATCATGTCTTCTCAAAATAACATGGCAAAAGAAAGTTCATCCCTACAAAATCATATAGTTAATCTATGCTTCATTTTTGTCACACAAAGATGTTCCCAACTTCTATACCCCTGATGACAAGCCAAGCAATTGTTTCATACTTAAATAATCTCAAACTTTTTCAACCTTCACGCAATACATGAGGGTGAGCCATGGATATAGCACTATGGGTGGAATAGAATATGATGATGGGGATTGTGTGGAGAAGACAAAAAAGGAGAAAGTGTCATATTGACGAGGATAATCAACGGGCTATGGAGATGCCCATCAATTGATGTCAACATGAGGAGTAGGGATTGCCATGCAATGGATGCACTAGAGCTATACGAATGCTCAACAAAATAAAACTAGTGGGTGTGCATCCAACTTGCTTGCTCACGAAGACCTAGGGCATTTGAGGAAGCCCATCGTAGGAATATACAAGCCAAGTTCTAAAATGAAAAATTCCCGCTAGTATGAAAAAGACAACTTATGAGACTCACTATGTGGAAAACATGGTGCTACTTTGAAGCACAAAAATATGAGACTCACTACATGAAGAACAAGGTGCTACTTTGAAACACAAGTGTGGAAAAAGAGATAGTAACATTGCCCTTTTTTTGGGGGGGGGGCTTTCTTTTTTCTTTTTCTTTTGGCATTTCTTATTTTTTTCTTTTTTTTGGGCAATGCTCTAATAATGATGATCATCACACTTCTATTGATTACAACATATGAATTACAACTCAAAACTAGAACAAGATATGACTCTATATGAATGCCTAGGGCGGTGTACCGGGATGGTGCAATGAATCAAGACTGACATGTATGAAAAATAATGCATGGTGGCTTTGCCAGAAATACGATGTCAACTGCATGATCATGCAATGGAAATATGACAAAAGTAAAGTATGTCATGATGATGATAAACGGAACAGTGGAAAGTTGCATGGAAATATATCTCAGAATGGCTATGGAAATGCCATAATAGGTAGGTATGGTGGCTGTTTTGAGGAAGATATAGAGAGGTTTATGTGTGATAGAGCGTATCGTATCATGGGGTTTGGATGCACCGGGCGAAGTTTGCACCAACTCTCAAGGTGAGAAAGGGCAATGCACGGTACCGAAGAGGCTAGCAATGGTGGAAAGGTAAAAGTGCGTATAATCCATGGACTCAACATTAGTCAAAAGAACTCATATACTTATTGCAAAAATTTAGAAGTCATCAAAAATCAAGTACTACACGCATGCTCCTAGGGGGATAGATTGGTAGGAAAAGATCATCGCTCGTCCCCTACCGCCACTCATAAGGATGCACAAGCCAGGTACACTTCATGTTTCAAATTTGTTACACAACTTTAACCATACGTGCATGCTACGGGACTTGCTAACTTCAACACAAGCATTATTTAAATTCATAATCACCCAACTAGCATGACTTTAATATCATTACCTCCATATCTCAAAACAATTATCAAGTATCAAGTTGATCATGGCGTCCAATTCACTTTCTATGATAGTTTTTATTAAACCCAACTTGGATGCTCATCATTCTAGGACCAACTTTGTAACCATAGAAAATACCATGCTGTTCTAAAAGACTCTCAAAATAATATAAGTGAAGCATGAGAGACTAGTAATTTCTACAAAACATAACCATCGCCATGCTCTAAAAGATATAAGTGATGCACTAGAGCAAATGACAAACTACTCTGAAAGATATAAGTGAAGATCAATGAGTAGTCGAATAATTGTGCAACTATGTAAAGACTCTCTAACATTAAGGAATTTCAGATCTTGGTATTGTATTCAAACAGAAAGCAAAACAAAATAAAATGACATTGCAAGGATATCACAACTCACGTGAAGAAGCCAAAACTTAGGTTCAACCGATACTAACCGATAGTTGTTGAAGAAAAAGGTGGGATGCCTACCGGGGCATCCCCAAGCTTAGATGCTTGAGACTTCTTGAAATATTATCTTGGGGTGCCTTGGGCATCCCCAAGCTTGAACTTTTGTGTCTCCTTAATTCCTCTCATATCAAGGTTTCTCTATTTCTCAAAAGCTTCATCCACAACAAACTCAACAAGAACTCGTGAGATGGGTTAGTATAAACCAATGCAAAACCTTATCCTTGTCTACTGTAACAAATCACTAAAATTATTGTTCAACATTTCATACTAAATGCCTCTGCATATTTAATACTCCTATCCTCAAATAGAATCATTAAACAAGCAAACATATGCAAACAATGCAACCATAACAGCAATCTGTCAAAACAGTATAGTCTGTAAAGAATGCAAGAGTATCAATACTTCCCTAACTCCAAAAAATATGAAATAAAATTCACACTGTAGTAAATTTATCATATATCATTATGCAAAATGTTTCATCATTATATCATGCTCTGACTTTTCTAGGGAATTTTTGCAACAGCGGTAAACTTTCTGTTTTCAAACAGCAACATGTATACTAGCAAAATAAGCATGGTAAAGGATATCCTTGACATTTTTATTGAAACTAAAGATGCAAAAAATTATTCTAAATAACAGCAAGCAAATACTAACAAAATAAAATGACTCTCCAAGCAAAACACATATCATGTGGTGAATAAAAATATAGCTCCAAGTAAAGTTACCGATGAACAAAGACGAAAGAGGGGATGCCTTCCGGGGCATACCCAAGCTTAGGATCTTGGTTGTCCTTGAATATTACCTTGGGGTGCCTTGGGCAACCCCAAGCTTAGGCTCTTTCCACTCCTTATTTCTTAGTCCATCGAATCTTTACCCAAAACTTGAAAACTTCACAACACAAAACTCAACAGAAAACTCGTAAGCTCCGTTAGTATAAGAAAATAAAACCACCACTTAGGTAATGTAATGAACTCATTCTAAATTCATATTGGTGTAATATCTACTGTACTCCAACTTATCTATGGTTCATACCCTCTGATAGTACTCGTAGATTCATCAAAATAAGCAAACAACACATAGAAAACAGAATCTGTCAAAAGCAGAACAGTTTGTAGTAATCTGTATCAAACGTATACTTCTGGAACTCCAAAAATCCTACCAAATTAGGAATTCGTAAGAAATTTGTGTACCAATCCATAGCAAAAAGAATCAGATCATAAGCACGTTTCTGTGAATTAACAAAACTAATTTACTGGGTGCAAAAGTTTCTGAATCTCAGCAGGATCAACACAACTATCACCGTAAGCTATCCTAAAGGTCTTACTTGGCACTTTATTGAAACAAAAGCTATAAAACATGATTACTACAGTAGCATAATCATGTGAACACACAAAAACAGTAAAGTATAAATATTGGGTTGTCTCCCAAGAAGCGCTTTTCTTTAATGCCTTTCTAGCTAGGCATGATGATGACAATGATGCTCACATAAAAGGTAAGAATTGAAACATAACAGGAGCATCATGAAGCATATGACTAGCACATTTAAGTCTAACCCACTTCCTATGCATAGGGATTTCGTGAGCAAACAACTTATGGGAACAATAATCAACTAGCATAGGAAGGTAAAACAAGCATAACTTCAAAACTTGAAGCACATAGAGAGGAAACTTGATATTATTGCAATTCCTACAAGCATATATTCCTCCCTCATAATAGTTTTCAGTAGCATCATGACTGAATTCAACAATATAACCAGCACCTAAAGCATTCTTTTCATGATCTACAAGCATAGAAAATTTACTACTCTCCACATAAGCAAAATTCTTCTCATTCGGAATAGTGGGAGTATCATAAGAGACTAGAACACTAAAAATTGTTTCCACATTAAAAGAGTAATGTTCATAAAAAGGGTAATCATAATCATGACAAGATTTATAATCATTACTACTTTTTATAGCACAAGTTTCATCACAATAATCATCATAAGTAGCAACTTCGTTCTCATCATAATCGATTGAAACCTCTCCCAAGATAGTGGAATCACTAAATAAAGTTGACACTCTTCCAAATCCACTTTCATATTCATCACAATAAGATTCAACATCCTCCAAAATAGTGGGATCACTAATTCCTAAAGACACTCTTCCAGACCCACTTTCATCAATATAATCATCATAGGTAGGAGGCATGCTATCATCATAACAACTTTGCATATCAAAACTTGGGATGCTAAAAATATCGTCTTCATTAAACATAGCATCCCCAAGCTTGGGACAAACATTAATTTCAGCAAATATATTCTCAAATATGTCATCCTCATCAAACATAGCTTCCCCAAGCTTGGGCCCTTTCATATCATAAGCATAGTCACTCTCATCGTTAAAAATATGGATAGCACCAATAGTAAAGCAATTATCATCATCACAATGAGTAGTAGGAGCAACATCATTTGGGAGGGATACCTTTCTACCTTTGTTGCCCCTTCTTTTCTTTTTATTCTTCATATTATGTGTGGGTTCAACCTTCCTCTTTGAGCTCCTTATTGAGATTGGTTGAATAGAAAGCTCCTCCTCATTACCTGATTCATCATAAGAAATAATAGGAGGAGATTGGGAAGTCTCTTCCCTTTCATTAGTATTCTCTTCATCTTCTATGTGCTTTCTTTTCTTTAGGTAATTGGCAATATAAGGATTTTCAATGCAATTCTCTACACAAAACATATAAATCTTTTCTAGATCAATATCAAGGAAATGCTCAAGATTAAATTCTGGAATAGGCTTAGTTAAACGTTTCAACTCTTCATAACCCAAAAGCAAACTAAGTTCATTATAATGTGCAAGGGAAATCAAATCATCACAATTTTTGGACACGATTCGGTCATGAAACAATTTGCATTGGAGATGTAAATGACCACATTCATTGCAAAGTTCACAAGTACGGCAAAGGAATTTTAAATTTTCAGCACTCACATCTAGCCTTTCTTGCAACCATTTAGTTTCTAAATGCTTATGCCTCTTGCAATATATATCTTCTCTATTTGGTGCGTTCATGCAAACATGCACTCCACAAAAGTTGACATGCTCATAAGAGATATTTTCATCATGACTAGAGCAATCATCATTAGTACTATGGATATTCAAGAAGTTTATACTAACAACATTGCAATCATTCTCATCATTCAAAGATTTAGTACCAAGCATTTTAATGCATTCTTCTTCTAGCACTCGAGCACAATTTTCCTTTCCATCATACTCATGAAAGATATTAAAAAGACGAAGTGTATGAGACAAGCTTAACTCCATTTTTTTGTGGTTTTCTTTTATAAACTAAACTAGTGATAAAACAAGAAACTAAAAGATTCGATTGCAAGATCTAAAGATATACCTTCAAGCACTCACCTCCCCGGCAACAGCGCCAGAAAAGAGCTTGATGTCTAGTACACAACCTTCTTCTTGTAGACGTTGTTGGGCCTGCAAGTGCAGAGATTTGTAGGACAGTAGCAAATTTCCCTCAAGTGGATGACCTAAGGTTTATCAATCCGTGGGAGGCGTAGGATGAAGATGGTCTCTCTCAAACAACCCTGCAACCAAATAAAAAAGAGTCTCTTGTGTCCCCAACACACCCAATACAATGGCAAATTGTATAGGTGCACTAGTTCGGCGAAGGGATGGTGCAAGTTCTCTCAACAATAATAACATAGATAGATCATATAACAATCCCTCAACATGCAACAAAGAGTCACTCCAAAGCCACTAATAGCGGAGAACAAATGAAGAGATTGTGGTAGGGTACGAAACCACCTCAAAGTTATTCTTTCGGATCAATCTATTCAAGAGTTCGTACTAGAATAACACCTTAAGACACAAATCAACCAAAACCCTAATGTCACCTAGATACTCCATTGTCACCTCAAGTATCCGTGGGCATGATTATACGATATGCGTCACAAAATCTCAAATTCATCCAACCAACACAAAGTACTTCAAAGAGTGCCCCAAAGTTTCTACCGGAGAGTCAAGAAAACATGTGCCAACCCCTATGCATAGGTTCATGGGCGGAACCCGCAAGTTGGTCACCAAAACATACATCAAGTGGCACGTGATATCCCATTGTCACCACAGATAAACACGGCAAGACATACATCAAGTTTTCTCAAATCAAAGACTCAATCCGATAAGATAACTTCAAGAGGGGAAACTCAATTCATCACAACAGAGTAGAGGGGGAGAAACATCATAAGATCCAACTATAATAGCAAAGCTCGCGATACATCAAGATCGTGCCATAGAGAGAACACGAGAGAGAGAGAGAGAGAGAGAGAGATCAAACACATAGATACTAGTGCATACCCTCAGCCCCGAGGGTGAACTACTCCCTCCTCGTCATGGAGAGCGCCGGGATGATGAAGATGGCCACCGGTGATGGATTCCCCCTCCGGCAGGGTGCCGGAACGGGCTCCCGAGAGGTTTTTGGTGGCTACAGAGGCTTGCGGCGGTGGAACTCCCGATCTATCTTGATATTCGATGGTCTTAGGGTATATAGGCATATATAGGCGAAATAAGTCGGTCGGGAGGTGCTCGAGGGGCCCATAAGACAGGGGCCACGCCCAGTAGGGGGGGTGCGGCCTCCTATCTCGTGGCCTCCTCGAGGATCTTCTGACGTGGACTCCAAGTCTCCAGGATCATATTCTTCCAAAAAATCACGCTGCCGAAGGTTTCATTCCGTTTGGACTCCGTTTGATATTCCTTTTCCTCGAAATACTGAAATAGGCAATAAAACAGCAAGATGGGCTGGGCCTCCGGTTAGTAGGTTAGTCCCAAAAATGATATAGATGTGTAAAATAAAGCCCATAAACATCCAAAAGGGGTAATATAATAGCATGGAACAATCAAAAATTATAGATACGTTGGAGACGTATCACCTAGGTTCTGCCTCGAGACGGCAGCGCTTCGTCCCGAAAGCTTCTTTCTGATTTTTTTTCCAGGTCAAAAGACATCATATAGCAGAAGATGGGCATCGGAGGCCTACCAGGGGGCCCATAAGCCATAGGGGCACGCCCAAGGGGTAGGGTGCGCCCCCCAGGCTTGTGGCCTCCTGGTGGGTCCCCTCCGGTATTTTCTTCGCCCAATATTTTTTATATATTCCAAAATAATTCTCCGTTTTCAGGACTTTTGGAGTTGTGCATAATAGGTCTCCAAGACTTGCTCCTTTCTGGTCCAGAATTCCAGTTGTCGGCATTCTCCCTCTTTGTGTAAACCTTGTAAAATAAGAGAGAAAAGGCATAAGTATTGTACCATAATGTGTAATAACATCCCATAATGCAATAAATATCAATATAAAAGTGATGACCCAGAAGTATAGGGGATCTATCCTGGTCGTTTCGATAAGTAAGAGTGTCGAACCCAACGAGGAGCAGAAGGAAATGACAAGCGGTTTTCAGTAAGGTATTCTCTGCAAGCACTGAAATTATCGGTAGCAGATAGTTTTGTGATAAGGTAATTCATAACGGGTAACAAGTAACAAAAGTAAACAAGGTGCAGCAAGGTGGCCCAATCCTTTTTGTAGCAAAGGACAAGCCTGTACAAACTCTTATATAAAGCAAAGCACTCCCGAGGACACATGGGAATTATCGTCAAGGTAGTTTTCATCATGCTCATATGATTCGCGTTCGTTACTTTGATAATTTGATATGTGGGTGGACCCGTGCTTGGGTACTGCCCTTCCATGGACAATCATCCCACTTATGATTAACCCCTCTCGCAAGCATCTGCGACTACGAAAGAAGAATTAAGGTAAACCTAACCATGGCATGAAACATATGGATCCAATTCAGCCCCTTACGAAGCAACGCATAAACTAGGGTTTAAGCTTCTGTCACTCTAGCAACCCATCATCTACTTATTACTTCCGAATGCCTTCCCCTAGGCCCAAACAATGGTGAAGAGTCGATGTTCACATAACACCACTAGAGGAAAGACAACATACATCTCATCAAAATATCGAACGAATACCAAATTCACATGACTACTTATAACAAGACTTCTCCCATGTCCTCAGGAACAAACGTAACTACAACAAGTCATATTCATGTTCATAATCAGAGGGGTATTAATATGCATAAAGGATCTGAACATATGATCTTCCACCAAATAAACCAGCTAGCATCAACTACAAGGAGTAATCAACACTACTAGCAACCCACAGGTACCAATCTGAGGTTTTGAGACAAAGATCGGATACAAGAGATGAACTAGGGTTTGAGAGGATATGGTGGTGGTGAAGATGTTGATGGAGATTGACCCCCTCTCAATGAGAGGATCGATGGTGATGACGATGTTGATGATTTCCCCCTCCCAGAGGGATGTTTCCCCGGCAGAACAACTCCGCCAGAGCCCTAGATTGGTTCTGCCAAGGTTCCGCCTCGAGAGGGCGGCGCTTAGTCCCGAAACCTTCCTTATGATTTTTTTCTAGGGCAAAAGACACCATATAGCAGAAGATGGGCATCGGGGGGCTGCCAGGTGGCCCACGAGGCGGGGTGCGCACCCAGGGGGTAGGGCGCGCCCTCTACCCTCGTGGACAGTGGGCGGCCCCCCTCTGGTGCTTTCTTCGCCCAATATTTTTAATATATTCCAAAACTGACTTTCATGGAGTTTCAGGAATTTTCGAGTTGTGCAGAATAGGTCTCTAATATTTGCTCCTTTTCCAGCCCAGAATTCCAACTACCGGCATTCTCCCTCTTCATGTAAACCTTGTAAAATAAGACAGAAAAGTCATAAGTATTGTGACATAATGTATAGTAACAGCCCATAATGCAATAAATATCGATATAAAAGCATGATACAAAATGAACGTATCAACTCCCCCAAGCTTAGACCTCGCTTGTCCTCAAGCGGAAGCCGATATCGAAAAATATGTCCACATGTTTAGAGATAGAGGTGTCGACAAAATAAAATACGGACATGAGGGCATCATGATCATTCTTAGAACAACAATATATACATTGTCATATGATTTCTTATGCTAAAGTAACAATCTATTCACAATGTAAAATATGAATCAGAAACTTCATTCAAAACTAGCAAACTATAATCTCAGTCATTGAAGCAATTGCAATTTATCATAACATCGGAAAGAGTCAATATATAAGAGCTTTTCAGCAAGCCGCATACTCAACTATCATTTAATCTTTCAAAATTGCTAACACTCACGCAATACTTATGGGTATGAAGTTTCAGTCAGACACAGAGAAAGATAGGGGCTTATAGTTTTGCCTCCCAACCTTTTACCTCAAGGGTAATGTCAACAATAATGCATTATGAAAACCCACATCGTATTGGATATATATATCAGGGTCTTTCCAACACATAGTGCTTGCCAAAGGTCCTGATATATAAGAAAACATAACTCATTATGATGTCTTCCTTGTCCAACATCAACTTTTTAGCATGTCATATTTTAATAAGTGCTCACAATCATAAATGATGTCCAAGATAGTATATTTATATGTGAAAACCTATCTTTCTTTATTACTTCCTATTAATTGCAACGATGACCAAAACTATGTTTGTCAACTCTCAACCACTTTTATTCATCATACTCTTTATATGTGAAGTCATTAGTCTCCACAAGATCAATACGATCTTTTTATTTCTTTTTGTTCTTTCTTTTTCTTTTATTCCCTCAAGATCATAGCAAGATAGCAAAGCCCTCGACTCAAAACTAAACTTTATTATATATAGCTCATGGACTCTGTCGACGTTCTGGGAATGGGGGTCACCAGACTTGCCTGCCTGCGGCCTGCGGCGTGGCTCAAGGGGCGGCCCAGCATGTCCCATCTTCATTAGCACGAGCTCAAGACCCTCGCGAGGGGCCAAGCCTCGCGGGGCGGACGACAGGAGGCTTCCTCAGGCACGGCCTCGTCAGGCTGGCTCGTGAGGAGGCGGAGAGATCAACGCGGGGTACCTCACGAGGTGCCCATGACGCAAGCCATGACGGCCAAGGGCGCCAGGCGGGCGCCAGGCCGCGCAGTGTCCTCCCTTTCCTCTTTGGTGCAAAGGGAGCAAGCGCAGGCGAGAGCATTAAGCAAAGGCATCCATTTCGGTGCAACAAGAACAAGACCGACAGAACGGCCAGACGGAGGTCATCGTGGAGCCCAAGCCGGTGTCACCACCAGAGCCTTTAGCAGGCGAGGACCAACTTTAGTCAGGATAAGTGTACTAGATGTTCCCCTTCAAAATGTCCAATTGTTGCCGCCCTTCCCGCTCAATATTTGGGAGGAGGCCCAGGGCCTTTGCCTATAAATAGGACTATCCACCACAAGATAGAGGCAAGGGGATCCTCACCAGGAAACCAATAGAGAGAGCGACTGAACTCCCCCTAGTAGTTCATCGCACCAGCCAAGAACAGACCCTCGCGAGGCTATTCTTCCTTGTATTGTTCATCATCAGCCCAAGAGGCAATCCACCACACCACACACTGGAGTAGGGTATTACACCACAATGGTGGCCTGAAGCAGTATAAACTCTGTGTCTCTTGTGTTGTTCCTTTGATTGCTTAGATCCTAGCAAGGCGGCGAGGCACAGGCAGTAGAAGGCTAGATCTCCGCGCGCACCCCAGAGTTCGAACCTAGAGGGTCTGCCGGAACCCGAAATCCGACATTTGGCACGCCAGGTAGGGGTGCGCCGGAATCCACCTTCTGCCGCTTCGCGTCCCGTCACATCGTCATCATCATGTCCAGCGACCAGGCAGGCAACCCCGATCCCTGGGCGGCCTGGCCCGCAGACGTAGAACCACTTGCTCCGGGCAACCCCACGCCCCGGGCAGCTCGCGGTCCACAGGGTGCTGCAGGCTGCGGGCGGCACGGACAGGCAGCGACAGCTCACACGATGCGGCAGGCGCAGTCGGCGGCGAGGGCCTCCCACCACGCCGCGGCCACGGCGTCGTACACCCGGCGGGAGCAGGCAAACTCGAGGGCCGCGCTCACCGTGGCCCGAGAGCTGCTGCAGTGCAGGCTACTAGAAGGCGGTGATGATGTGCTGCTAGAGCAGGTGGCAGAGCTCCTGGGCTTCGCCGCCTCGGGGGCTCCCCCCTTCTGCACCCAAATCCCACCTCAGGTCCAGGGTGGCCCGCACGGGGGCTCCGTGCACTCCCGCGCGGCCCCAAGCGGACTCCAAGGCCACTCCAACACCGGCCATGCTGTCAGCCCCGGGCTAGCAGCGGCGCTGCCTCTACCCCCGGCAATCGAAGAAGGACTCGCCACAACCCGCGGCCCTAATGGGCCGCCACGCTATCACCCCCAGGCGGGCACATCAAGCAGAACTGCGTGGCACGCAGTGCGCTACGGCGCGGCCTTCGGGGTGGCGACCCCAGAAGAGCACGTGCCCCACATGATGGACCAAGGGTGCACACATGAGGACGAACAAGGCTCGCTCCTCGGCCCAAGCAGGGGGACGAGACGCCAGAAGCTGAACTCTTCCAGGAGCCCCGAGGAGGCCCCGTCGGCTACGCTGGAAACAACGAGTATCAGGTACCACTAATTCCTTAGGAGCAGGCATACGCCAACCATGGATCGCAGGAGGTGCAGGTCACGACAACGGGCGGCTGCGCCACTCCCGCAGCTTCCTACCCCTCAGGAGGAGGGCGCCGGGGGCTGCAGGAGAGGGGCCAAGATCCAACATCACCACCGCGGTGTTCGGAGCAAGGCGTCCTCAGGAGGTAGGCCCTCTGCTGGGGAGGTGCCCCAGGGCCTGCCCCTGGCAGAGGACCTGTGGTTGTCGGGGGAACTGCTGGCGGCCACTCTACCCCATCGGCGGCGTCCTGGTTTCCGATCGTCGTCAGTGGCACTAGAGTGCGGTGCAAGGCGGGGCCCTCGTCTGGCGATATGAAGCAAGGCCGGTACCTGTGAAGAAGGCCCAGTGCCTGTGAAGCTCGCCGCCCCGTGATACTCTCACGTAATAATGAGTTGGACTGTACACGCCCCGGAGTCTCAGGGGTTCCGGCCTCAGGCCCTGGGGCTCCCTCCCACGCCCAGTGGCAGCACTTAGTGTAGGGGAACGTAGCAGAAATTCAAAATTTTCCTACGTGTCACCAAGATCTATCTATGGAGAAACCAACAACGAGGGGAAGGAGAGTGCATCTACATATCCGTGTAGATCGCTAAGCGGAAGCATTCAAGAGAACGGGGTTGAAGGAGTCGTACTCGTCGTGATCCAAATCACCGGAGATCCTAGTGCCGAACGGACGGCACCTCCGCGTTCAACACACGTACAGCCTGGTGACGTCTCCCACGCCTTGATCCAGCAAGGAGAGAGGGAGAGGTTGAGGAAGACTCCGTCCAGCAGCAACACAACAGCGTGGTGGTGGTGGAGGAGCATGGCAATCCTGCAGAGCTTCGCCAAGCACCGCGGGAGAGGAGAAGGGAGAGAGGTAGGGCTGCGCCAAGAGGGAGAGAAACTCATGTGTTGGCATCCCTCAAGACCTCAACTATATATAGGGGAGATGGAGGGGGGTGCGCCCCCTCTAGGGTTTCCACCCCAAGGGGTGCGGCTGCCCCCAATCCCATCTAGGGTGGCGGCCAAGGAGGGGGAGAGGGGAAACTTGCCCCCCAAGTTAGGTGGGTGCGCCCCCTCCCCCCAACCCTAGGCGCCTTGGGCCCTTGTGGGGGGCGCACCAGCCCACCTGGGGCTGGTCCCCTCCCACACTTGGCCCATGCAGCCCTCCGGGGCCGGTGGCCCCACTTGGTGGACCCCGGGGACCCTCCCGGTGGTCCCGGTACGTTACCGATAAAACCCGAAACTTTTCCGGTGACCAAAACAGGACTTCCCATATATAAATCTTTACCTCCGGACCATTCCGGAACTTCTCGTGACGTCCGGGATCTCATCCGGGACTCCGAACAACATTCGGTAACCACATACAAACTTCCTTTATAACCCTAGCGTCATCGAACCTTAAGTGTGTAGACCCTACGGGTTCGGGAATCATGCAGACATGACCGAGACGTTCTCCGATCAATAACCAACAGCAGGATCTGGATACCCATGTTGGCTCCCACATGTTCCACGATATCTCATCGGATGAACCACGATGTCAAGGACTCAATCGATCCCGTATACAATTCCCTTTGTCTAGTGGTATTGTACTTGCCCGAGATTCGATCGTCGGTATGCCGATACCTTGTTCAATCTCGTTACCGGCAAGTCTCTTTACTCGTTCCATAACACATCATCCCATGATCAACCCCTTGGTCACATTGTGCACATTATGATGATGTCCTACTGAGTGGGCCCAGAGATACCTCTCCGTTTACATGGAGTGACAAATCCCAGTCTTGATTCGTGCCAACCCAACAGACACTTTGGGAGATACCTGTAGTGCACCTTTATAGCCACCCAATTACATTGTGACGTTTGGCACACCCAAAGCATTCCTACGGTATCCGTGAGTTGCACAATCTCATGGTCTAAGAAAATGATACTTGACATTAGAAAAGCTTTAGCATACGAACTACGATCTTTGTGCTAGGCTTAGGATTGGGTCTTGTCCATCACATCATTCTCCTAATGATGTGATCCCGTTATCAACGACATCCAATGTCCATGGTCAGGAAACCGTAACCATCTATTGATCAATGAGCTAGTCAATTAGAGGCTTACTAGGGACATGGTGTTGTCTATGTACCCACACATGTATCTGAGTTTCCTATCAATACAATTATAGCATGGATAATAAACGATTATCATGAACAAGGAAATATAACAATAACCAATTTATTATTGCCTCTAGGGCATATTTCCAACAGTCGCCCACTTGCACTAGAGTCAATAATCTAGTTCACATTGCTATGTGATTAACACTGATAGGTCACATCGCCATGTGACCAACATCCAAAGAGTTTACTAGTGTCTAAACTAGTTCACATCACCATGTGATTAAGTCTCAATGAGTTCTGGGGTTTGATCATGTTTTGCTTTTGAGAGAGGTTTTAGTCAACGGGTCTGCAATATTCAGATCCGTATGTACTTTGCAATTCTCTATGTCATATTGTAAATGCTGCTTCCATGCTCCACTTGGAGCTATTCCAAATGGCTGCTCCACTATACATATCCGGTTTGCTACTCAGAGTCATTCGGATAGGTGTTAAAGCTTGCATCGACGTAACCCTTTACGCCGAACTCTTTATCACCTCCATAATCGAGAAACATGTCCTTATTTACTTCAAGGACAATTTTGACCGCTGTCCAACGATCCATTCCTGGATCATTCTTATACCCCTTGACTGACTCATGGCAAGGCACACATCCGGTGCGGTACACAACATAGCATACTGTAGAGCCTACGTCTGAAGCATAGGGGACGACATTCGCCCTTTCTATCTCTTCTACCGTGGTCGAGCTTTAACTCTTAACTTCATACCTTACAACTCAGGCAAGAACTCCTTCTCCGACTGATCCATCTTGAACACCTTCAAGATCATGTCAAGGTATGTGCTCATTTGAAAGTACCATTTAGCGTTTTTGATCTATCCTCATAGATCTTGATGCTCAATGTTCAAGTAGCTTAATCCAGGTTTTCCATTGAAAAACACTTTTCAAATAACCCTATATGCATTCCAGAAATTCTACATCATTTTTGATCAACAATATGTCAACAACATATACTCATGAGAAATTCTATAGTGCTCCCACTCACTTCTTTGGAAATACAAGTTTCTCAAAAACTTTTATAAACCCAAAGTCTTTGATCATCTCATCAAAGCGTACATTCCAACTCCGAGATGCTTACTCCAGTCCTTAGAAGGATTGCTGGAGCTTTGCATATTTGTTAGCGTTCTTCAGGATTGACAAAACCTTCTGGTTGTATCATATACAACCTTTCCTCAAGGATATCGTCGAGGAAACAATGTTTTGACATGCTATCTGCAAGATTTCATAAATCATGCAGTAATTGCTAATATAATCCCAACAGACTCTTAGCATCGCTACGAGTGAGAAAGTCTCATCGTAGTCAACTCCTTGAACTTGTCGGAAAACATCTTAACGACAAGTCGAGCTTTCTTAATGGTGATACTTACCATCATTGTCTGTCTTCTTTTAAAATCTATCTGTTCCCAACAGCCTTACGACCATCAAGTATTTCTTCCAAAGTCATGGATCCTTTCTCGGATTTTATGGCCTGGTGCCATTCGTCGGAATCCGGGCCCACCATCACTTCTCCATAGCTCGTAGGTTCATTGTTGTCTAGCAACATGACCTCTAAGACAAGATTGCGTACCACTCTGAAGTAGTACGTGTCCTTGTCGACCTACGAGGTTCGGTAGTGACTTGATCCAAAGCATCATGATCACTATCATCAGCTTCCGCTTCAATTGGTGTAGGTGCCACATGAACAACTTCTTGTGCCCTGCTACACACTGGTTGAAGTGATGGTTCAATAACCTCATCAAGTCTCCACCATCCTCCCACTCAATTCTTTTGAGAGAAACTTTTCCTCGAGAAAGGACTCGTTTCTAGAAACAATCACTTTTGCTTCCTGATCTGAATTAGGAGGTATACCCAACCATTTTGGGTATCCTATGAAGATGCATTTATCCATTTTGGGTTCGAGCTTATCACGATGAAACTTTTTTTTTCACATAAGCATCGCAGCCCCAAACTTTCAAGAAACGACAGCTTAGGTTTCTCTAAACCATAGTTCTCACGATGTCATCTCAACGGAATTACGTGGTGCCCTATTAAAGTGAGTGCGGTTGTCTCTAATGCCTAACCCATGAACGATAGTGGTAATTTGATAAGAGACATCATGGTACGCGCCGTATCCAATAGGGTGCAACTATGATGTTCGGAAACACCATCACACTATGGTTTTCCAGGCGGTATTAATTGTGAAACAATTTCCACAATGTCTTAATTGCGTGCCAAAGCTCGTAACTCGGATACTCATCTCTATGATCATATCATAGACATTTTTATCCTCTTGTCACAATGATCTTCAACTTCACTCTGAAATTACTTGAACCATTCAATAATTCAGACTTGTGTTTCATCAAGCAAATATACAACATCTACTCGAATCATCTGTGAAGTAAGAACATAATGATATTCACTGCATGCCTCAGCACTCATTGGACTGCACACATCAAAATGTGTTACTTCCAACAAGTTGCTATCTTGTTCCAGCTTACTGAAAACGAGGCTTTTCAGTCATCTTGCCCATGTGGTATGATTTGCATATCTCAAGTGATTCAAAATCAAGTGAGTCCAAACGATCCATCTACATGGAGTTTCTTCATGCGTATACACCAATAGACATGGTTCGCATGTCTCAACTTTTCAAAAACGAGTGAGTCCAAAGATCCATCAACATGGAGCTTCTTCATGCGTTTTATACCAATATGACTTACATGGCAGTGCCACAAGCAAGTGGTACTATCATTACTATCTTATATCTTTTTTGGCATGAAAATGTGTATCACTAGGATCGAGATTCAATAAACCATTCCTTTTAGGTGCTAGACCATTGAAGGTATTATTCAAATAAACAGAGTAACCATTATTCTCCTTAAATGAATAACCATATTGCGACAGACATAATCCAATCATGTCTATGCTCAACGCAAACACCAAATAACAATTATTTAGGTTTAACACCAATCTCGATGGTAGAGGGAGCGTGCGATGCTTGATCACATCAACCTTGGAAACACTTCCAACACGTATTGTCAGCTCACCTTTAGCTAGTCTCCGTTTATTTCGTAGCTTTTATTTCGAGTTACTAACACTTAGCAACCGAACCGATATCTAATACCCTGGTGCTACTAGGAGTACTAGTACACATTAACATAATGTATATCCAATATACTTCTATCGACCTTGCCATCCTTCTTATCTACCAAGTATCTAGGGTAATTCTTCTCCAGTGGTTGTTCCCCTTATTACAGAAGCACTTAGTCTCGGGTTTGGGTTCAACCTTGGGTTTCTTCACTGGAGCAGCAACTGATTTGCCGTTTCATGAAGTGTCCCTTCTTGCCCTTGCCCTTCTTCAAACTAGTGGTTACACCAACCATCAACAATTGATGCTCCTTCTTGATTTCTACTTTCGCGGTGTCAAACATCGTGAATACCTCAAGGATCATCATATCTATCCCTGATATGTTATAGTTCATCACGAAGCTCTAGCAGCTTGGTGGTAATGACTTTGGAGAAACATCACTATCTCATCTGGAAGATCAACTCCCACTCGATTCAAGTGATTGTTGTACTCAGACAATCTGAGCACAAGCTCAACAATTGAGCTTTTCTCCCTTAGTTTGCAGGCTAAGAAAATCGTCGGAAGGTCTTATACCTCTTGACGTGGGCATGAGCCTGAAATCCCAATTTCAGCCCTCAGAACATCTCATATGTTCCGCGATGTTTCGAAAACATCTTTGGTGCCTCAACTCTAAACCGTTTAACTGAACTATCACGTAGTAATCAAAACGTGTATGTCCGATGTTTGCGACATCCACAAACGACGTTTTGGGGTTCTACACACTGAGCGGTGCATTAAGGACATAAGCTTTCTACTGATCGCATAATCGCTACTGTCAACTTTCAACTATATTTTCTCTAGGAACATATCTAAAACAGTAGAACTAGCGCGCGAGCTATGACATAATTTGCAAAGGGCTTTTGACTATGTTCAGGATAATTAAGTTCATCTTATGAACTCCCACTCAGATAGACATCCCTCTAGTCATCCAAGTGATTACATGATCCGAGTCAACTAGGTCGTGTCCAATCATCACGTGAGACGGACTAGTCATCATCGGTGAACATCTTCATGTTGATCGTATCCTCCATACGACTCATGCTCGACCTTTCGGTCTCTTGTGTTCCGAGGCCATGTCTGTACATGCTAGGCTCGTCAAGTTAACCTAAGTGTTTCGCGTGTGTAAATCTGGCTTACACCCGTTGTATGTGAACGTAAGAATCTATCACACCCGATCATCATGTGGTGCTTCGAAACGACGAACTTTCGCAACGGTGCACAGTTAGGGGGAACACTTTCTTGAAATTTTAATGAAGGATCATCTTATTTACTACCGTCATTCTAAGCAAATAAGATGTAGAAACATGATAAACATCACATGCAATCAAAATAGTGACATGATATGGCCAATATCATTTTGCTCCTTTTGAACTCCATCTTCGGGGCTCCATGATCATCATCGTCACCGGCATGACACCATGATCTCCATCTTCATGATCTCCATCATCGTGTCTCCATGAAGTTGTCTCGTCATTTTATTACTTCTACTACTATGGCTACCGGTTAGCAATAAAGTAAAGTAAATACATGGCGTTGTTCAATGACACGCAGGTCACACAATAAATAAAGACAACTCCTATGGCTCCTGCCGGTTGTCATACTCATCGACATGCAAGTCGTGATTCCTATTACAAGAACATGATCAATCTCATACATCACATATCATTCATCACATTCTTCTTGGCCATATCACATCACATAGCATACCCTGCAAAAACAAGTTAGACGTCCTCTAATTGTTGTTTGCATGTTTTATGTGGCTGCTATGGGTTTCTAGGAAGAACGTTTCTTACCTACGCAAAACCACAACGTGATATGCCAATTGCTATTTACCCTTCATAAGGACCCTTTTCATCGAATCCATTCCGACTAAAGTGGGAGAGACTGGCACCCGCTAGCCACCTTATGCACCAAGTGCATGTCAGTCGGTGGAACCTGTCTCACGTAAGAGTACGTGTAAGGTCGGTCAGGGCCGCTTCATCCCACAATACTGTCGAAACAAGATTGGACTAGTAACGGTAAGCATATTGAACAAAATCAACGCCCACAACTACTTTGTGTTCTACTCGTGCAAAGAATATATGCAATAGACCTAGCTCATGATGCCACTGTTGGGGAACGTAGCAGAAATTCAAAATTTTCCTACGTGTCACCAAGATCTATCTATGGAGAAACCAGCAACGAGGGGAAGGAGAGTGCATCTACATACCCTTGTAGATCGCTAAGCTGAAGCGTTCAAGAGAATGGGGTTGAAGGAGTCGTACTCGTCGTGATCCAAATCACCGGAGATCCTAGTGCCGAACGGACGGCACCTTCGCGTTCAACACACGTACAGCCCGGTGACGTCTCCCACGCCTTGATCCAGCAAGGAGAGAGGGAGAGGTTGAGGAAGACTCCGTCCAGTAGCAGCACAACGACTGGGTGGTGGTGGAGGAGCGTGGCAATCCTGCAGGACTTCGCCAAGCACCGCGGGAGAGGAGAAGGGAGAGAGGTAGGGCTGCGTCAAGAGGGAGAGAAACTCATGTGTTGGCAGCCCTCAAGACCTCAACTATATATAAGGGAGATGGAGGGGGGTGCGCCCCCTCTAGGGTTTCCACCCCAAGGGGTGCGGCTGCCCCCAATCCCATCTAGGGTGGCGGCCAAGGGGGGGGGAGAGGGGAAACTTGCCCCCCAAGTTAGGTGGGTGCGCCCACTCCCCCTAACCCTAGGCGCCTTGGGCCCTTGTGGGGGGCGCACCAGCCCACCTGGGGCTGGTCCACTCCCACACTTGGCGCATGCAGCCCTCCGGGGCCGGTGGCCCCACTTGGTGGACCCCCGGAACCCTCCCGGTGGTCCCGGTACGTTACCGATAAAACCTGAAACTTTTCCGGTGACCAAAACAGGACTTCCCATATATAAATCTTTACCTCTGGACCATTCCGGAACTCCTCGTGACGTCCGGGATCTCATCCGAGACTCCGAACAACATTCCGTAACCACATACAAACTTCATTTATAACCCTAGCGTCATCGAACCTTAAGTGTGTAGACCCTATGGGTTCGGGAATCATGCAGACATGACCGAGACGTTCTCCGGTCAATAACCAACAGCAGGATCTGGATACCCATGTTGGATCCCACATGTTCCACGATATCTCATCGGATGAACCACAATGTCAAGGACTCAATCGATCCCGTATACAATTCCCTTTGTCTAGCGGTATTGTACTTGCCCGAGATTCGATCGTCGGTATGCCGATACCTTGTTCAATCTCGTTACCGGCAAGTCTCTTTACTTGTTCCGTAACACATCATCCCATGATCAACCCCTTGGTCACATTGTGCACATTATGATGATGTCCTACCGAGTG
The DNA here is from genome assembly GCF_002162155.2 of Triticum dicoccoides. Classification (NCBI taxonomy): domain Eukaryota; kingdom Viridiplantae; phylum Streptophyta; class Magnoliopsida; order Poales; family Poaceae; genus Triticum; species Triticum dicoccoides. The sequence goes on along the minus strand of NC_041389.1, from coordinate 407,296,211 downwards.
GGCCCAGAGATACCTCTTCGTTTACACGGAGTGACAAATCCCAGTCTCGATTCGTGCCAACCCAACAGACACTTTCGGAGATACATGTAGTGCACCTTTATAGCCACCCAGTTACGTTGTGACGTTTGGTACACCCAAAGCACTCCTACGGTATCCGGGAGTTGCACAATCTCATGGTCTAAGAAAATGATACTTGACATTAGAAAAGCTTTAGCATACGAACTACGATCTTTGTGCTAGGCTTAGGATTGGGTCTTGTCCATCACATCATTCTCCTAATGATGTGATCCCGTTATCAACGACATCCAATGTCCATGGTCAGGAAACCGTAACCATCTATTGATCAACGAGCTAGTCAATTAGAGGCTTACTAGGGACATGGTGTTGTCTATGTACCCACACATGTATCTGAGTTTCCTATCAATACAATTATAGCATGGATAATAAACGATTATCATGAACAAGGAAATATAATAATAACCAATTTATTATTGCCTCTAGGGCATATTTCCAACACTTAGCTCCGCGCTGGTGAGAAGACGTCCAAGACTAGACTAGGTGCCGGACGCGGCCTTTTTTCTGCTTTCGTTGCTTTTCCCACTTGGTTGCCGTTTTCCCCCGTTGAATTTAAGTTGAATTTGAGCTCCAGGATTTGCGTGTGTTCGGGGAAGGGGTGTTTAGTATCGTTCGAGCAATCTCTCACGTTCTGGTTACCGCTTTGCCTCAGCTGCCTCCCCTCATGAGCCCATCGTGAGCCGGGCCAGGCCTAGCTTGCGTGCAGCCCAGACTGCCATCGCCGCGCCCTCTTTGGAGGTTTTCATTACAGGTTTTATGGGCTCGTTCAGAAGACGCTCGAGGCATCACTGCCCACCGTAGGATGACTCGAGGCCCACGCGGGTCGAAGGTAAACAAGCCAACCAGCTCGTCACGAAATCAGCCGCTTGGCGCAGGCGTACGAGTGATATTGCATCTACTGTTACGCTGAATACGAGTTTTTACATGAGGGGCTCCCCCTCCCAAAATGCTCTTACAACCTTCAGGGAAAGGCCCGAACTCTGTCTACGCAGGGTAAGGAAGCAGGGACAACACGCGGTCAGTCGGATAAATCCCCCAATGCATCCTCAGGGGCGCCTCCTGAATCATCGCTAGCGTCGCTGGCCTCGCCATCGCCCTCCGCATCGCCGGCAACGGCGCCAGGGCCGTTGACCACGTCACCTTCATCAGCAGCCACAACCGTGTTATCGTTATCAGAAGCGAAGGCCCTGACAAGGGCATCCACGTTGTCTTCCACCCAGCACGCCAGGTCGCCCCGGACGGTCTGGGGTACTGGAGCGATGGCGGCGTCAAAGTCAAAGTTGGGGAACATGTTCTGAAGGTGGTTGTAGACAGGAGAGAAGGCGCGCCCGAGCAGGATGCGGCTCCTCTCCTCCACCAGCCTGTTGGCTCCGACCGAGCGTGCCTCCAGCTGCGTCACCACATTGGTGAAGAACTGAAGATTGCCAGCATAATTGACTGTGTGGGGCTGGGCAACAGCCACCTCGCAGATGTTACCCAAGGCCGTGTTGGCTCTCTCCCGGAGCCCGGCGAGCATGGGGTCGTGCTCGTGCTCCAGAATCCGCCGCTGGAGTATCTCGTCCTCGTTCTGCCGCGCAACAGCCTCAGCCTCGTCCACCCGCTGGCAGAGAAGAAGCACCTCGGCACGGGAGGTAGTCAGCTCCTCCTGCGCTACATCAAGGGCGGCCCAGGAAGCGTCGGCCCGCCGCGTCACTTCCTCCAGCTTGTCCCTCAGGGCGGCGGTCCTGCCTTCAGCCTCGACCCGGATCAACCCTAGCCTCTCCTCAAACTCGCTCTCAAGGTCCAAGCAGGCCGTCGCCACCCCGCGATCAACCTCTGCTATGGCTCGGGCCTCGCGCGCAGCGACGTCATCATCCGCCTGCGTCACCAAGCGCTCTCTTGTCTCCAGACGTTCAAGATCACGTGCGCGCTCAGTAGCCTCCAGTGTCAGTGCCTCCTCACACCTCAGGAGCTCTGCCTGGTCGACCGAAGCCACCTTCATCGACGCAAGGGCCATCTCCCGCAGCTCCACTTGTTGCTCCAGGGAGTGGCACTGGGCCAAGAGTTCCCGCGCCCGCTCCTCCGATGCCTCGCGTCGTCGGTTAGCCTCTCGGGCCTCCTCGACGGCCCGGGAACGGGCCTCCTGAGAGGCCACCAGCAACGCCTCGGCCTCCTCATTGTCGAGGTCACGCTGGTGGCGCACAAGGGCAACGACCGCCTCCAGCTTGCGCCTCCCTTCAGCCAGGTGCAGGCCCTCAGCCTCAAGGCGCGCGTCTTCATCATCAAGCTCTTCACCAAGCTGGCTCACCGTGTCAGCCGCCCTCCGGAGAAACCCTTGGCAAAGAACTCGACGCCTTCGGGCGCGCTCGAGCACGTCTTCTACGTCATCATCCGCCCCAAGTAAGCGCCAAGGGCCACAAATCAACATTACCCCTCTGGGCAGGGGGCTGGGGGCTGGCGCCCTCGTGATGGTCGGGCACGCCTCGCCAGAAGCCCGGCCAGGAGCCGGCCCCTCCCCAAGTGAAGAGCGCAGGGCCGACCTCAGCCAATGCCATCCATGATCAGACTCGAGGCCCAAGGCAGGCTGGCTATGCCCTGAGGAGGCTCGCGAAGGAGGGTCGCAAGGCGCACAGGGCCGCGATGCACCACAGGATGACTCACCTCTCCGGCCGGCCTCACCGAGAGGGCTCTGCTGGAACTCGGAGCGCTCGAAGGCGGTGGAGAGGGCGGAGCCTGGGGGGATGGCTCCTCAGCCATCTCCGCGAGCTTGGCAGGAAGGGCCCTGTAGAGCAAGGATCAGCCGAAGCAACGGGAGGATCAGGAGCTGGGAAAGGGGAAGGCTTACTCATCAATGGTGAAATACTTCTGGCGCTTCAGCAGGCAGTATGGGTAATCGTCACCCAAGGCCTCCCTTTTCCTCCGGAGGGCCTCGAAGTCCACACAGAAGCGACCCAGGAGTTGAGCGCAGGGGTCAGCCTGCGACGAGGAAGAAGCATCAAGATGCCCAGCGTCTGGTGCGTCGTCCTGATGCACGCCGCTGGTCGCCTCACCAAGAAGGATAGCTGGGGCCCCAGGGGCCTCAACCACAGGCACCGTGGGCCGTGGCTCAGCACCTCCAGCCGCAGCAGTACGGGCCTCAGGAGCTACCCCCTCAGGAGTGCTGCCTGGCGTCATCACTCCGGCGGGGGGCCCTCAGCCTCCGGCGGCCCATGCCTCCCTGCTCCGCCACTCAAGGAAGGACCGCCGTGGGCGACTGGGAGGGCAGTCACCATCACTGGGTTCTCATGAGGACCCCTGAGGCCGGCGGGGCGCAGCCCCCATTCGTCGAAGCCGGGCATCTGCTTCACGAAGTCGCCCCTGTTCGAGCAAAGGTACAGCAAAGCCCCCCCATGCCGGACGCTGCCGGGGGAAGGGTCCCCAGTCAAGACCAAGAGCACCTTCCTCAGTGCTTCGGGCGTCAGGTCCTCCTCCTGGAGCCTCATGCAATCTTCACGCCCGCTGAAGGGCCACATCCGGCAGGAGTGGCGCTGGAGAGGAGCAATGCAACATAGCAGGAACTCCTTCACCACCTTGGGCGCCGTCACACCAAGCGCCCTCAAGAACGCGAAGCGATGCCAGACGAAGATGAGCCAGGGGCTCGTGAGCGTCCCCTAGCCCTAGCCTGAATTGGGGACAGTGGGAGCCTTTGGCTCCGAGAGCAGGGGGCTGGGCACCCCTACATCCACGTACAGCCACCGCTCGCGGAACCCGGGCGCGGACGGAGGAAGGCTGAAATCAATCCCTGAAGCTGTTGTTTCCGGTGCAGCAATGAAGCTCACGCACCCTGAGCATTGGATGGGATCGACGAGGCGCAGAGAGAAGAAGTGGCACAGCAAGGCAACCGAAGGAGGGATGCCCATCATCGCCTCGCAGACAAAGGCGAAGACGGCAAGAAGAGTAATGGATTCAGGACCCAAATGCATCATATGGATCTGGTAATGAGAAAGCACAGCATTGAAGAAATCGGAGAAGGGGGGAACTAATCCCGCCCACAGGGCATGGGCAAAGTACCGGACCTCGGTGACCAACCTGTCGATGGAGAAGCGGGATGCGGGCCAGGCTGTCGTCCTCCCGCACTCGTTGAAGATGGTGGCCAGAGCAGAGCTGACCTTGCCCAAACCTTCTCGGTTGAGTATGATCGACCGATCGACGGTGGAGGCCGCCGGCGGCGGCGAGCGAGGCGGAGGCACCGATTTCTTCCCTTTTCCCTTCTTCGTCGGATCCATGGCAACGGGAAGAGGGAGGATTCGAGATTGGATTGGAAGCAGAGACTGGAGCTCGAGGGGAGGAAGAGCAGGGGACGATCGAGCAGCGAAAAGAGGAAAGACTGTGTGCAACCACGGGTCCGCCTAGCTGGGCGCAAAATGAGGAGGCGTGGGGAAGCAGGGCCACCCATGTCCAATCAACCGCCACGCGGCGCCCAAGGCCGCAGGCTGTTAGGGCCCACGGCGCTTCGCACTTGCCCCTTCGCCTCTCTGCTCAGCCAAGTCCGGGCGCGCCTTGGGCCCGGGGGTTACTGTCGGCGTTCTAGGAACGGGGGTCCGCAGACTTGCCTGCCTGCGGCCTGCGGCCTGGCTCAAGGGGCGGCCTAGCATGGCCCATCTTCATCAGCATGAGCTCAATACCCTCGCGAGGGGCCAAGCCTCGCAGGGCGGACGACATGAGGCTTCCTCAGGCACGGCCTCGTCAGGCTGGCTCGCGAGGAGGTGGAGAGATCAAGGCGGGGTACCTCACAAGGTGCCCATGACGCAAGCCATAACGACCAAGGGCGCCAGGCGGGCGCCAGGCCACGCAGTGTCCTCCCTTTCCTCTTTGGTGCAAAGGGAGCAAGCGCGGGCGAGAGCATCAAGCAAAGGCATCCATTTCGGTGCAACAAGACCAAGACCAGCAGAACCGCCGGACGGAGGTCATTGTGGAGCCCAAGTCGGCGTCACCACCAGAGCCTTTAGCAGGCGAGGACCAACTTTAGTCAGGATAAGTGTACTAGATGTTCCCCTTCAAAATGGCCAATTGTTGGCGCCCTTCCCGCTCAATATTTGGGAGGAGGCCCAGGGCCTTTGCCTATAAATAGGACTAGCCACCACAAGATAGAGGCAAGGGGATCCTCACCAGGAAACCAATAGAGAGAGCGACTGAACTCCCCCTAGTAGTTCATCGCACCAGCCAAGAATAGACCCTCGCGAGGCTGTTCTTCCTTGTATTGTTCATTATCAGCCCAAGAGGCAATCCACCACACCACACACTGGAGTAGGGTATTACACCACAATGGTGGCCTGGACCAGTATAAACTCTGTGTCCCTTGTGTTGTTCCTTTGATTGCTTAGATCCTAGCGAGGCGACGAGGCGTAGGCAGTAGAAGGCTAGATCTCCGCGCGCACCCCAGAGTTCGAACCTAGAGGGTCTGCCGGAACCCGAAATCCAACAGACTCAATTACATAGATAGAGATCAACACTATAACTCAAAGCTAGATCGTACTAAACTTTATTCTACTAGATCAAGATATAACCAAAAGGATCAAACTAAGAAAAACAGTAAAGATAGAAGTGTGATGGTGATACGATACCAGGGCACCTCCCCCAAGCTTGGCAATTGCCAAGGGGAGTGCCCATACCCATGTATTTATGTCTCTTTCTTCGGGGGTGGTGATGATGGAGTTGTTGATGATGGGGTGTCGCCATTGAGCGTAGGAGATCCTCCAACTTGCGGATAATGCCCTTGAGTGCAGTGATATGCTCTTGCAACAAAATATTTTCATGTGTGAGATACTTGTTTTGTATGCGAGCTAGTTCAATCATCTTGAAAGCTTCAACTTCAGTAGGGGTGAGATGATTGTAGTAAGGTTGAAAGAAGCATTATTCTTCCACTATCAGGACTTGCTCCTCTGCGGCTTCCTTGATCTCCCTGATTTCTACTGGCTTCGTCCATATCTTCATTAGCCAAGCATCATCGCCCATGTTGTTGGAGGAGGGGGACGACATGATGCCTGACATTGAGAAAACTCTGGCAGAAAACAGCTCAAAACAAAAATAGAGGATTTCGTCATGGTACGGTGGTCAAAACCTTCGGGAGATTATATAATAAATTTTTGTCGACCAAAAGAAGTATCGTGCAAGAAAACAAAGTCCTAAGGGTACACGAGGTGCCCATGAGGCAGGGGGGCGCGCCCTCCACCCTCGTGGATGCCTCGTGTACCTTACGGACTACTTCTCATTTTCCTATTTTTTAAATATTCCAAAACGGATAAAAATAGCTATTAGAACTGTTTTGGAGTCGGTTTACTTACCGTACCACATACCTATTCCTTTTCGGAGTCTGAAACGTTATGGAAAGTGTCCCTTATGTACTCCTCCAAGGTTACGGTGTCAATAACATTGGTTTCAACATTTATGGGATTACCTGAGATATAATGTTTGATTCTTTGACCCTTCACCACCTTCGGATTTATGCCTTCAGCATTGTTGATTTTTATGACACCGGAATGATAGACCTCCTCGATAATGTAAGGACCTTCCCATTTAGAGAGAAGGTTTCCTGCAAAAAAACATAAACAAGAGTTATATAGCAAAACATAATCACCTACGTTAAACTCACGCTTTTGTATCCTTTTGTCGTGCCATCTTTTAACTTTTTCTTTAAACAGTTTGGCGTTCTCATAGGCCTGGGTTATCCATTCATCAAGTGAGCTAATGTCAAATAGCCTCTTCTCACCGGCAAGTTTGAAATCATAATTGAGCTCTTTAATAGCCCAATATGCCTTGTGTTCTAGTTCGAGAGGTAGGTGACATGCTTTTCCATAAACCATTTTATACAGAGACATACCCATAGGATTTTTATATGCAGTTCTATAGGCCCATAATGCATCATCAAGTTTCCTGGACCAATTCTTGCTAGATCTATTAATAGTCTTTTGCAAAATTAATTTAATCTCTCTATTACTCAATTCTACTTGACCACTAGATTGTGGATGGTATGGGGATGCAATTCTATGATTAACATCATACTTAGCAAGCATTTTATGAAAAGCACCATGAATAAAATGTGAACCACCATCAGTCATTAAGTATCTAGGGACTCCAAACCTCGGAAAAATAACTTATTTAAGCATCTTAATAGAAGTGTTATGATCAGCACTACTAGTTGGAATAGCTTCTTCCCACTTAGTAACATAATCAACAGCAACTAAAATATGTGTATACCCATTAGAGGAAGGAAAAGGTCCCATATAATCAAAGCCCCAAACATCAAATGGTGCAATAACAAGTGAATAGTTCATAGGAATTTCTTGACGTCTACTAATATTACCAATTCTTTGACATTCATTGCAAGACAAGACAAACTTACGCACATCTTTGAAGAGAGTAGGCGAATAAAAACCGGATTGCAATACCTTATGTGCAGTTCTATCTCCAGCGTGGTGTCCTCCATATGCCACAGAGTGACACTTGCGTCGGATCTGTTCCTGTTCATGCTAAGGTACACAACGTCTAATAACGCCATCTACTCCTTCTTTATAAAGGTGTGGGTCATCCCAAAAGTAATGTGTTAAATCATAGATTTTTTGTTCTTTTGATGGTATGTGAAACTAGGTGGTATAAATTTAGCAACAATGTAATTAGCATACTGTGGAGCAGTACGAGAAGCATTTATGACAGCTAATTGTTCATCAAGAAAGCTATCATCAATAGGTAGTGGGTCATCAAGAACATTCTCTAACCTAGACAAGTTGTCTGTAACGGGGTTCTCGGCTCCCTTTATAGCAATAATATGCAAATCAAATTCTTGTAGCAAGAGAACCCATCTAATAAGTCTAGGCTTAGCATCTTTCTTTTCCATAAGATATTTAATAGCAGCATGATCAGTGTGAACAGTTACTTTGGAATCAACAATATAAGGTCTGAACTTATCACAAGCAAATACAACCGCTAAAGATTCCTTTTCAGTAGTTGCATAATTTCTCTGGGCACTGTCTAAAGTTCTACTAGCATATTGGATAACATTTAATTTCTTATCAACTCTTTGTCCTAGAACAGCACCTACAGCATAATCACTAGCATCACACATAGTTTCAAAGGGTAAATTCCAATCAGGTGGCTGAACAATAGGTGCAGAAATCAAGGCTTTCTTAAGTATTTCAAATGCTTCTACACAATCATCATCAAAGACAAAAGGAACATCTTTTTATAAGAGATTAGTCAGAGGCCTAGAAATTTTTGAGAAGTCTTTAATGAACCTCCTATAAAAACCGGCGTGACCAAGGAAACTTCTTATACCTTTGATGTCCTTGGGACACGGCATCTTTTCAATAGCATCAACTTTAGCTTTATCACCTTCAATACCTCTTTCAGAAATTTTATGCCCCAAGACAATACCTTCGTTAACCATAAAGTGGCACTTCTCCCAATTCAAGACAAGATTAGTTTCTTCGCATCTCTGCAAGACTCGATCAAGGTTGCTTAAGCAATCATCAAAAGAAGTTCCATACACGGAGAAATCATCCATGAAAACCTCAACAATCTTTTCACAGAAGTCAAAGAATATAGCAGTCATGCATCTTTGAAAGGTACCAGGTGCATTACATAAACCAAAAGGCATACGTCTATAAGAAAAGGTACCGAAAGGTCAAGTAAAAGTGGTCTTATCCTGATCCTCTTTTGACACAGGTATTTGAAAGAAACCAGAGTAACCATCTAGAAAGCAAAAAATGTGTATGTTTGGATAATCTTTCTAGCATTTGATCAATAAAAGGTAGAGGGTAATGATCTTTTCTAGTAGCTTTATTTAATTTGCGGAAATCAATTACCATTCTATAACATGTAACAATTCTTTGTGGGATCAATTCATCCTTATCATTAGGAACAACATTAATACCTCCCTTATTAGGGAAACAATGGACAAGACTTACCCACTGACTATCAACAACAAGATAAATTATACCTACCTCCAAAAGCTTTAGTATTTCATTTCTTACTACTTCTTTCATCTTAGGATTTAACTGTCGTTGGTGATCGACTACTGGTTTAGCATCTTTCTCTAGTTTTATTTTGTGCTGGCATAGAGTGGGACTAATGCCCTTAAGATCATCAAGAATATATCCAATAGCAGCACGGTGCTTCTTCAGAGTTTTCAATAATTTCTCTTCCTCATGCTCTGAAAGGTTAGCACTAATAATAACATGATATATCTTCTTTTCATCAAGATAAACATATTTAAGAGTATCAAGTAATGGTTTAAGCTCAAACACGGGATCACCCTTGGGTGGACGAGGATCCCCTAGGATTTCAACAGGCAAGTTATGTTTCAATATAGGTCCCTGTTTAAAGAATACTTCATCTATTTCCCTTCTTTCATTCATAAACATATCATTTTCATGGTCTAGCAAATATTGTCCTAAAGGATCATTAGGAGGCACGGCAATAGAAGAAAGACCAATAATTTCATCTTTACTAGGAAATTCTTTATCATGGGGTTGTCTACGAAATTTAGCAAAATTAAAGTCATGAGACATACCCCTTAAACCAATAGTAACAATATGCTTTTCACAGTCTATCCAGCATTAACAGTATTCAAGAAGGGTCTACCAAATATAATGGGACAAAAGTCATCTTGTGGGGAACCAAGAACAAGAAAACCAGTAGGATATTTAACTTTCCCACACAAGACTTCAACATCTCTAACAATCCCAATTGGTGAAATAGTATCTCTATTGGCAAGCTTAATAGTAACATCAATACCTTCTATTTAAGTGGGTGCGATATCATGCATAATTTCTTCGTACAAGGAATGAGGTATCGCACTCGCACTAGCACCCATATCACATAAGACATGATAACAATGATCTCCTATTTTAACAGAAACAACAGGCATGCCAACAACCGGTCTATGTTTATTTTTAGTATCGGGTCTAGCAATTCTAGCAGCTTCATCACAGAAGTAAATAACATGCCCATCAATATTATCGACCAAGAGATCTTTAACCATAGCAATACTAGGTTCAACTTTAATTTGCTCAGGGGGTGTAGGTGTTCTAACATTACTCTTACAAACCACAGTTGAAGCTTTAGCATGATCCTTTATTCTAACAGGGAAAGGTGGTTTCTCAATATAAGCGGTAGGAACAATAGGATCAACATTATAAGTGGTAGTATTTTCTTCAACTTTAATAGGTTCTACTACTTTTACTTCAATGGGAGGATGATATTTAAACCACTTCTCCTTAGGGCGATCAACATGAGTAGCAAATGATTCACAGAAAGAAGCTACTATCTCAGAGTCAAGTCCATATTTAGTGCTAAATTCACTAAAAGCATCGGTATCCATAAAATATTTAACACAATCAAACTTAGGTGTTATACCTGACTCCTTACCTTCGTCGAGCTCCCAATCTTTAGAGTTGTGTTTAATTATTTCCAATAAATCCCATATGAATTCAATAGTCTTCGTCATAAAAGAACCAGTACAAGAACTATCGAGCATGGAGCGATTGTTGAGAGAAAGCCGAGCATAAATTTTTTGAATAATATTTTATCTTGAGAGCTCATGATTTGGGCATGAATATAACATTGACTTAAGCCTCCCCCAAGCTTGAGCGATACTTTCTCCTTCGCGAGGCCAAAAGTTATATATATAATTACGATCACGATGAACCAGATGCATAGAATAAAACTTCTGATGAAATTCCAATTTCAATCGGTTGTAGTTCCATGATCCAATATCATCACATAGCCTAAACCATGTCAATGCCTTTCCCTTCAAAGATAAAGGGAAGACCTTCTTCTTGATAACATCCTCGGGCATACCTGCAAGCTTAAATAATCCACAAACTTCATCCACATAGATTAGGTGCATATCGGGATGTAATGTTCCATCTCTTGTAAAGGATTAGCTAGCAGTTTCTCTATCATACCCGAAGGAATTTCAAAGTAAAAAAATTTCAGTAGGTTCAGTAGGTTGAGGAGAAACTCTTTGCTCTTCTAGTTGGGGTGAAGATACCCCGAACAAGCCCCTCAAAGGATTATTTTCCATAGTAACAAATGATAGTAAATTTCAGCACACTATATGTCGGAGTAATGGGCCACGGGTAGCCTCACCCGAGTCCCTGAACCTTACAAGACTTTGGGCCGGCTTCGCCCCACGAGACCTCAGAATGAAGCATCGCCTTCCGGTGACCGGCTAGCTCAACGGCCGGTTGCCCGAAGACGGCCACACACCAGCAGACGGCACCAAGACCGGCCAGCTCCTAGCAGACGGCCTCCGGAGAGGCCGGCTTCTAGCAGGAGGCCATCCAGTGCCCTTAGAGTCTGCGCCCCTCATCAAGAGGACAAGACGAGGTGAGGCTACAGTGTAGTCCCTCATCCCCGAATCCCGGACTTGGCATGGCCACAGTGCCCGTACAGGCGGAGATCTCCGCACGGCGCGGCACTGTTGCCATTCCCCCCTTGACGTCACACCTGACAGGCGGAGCCCTGCTCCCATGACGGCCTGTTGGTACGGCCTGCAGGCGGTGGGCCCTACCAGGCAGTGAGAGCCCGGAAGACGGCGGAGGCCAGACCAGCTGGACTGGGGGAGGCCGGCCTCCAGCAGGCGGCCAGTTCCTCCCTCGAGGCCCGTGCACCATTAATCAGATAAGACATGGTGTGGCTACAGTGATCTCCCGCCAGGCGGCGGGACTGTAGCCACGCTCCATTGAACAAGCCTGCGTCATTAGCATCATGGCTACAGTGATCAGCCACCAACCAGACCCGCCAGCGGCGGGAGTGGCCTGTCGGCTCCATACCAGACCAGTCGGCGGGGCCCACCAGGCGGTGGGCCCCAGCAGCCGGCGGAGAAGCCGGCGACCAGACACTGACAGCCGGGTCCAGCACCCGGCCAGATTACCATTGTACCCCTAGGGGTAGGCCTATATAAACCCCCCAGGGCACCCATGCAAAGGGTTCCCAACCTGTTAGAACTAGACTCCACCCTAGAGGAAGAAGAGAGCTAGCCCTGCCTCCTTCTACCCCTAGCATACAGCTCAAGGAGCACCATTGTATCACTTGTGCCTTGGTGATCATGCGGAGACCCCGCAGAGCAGGACTAGGGGTGTTATCTCCTAGGAGAGCCCCGAAACTGGGTAAAGTGCGCCGGCATTTGTGTCTACGCCTCATCCCGCTTCCAGGCACCGGTGACGTTCTACTTGCTTCCACCATGATAAGCCATCCTTTGGCATATGTCGCACCCAACCCCTGACATTTGGCGCCCACCGTGGGGCGAGGTGCACCGTCATCCGGAGATCTGCTCTGGACGGGAACCTTGTTCCTTCCTGGCGAGCACAGCCAGCCCAGCACGCCCGACGACGTCAGCCTCGACACGCTGCACGGCGCGGAGATTGCCTGCATGGCAAGCTACCTCGCCAACCTTGTTGGCGAGATCCGCCTCTCCAATGAGCCTGCCTCCGACGCGGGCACCGACTGCCCCGAGAGCCGCCTCGTCAGCCTCCTCGACCAGCTCCATGTCACCAACGAGCCTGCTATGGACTTGGAGTCTATTGGCTCCACCGACCCGATGATCGTCGACTTCGACATGGCGTCGCTTGACGCGTTCCCCACCAACATGGTGGTCTACGACGAGCTGCCTCCTCGCGAGCACAGCGGCGGGAGCACAGTCACGGAGGTGCTTGTCATCAATAGTGGTGAGCACTCGGACAGAGGCATCCGAGACCCACTCGATGCGGCGCTGCGAGACTTGTCAGCGCCCATCCCGGAAGGCACGGATGCTGAGATGCTGGAAGCACGCCGCGTCCAGCTCGTTGAAAGCGCCAACCGACTAGCCAGCATGCGACGCTTCTCGGAGGCCTACCGGCGCGAGATGGACCGAGCTGTCAGTGGCACGCCGGCTCCTGAGTGGCCTAGCCGCATTGGCTCGATCCGGCAGCGTGGCACGACCATCGCCAGCATGTTTGGGATGGATCATCCCGTCTACACCACGTCTGCAGAGAACATTCGGGCCGCCCAGGCGGTGACGGATGAGCTGGACAAATACGAGGGCGACGAGCGCTGCCACATGACGGAGCGAGTCCAGCAGCTCCTTAACGCGGCCGCCGAGCAGCAAGAGGCCGGCTGCCGCACCAAAGTGCCCGTCCGGCGGAACGATGAACCGCCCCTTCGCCAGGATCATGGCGCGACATCCCAGACGACGACTGGCGGCGCCCGCGGAAGAAGAGGCAATGAGCCGGCTGCCAGCCGCAGTCGGACTCACCTCTCCATGAGCATGACGCAGACAGCCTCCCTCGAGCAGTAGAGCGGCGAGGCGACCCGCCTCCTCCTCCGCCTCGTGGTGAAAGGCACCCCACTCCGCTGCCTGTCACACACCCGACACTCGGCGACCGCCTTGGCCGCCGAGAAGGAGTCGGAGAGAATGACGCCCGCCATCGGATCGACCACCTCAACCGATCCCTGATGCTAGAAGAAGAAGACGTGTTGGGTCCGCCTTGTTTCGGTGCACGAATCCGAGATGATTCCTTCCCTAAAGGGTTCACGCTCCCAAGAGATACGCCTAAGTACACCGGCTCCGTGAAGCCGAAGGATTGGCTGGTCGACTACTCCACGGCCGTCAGCATAGCGAATGGCAACAAACATGTTGTTGTGAAGTACGTCCCGCTCATGCTTCAAGGCACAGCCCGGACGTGGCTTAACAGCCTGAAGCCCCGCAGCATCAACAGCTGGGTCGATTTCACTGAAGCCTTCATCCGCAACTTCACCAACATGTACAAGTGGCCTCCCAAGCCCCGCCAGCCCTCCTTGTGCGTCCAAGGGCCCAGCGAATCAACTCGTGACTATCTCACGTGCTGGGCCGAGCTGTGCAATTCCTGCAAAGGCGTGCAAGAGGTGTAGGCCATCGAATACTTAACCGCCGGGTGCCGAGAAGGCACCCTCCTCAAGCACCGACTTCTCTACAACGAGCCTGCGACTCTCGACAAACTGCTGATCATCGCCGACAAGCACGCCACGGCCGATTCCTCCATGAAGGCGGAGATCCTAGTTGATGCATCCGGCAAGGTAGCTCCTCAGGCTCCTCGGACCCCGGCTGGCGACACCAGTCAGCGACAGCAACCAAGCAACAACAAGCGCAAGGCCATGCAGCCGGCTTCCACCAGCCGGCAAGTGGCGACAGTCGAAGACCAGCAGCCGGAAGGGCAGCCTCCGCCCAAGCGTCAGAAGGGCGGCAAGCCCAATTGGTTGTCTGCCTTCTTGTATGAGCAGACTCTTGATGCACCCTGCAAGTTCCATAGTGGAGCGAAGCCGTCCAACCACACCACTCGGAAGTGCCATTGGCTCACCAAAATCGCCAAGGGAGATGGACTCCTGCCTCCTCCGCCTGCCAGCCCACCGCCTCCTCCGCCCCAGCAGCCGGCGGCTCGGCCAGTCGGTGCTATACAAGATGAGTATCCAGAGGAGCATGGAGCCTATGTTGTGTTCACCAGCCTGGCTGACGACAGACGCAGCAGACGGCAGCAACATCAAGAAGTACAAGTAGTGGCATCAAAAACTCCAGAGTTCATGCATTGGTCTGAGAAGCCCATCAGTTGGAGCAGGGCTGACCACCCGGACGTGATGCCCTCCCCCAGTTCTTATGCCCTGGTCTTATATGTCACCTTTGCAACAGAGAGGCGGGCAGCTCATTTCTCCAGAATCCTGATAGATGGCGGCAACAGCATCAATATCCTGTACAGTGACACAATGGAGAAATTGGGAATCAAGCAGAAGCAGCTTCACCCCAGTCGGACTGTATACCATGGCATAGTCCCTGGCCTTACCTGCTCACCAATCGGCAAGACCCAGATCGGTGTTCTCTTTGGAGACAAGAATCACTTCCGCCAAGAGCCAGTTTGGTTTGAGGTGGTGGACCTTGAGAGCCCCTACCATGCGCTACTTGGCCGGCCTGCTCTGGCCAAGTTCATGGCGGTCCCCCACTATGCTTACCTCAAGATGAAGATGTCGACTGCCAAAGGAATCCTGACCGTAGTCGGAGACTACAAGAAGTCATCCACCTGCGCTGCAGACAGCAGCCGGCTGGCTGAGTCCCTTGTGATTGCAGCTGAGAAGCGGCTCCTTGACCGGGTTGTGGTGATGGCAGGCAAGAAGCCGGAAATGTCACCCATCCCCAAGGAGTCGGAAGTTGAGGGCTTGTTCAAGCCGGTGAAGGAAACAAAGAAGATACCCTTGGACCCGGAGCACCCGGAGAGGCACGCTATCATAGGTGCAAACCTTGACAGCAAATAGGAAAGCGAGCTCGTCGATTTCCTCCATGAGAATCGGGACATCTTTGCATGGTCTCCCAAAGACATCCCGGGTGTTCCGACAGATTTCGCCGAGCACAAGTTACACGTCCGACCTGACGCGAAGCCGGTCAGGCAGCCCTTGCGCCGCCTGTCGGAGGAAAAGAGAAGAATTGTCGGAGAATAGATAGCCCGACTTCTAGCAGCCGGCTTCATCATGGAAGTATTCTTTCCAGAATGGTTGGCCAACCCAGTTCTTATGCTGAAGAAGAATAAGCAGTTGCGCATGTGTATTGATTATACCAGCCTCAACAAAGCTTGCCCCAAAGATCCCTTTGCTTTGCCAAGAATTGACCAAGTGATAGACTCCACAGCCGGATGCGAGCTGCTGAGTTTTTTGGATGCATACTCAGGGTACCATCAAATCAAGCTGAACCCGGGCGATAGGCTGAAGACCGCCTTCATCACGCCATTCAGAGCCTTCTACTACCTCACTATGACGTTCGGCTTGTGAAATGTCGGCGCCATGTTTCAGCGTTGCATGCAGAAGTGTCTCCTCAAGCAACTCGGCAGATACGCCCAGGTTTATGTGGACGATGTGGTGGTGAAGACGGAGAAGCGTGGCATGCTGCTGGAAGACCTCAAGGAGACATTTGAGAACCTGTGCCGATTTTAGATCAAGCTCAACTCGGAGAAGTGCGTCTTCGGAGTACCAGTCGGCCAGCTTCTCGGCTTCCTGGTCTCAGAGCGCGGCATAGAGTGCAACCCTGTGAAGATCAAGGCCATTGAGAAGATGGAGGTGCCCACCCGACTGCTGGACGTGCAGAAGTTCACCGGCTGCCTGGCATCAATCAGCCGTTTCATCAGTCGGTTGGGCGAGAAGGCTCTTCCCCTGTACCAGCTCATGAAGAAGACCACTTTTTCGAGTGGAACGACAAGGCGGATGAAGCTTTTCTCCAGCTCAAGAAGATGTTGACCACCCCGCCTATCCTAGCAGCTCCGACTGATAAAGAGCACATGCTCCTCTACATCGCCGCCACCAGTCGGGTGGTCAGCACAGTCATAATGGTGGAACGCAAGGAGGAGGGCAGAGCATTGCCGGTCCAGAGGCCGGTGTATTACTTGAGCGAAGTACTGTCCGCCTCAAGCAAAACTACCCCCACTATTAGAAGATGTGTTATGGCGTGCACTTTCCGCCAAGAAGCTGAAGCCCTATTTCCAAGAGCAACCAATTACTATTGTCTGCACGGCTCCGCTTGCTGAGATCATTGGAAGCTGAGATGCCTCAGGCCGAGTGGCCAAATGGGCCATTGACCTGGCCCCCTACACCATCTACTACAGCCTCGCACTGCCATCAAGTCACAAGCACTGGCTGACTTCCTCGTCGACTGGGCCGAGACCCAGTACTTGCCATCAGCGCCAGACTCTACCCATTGGCGGATGCACTTTGATGGTTCAAAGATGCACACCAGTCTGGGAGCCGGCATCGTCCTCACCTCTCCCAAAGGCGACAAGCTCAGATATGTGCTGCAAATCCACTTTGCCGCCTCCAACAACGTAGCTGAAAACGAGGCACTCATACACGGGCTCCGGCTTGCCAAGGAACTCGGCATTCACCGGATCCTGTGTTATGGTGACTCCGACTTGGTGGTCCAGCAGTCGTCAGGCGACTGGGATGCCAAGGATGCAAATATGGCAAGCTACCGCTTCTTCGTGCAGCATCTCAGTGGATATTTTGATGGGTGCGAGTTCCTCCATGTGCCAAGAAATGATAATGAGCAAGCAGATGCCCTGGCACGGATCGGCTCCATCCGGCAAGCAATACCAGCCGACGTCGCCCTACAGAGCCTCCTCAAGCCGTCTATCAAGCCGTCACCATAGTCCGACTCCATCTTTGTGCCAGCCCCTCCTGAAGCAGTCGGATCCGACTTGAGGGCCCCAAAAGTCGGCACTAGGATTTCGACAGGCGGCCTGGGGACTGCAGCCATCGCAACCGGCCAGGGGACTTCCGAACCCGGCCAGGGGACTGCAGCAGTCGGCCCGGGGACTTCTTCAGCTCAACAGGCGGCAGCCAACTCCAACCCGCCGCCTCCCGGCCCAACCGCCCTTGTACAAGTTGCACTCATGGCAGTCGAAGAAATAGCAGCACCTTCATGGGCTCAACCCATCCTCAACTTTCTGGTGAACAAAGAGTTGCCGACTGATGAGATCCTAGCCCGACAAGTGCAACGGCGGGCAGCAGCATACACCATAGTCAACAAAGAGCTGGTACAGTGCAGTGTTACTGGTGTGTTCCAGCACTGTGTATAGCCAGACTAGGGTCAAGCAATCCTCAAAGATATCCACCAAAGCAAATGTGGTCACCACGCGTCTTCAAGATCACTTGTTGCCAAAGCTTTTCGCCATGGTTTTTTCTGGCCGACTGCTCTAGAAGACGCCAAGGAGTTGGTCCAGAAGTGTAAAGGGTGCCAAAAGTTCCGCTCCAATCCACACTTGTCGGCTTCTACGCTCAAGACCATCCCCATTGCCTGGCCCTTTGCCGTTTGGGGGCTGGACATGGTGGGGCCATTCAAGATGGCCCGTGGCGGCATGACTCATTTGCTTGTCGTTGTGGACAAGTTCACCAAGTGGATAGAAGCAAAGCCAATCAAGAAGCTGAATGGACCGACTGCCGTGACTTTCATCACCGACATCACCACTCGGTACGGCATACCACACAGCATCATCACCGACAACGGCACAAACTTCGCCAAAGGAGCCTTGGCTCATTTCTGGGTGACGCAGGGCATCCGACTGGACTTAGTGTCCGTTGCCCATCCGCAGTCGAACGGCCAAGTGGAGCGAGCAAACGGCCTCATTCTGTCATCAAGCCTCGACTGGTCGAGCCTCTAGAGCGTTCGGCTGGCTGCTGGCTCAACAAGCTGTCGGTCGTCCTTTGAAGCCTGCGCACAACTCCGAACAAGTCGACCAGCTTCACGCCCTTCTTCCTCGTCTATGGCGCTGAAGCCGTCATCCCGATGGACATAGAGTTCGACTCCCCACGAGTCACCATGTACACCAAGGCGGACGCCAAGGAGGCACAAGAAGACAGCGTCGATCTGCTAGAAGAGGGTCAGCTGTTGGCACTTAGCCGGTCCGCCATCTACCAGCAGAGTCTGCGCCGATACTACAACCGCAAGGTGAAGCCAAGATCCTTCCAAGAGGGAGACCTTGTGCTCCGGCTGATCCAGCGAACAGCCGGCCAGCACAAGCTCTTGGCACCTTGGGTAGGCCCTTTCATCGTCAGCCAAGTGTTGGGACACGGTTCCTACTATCTGATCAATGCTCAAAAGCCCAGAGCACGCAAAAGAGATGGCTTAGGCAAGGAGACGGAGAGGCCATGGAACGCAAACTTCCTCCGAAGATTTTATAGTTAAAATCAGTATGTATCACGCTACCTTTTGTATTAAGTACGAAGACTCCGGGTCCCCCGAGAAGAGCTCGGGAACTACCATCTTTATCTATATGATAAGTGTTATGCCTATGAATGTGTTGTTTTATTATTCCGCCTGGCACCGGGTTCGACCAGTCGGCCCGGAGGCTCGCTGCCTTCTGCTATATGCCGCCTCCTACAGTCGTACACGTAGTGTGTCGGCACCAACAAACCTCTCCTGTCAGAAGCCTCAGCTCGCAGAGCGACTGTACGGCGGGCAGGGGTTGCAAAGCAATGCACACATGAAAAATGGCTAAGGAAAAATGCGCATATAGCTGGGGCCGGCATCCGCCTTTTTGGCCAGCTGCCGAGCAGCCGGCCGGCCGGCTTTTGCTTACATTGCCAACACTCCAAACGGCTAAGTACTTGCCCTCCCATAAATATCTAAGTACTCAACCCAGTCACAGTCCATTGAGCGGCTGTTTGGCTGGCAAGAGGGTAGCCAAGGGAGGGCGGCAAAGGAAAAAAGCAAGGAGTGGAAAGCAAGGAAAGTCAGAAGCCGGCAAACAAAGCATAAATTGCGACAAAGGATATTTACATAGCAAAAGGCCCACTAGCCAGCATTCAACGGAGTTTGATATACACCCCGCGGGTGGAATTGTGCAAATTTAATCAAAGTTTTTCGAGACTAATGAGGAGAAAAATAAAGACAACGCCCTAACGGGCGGCAGAGGGTTCCGGCTGGATGGCGGAGTCGCTGGCATCGGTCGGAGCGGTGGACGGCTGGACAGCAGAGTCGGCGATGCCAGTCGGTGGAATGGGCGGCTGGTCGGTCTCCGCCTGGTTGCCTCCAGGAGCAGTCAGCGTACTTGAGCGCGGGTTGTTGCTCGAGGCGCGGTCAGGTTGAGGCTGGCCATCCGCTTCGACCTCCGGCGCGTCCTCCTCGCTTTCCTCGTCCTCCGCCTCCTCCCCTTTGTCGCTGGAGTCGATTACCTTAGCCGAGTCCTCGTTGTCCTTCGGGTTCAGCCCGAGCCACTCCAGTGGTGCCTCGGCGCCCTCTTCAACCACCTCCGGGATGAAGACGCTGGTGTCGGTGTAGTCGGCGATCGTCGCCTCCCTACTGACAAGGTCGCATTCTACCGCCACCAGCTCCTCCTGCGCCTCCAGTCGAAACGTGGTCAGCTGGGCTAGATGAGATTAGGGTACCACGCCTTGACGAACTCCAGGGCTCGGCGCGCTCCAGCCCGGGCCAAGGAGCCCTTCCAGGCCTCCAGGAAGGCGGCCGCCACCTCCAGCCAGTCGGCAGTCCGACTGGGAGTGCGCGGAGCCTGCATGCCTGGCCAGAGGGCAGAGGTTGCCTAGGCCCCGACACACTGAAGATGACGCAGCTCCTCAGCGAGCAGCTCCTCGGCAGCTCCTCAGTCCGACTGGGAGTGCGTGGAGCCTGCATGCCTGGCTAGAGGGCAGAGGTTGCCTGGGCCCCAGGTCATGCTCCTCGGCCAGCTTGCCGCACTCCGCCTCCTTACTACTACCTCTTGAGCACTGCGTTGGATTTCCCCGAAGAGGAGAGGATGATGCAGCAAAGTAGTGTAAGTATTTCCCTCAGTTTTTGAGAACCAAGGTATCAATCCAGTAGGATACCACTCAAAAGTCCATCGTACCTACACAAAACAATAGCAACTCGCAACCAACGCTTAGGGGTTGTCAATCCCTTCACGGTCACTTACGAGAGTGAGATCTAATAGAGATAATATTTTTGGTATTTTTGATAGATAAATGCAAAGTAAAAAGAAAAAGGCAAAGTAAAAACAAAGCAAGTAAATAAAATGATAGAGATTGATATGATGAGAATAGACCCGGGGGGCATAGGTTTCACTAGTGGCTTTTCTCAAGAGCATAAGTATTCCACGGTGGGTGAACAAATTACTGTTGAGCAATTGACAGAATTGAGCATAGTTATGAGTATATCTAGGCAATGATCATGTATATAGGCATCACGTCCAAAACAAGTAGATCGAAACGATTCTGCATCTACTACTATTACTCCACTCATCGACCGCTATCCAGCATGCATCTAGAGTATTAAGTTAAAACAGAGTAACGCCTTAAGCAAGATGACATGATGTAGAGGGATAAATTCATGCAATATGATAAAAAAACCATCTTGTTATCCTCGATGGCAATAATACAATACGTGCCTTGCTGCCCTTCTGTCACTGGGCAAGGACACCGCAAGATTGAACCCAAAGCTAAGCACTTCTCCCATTGCAAGAACTACCAATCTAGTTGGCCAAACCAAAAAGGATAATTCGAAGAGACTTGCAAAGATAACTCAATCATACATAAAAGAATTCAGAGAAGAATCAAATATTTTCCATAGATAATACTGGATCATAAACCCATAATTCACCGGTCTCAACAAACACACCGCAAAAAGAAGATTACATCGAATAGATCTCCACGAGAGAGGGGGAGATCATTGTATTGAGATCCAAAAAGAGAGAAGAAGCCACCGAGATACTAGCTATGGACCCGAAGGTCTGAAGTAAACTACTCACACTTTATCGGAGGGGCTATGGGGATGATGTAGAAGCCCTCCGTGGTGGATGCCCCCTCCGGCGGAGCTCCGGAACAGGCCCCAAGATGGGATCTCATGGATACAGAAGGTTGCGGTGGTGGAATTAGGTTTTTGGCTCCTGTTCTGATCGTACGGGGATACGTAGGTATATATAGGAGGAAGGAGTACGTCGGTGGAGTGTCAGGGGGCCCACGAGCTAGGGGGCGCGCCCTCCACCCTCGTGACCGCCTCTGGCACTTCTTGGAGTAGGGTCCAAGTCTCCTGGATCACGTTCGGTTGGAAAATCACGTTCCCTAAGGTTTCATTCCGTTTGAACTCCGTTTGATATTCCGTTTCTTCGAAACACTGAAATAGGCAAAAAAAACAGCAATTCTGGGCTGGGCCTCCGGTTAATAGGTTAGTCCCAAAAATAATATAAAAGTGGAAAATAAAGCCCAATGTAGTCCAAAACAGTAGATAAAGTAGCATGGAGCAATAAAAAATTATAGATACATTGGAGACGTATCAGGCATCCCCAAGTTTAATTCCTGCTCATCCTCGAGTAGGTAAATGATAAAAAAAGAATTTTTGATGCGTAGTGATACTTTGGCATAATTTCAATATAAATCTTCTTAATTGTGATAGGAATATTCAGATCTGAAAGATTCAAGACAAAAGTTCATATTGACACAAAAATAATAATACTTCAAGCATACTAATCAAAGCAATCATGTCTTCTCAAAATAACATGGCAAAAGAAAGTTCATCCCTACAAAATCGTATGGTTAGGCTATGCTTCATTTTCGTCACACAAAGATGTTCCCAACTTCTATACCCCCGATGACAAGCCAAGCAATTGTTTCATACTCAAATAATCTCAAACGTTTTCAACTTTCACACAATACATGAGCGCGAGCCATGGATATAGCACTATGGGTGGAATAGAATATGATGATGGGGATTGTCTGGAGAAGACAAAAAAGGAGAAAGTCTCACGTTGACGAGGCTAACCAACGGGCTATGGAGATGCCCATCAATTGATGTCAACATGAGGAGTAGGGATTGCCATGCAACGGATGCACTAGAGCTATGAATGCTCAATAAAAGAAAACTAGTGGGTGTGCATCCAACTCGCTTGCTCACGAAGACCTAGGGCATTTTGAGGAAGCCCATCATTGGAATATACAAGCCAAGTTCTATAATGAAAAATTCCCACTAGTATAAAAAGACAACTTATGAGACTCACTATCATGAAGATCTTGGTGCTACTTTGAAGCACAATATATGAGACTCACTACATGAAGAACAAGGTGCTACTTTGAAGCACAATATATGAGACTCACTACATGAAGAACAAGGTGCTACTTTGAAGCACAAGTGTGGTAAAAGGATAGTAGCATTGTCTCTTCTCTCTTTTTCTCTCATTTTTTTTATTTGTTTGGGCCTTTCTCTTTTTTTTGGCCTCTTTTTTTTCGTCCGGAGTCTCATCCCGACTTATGGGGGAATCATAGTCTCCATCATCCTTTCCTCACTTGGGACAATGCTCTAATAATGATGATCATCACACTTTTATTTTTCTTACAACTCAACAATTACAACTCGATACTTAGAACAAAAGTATGACTCTATATGAATGCCTCCGGCGGTGTACCGGGATGGTGCAATGAATCAAGAGTGACACGTATGGAAAATAATGCATGGTGGCTTTGCCACAAATACGATGTCAACTACATGATCATGCAGTGGCAATATGACAAAAGTAATGTATGTCATGATGATGGTGGTGGAAGTTGCATGGCAATATATCTCGGAATGGCTATGGAAATGCCATGATAGGTAGGTATGGTGGCTGTTTTGAGGAAGATATAAGGAGGTTTATGTGTGATAGAGTGAATCGTATCACGGGGTTTGGATGCACCGACAAAGTTTGCACCAACTCTCAAGGTGAGAAAGGGCAATGCACGGTATCGAAGAGGCTAGCAAAGGCGGAAAGGTGAGAGTGCGTATAATCCATGGACTCAACATTAGTGAAAAGAACTCATATACTTATTGCAAAAACTTAGAAGCCATCAAAAAATCCAATTACTACGCGCATGCTCCTAGGGGGATAGATTGGTAGGAAAAGACCATCGCTCATCCCCGACCGCCACTCATAAGGATGCACAAGCCAGGTACACTTCATGTTTCAAATTTGTTACACAACTTTACCCATGTGTGCATGCTACGGGACTTGCAAACTTCAACACAAGTATTTCTCAAATTCACAATTATCAACTAGCATGACTTTGATATTATTACCTCCATATCTCAAAACAATTATCGAACATCAAATTTATCTTAGTATTCAATTTACCCAAAAGAAAGTTTCACATGTCTTGAACACTAAGTATATTAACATTAAGAGAATTACCATGATATTAATGACTCTCAAAATAATCTAAGTGAAGCATGAGAGATCAATAGTTTCTTTAAAACAAATCCACCACCGTGCTCTAAAAGATATAAGTGAAGCACTAGAGCAAAAATTATCACGCTCAAAAGATATAAGTGAAGCGCTATGAGCAAAACTATCAAGCTCAAAAGATATAAGTGAAGCACATAGAGTATACTAACAAAGTCCAATTCATATATGGCTCTCTCAAAAGGTTTGTACAGCAAGGATGATTGTCGTAAACTAACAAGCAAAGATGCAAATGATACAAGACACTCCAAGCAAAACACATATCATGTTGGTGAATAAAAATATAGCTCCAAGTAAATTACCGATGGAAGTGGACGAAAGAGGGGCTGCCTTCCGGGGCATCCCCAAGCTTTGACTTTTTGGTGTCCTTGGATTATATTGGGGGTGCCATGGGCATCCCCAAGCTTAGGATCTTGCCACTCCTTGTTCCATAATCCATCAAAAGAATTCACCCAAAACTTGAAAACTTCACAACACAAAACTCAACAGAAATCTCGTGAGCTCCGTTAGAGAAAGAAAACAAAAGACTACTTCAAGGTACTATAATGAACTCATTCTTTATTGATATTGGTGTTAAACCTACTGTATTCCAACTTCTCTATGGTTTATAAACTATTTTACTAGCCATAGATTCATCAAAATAAGCAAACAACACACGTAAAACAGAATCTGTCAAAAACAGAACAGTCTGTAGCAATCTGTAACTAACGCAAACTTCTGGAACTCTAAAAATTATACCAAAATAGGAACTCCTGGAAACTTTGTTTATTGAACAGCAGCAAAAATAATCAACACAAAAGAACGTTCCTGTGATTTAACAAAATTATATTCGTGCGCACAAAGTTTCTGTTTTTCAGCAGAATCAAATCAACTATCATTGTAGGTTATCCTATAGGTTCTACTTGGCACAAACACTAATTAAAACATAAAACCACATCCAAACAGAAGGTAGATGGATTATTTATTCCTAAACATAAGCAAAAACAAAAAACACAAAATAAAATTGGGTTGCCTCCCAACAAGCGCTATCGTTTAACGCCCCTAGCTAGGCATAAAAGCAAGGATAGATCTAGGTATTGCCATCTTTGGTAGGCAATCCATAAGTGGCTCTCATGATAGATTCATATGGTAATTTTATTTTCTTTCTAGGGAAGTGTTCCATACCCTTTTTTAAGGGAAATTGGAATCTAATATTCCCTTCCTTCATATCAATAATTGTACCAATCGTTCTAAGGAAAGGTCTACCAAGAATAATAGGACATGAAGGATTGCAATCTATATCAAGAACGATAAAATCTACGGGCACATAATTCCTATTTGCAACAATAAGAACATCCTTAATTATTCCCATAGGATTTTTAATAGTGGAATCCGCAAGATGCAAGTTTAGAGAGCAATCATCAAAATCAAGGAAATCTAGCAAATCACATAAAGCTTTGGGAATAGTAGAGACACTAGCACCCAAATCACACAAAGCATGAAACTCATAATCTTTAATTTTAATTTTTATAGTAGGTTCCCACTCATCATAGAGTTTTCTAGGGATAGAAACTTTCAACTCAAGTTTTTCTTCATAATATTGCATCAAGGCATCAACAATGTGTTCGGTAAAGGCCTTATTTTGACTATAAGCATGAGGAGAATCTAGCACGGATTGCAACAAGGAAATACAACCAATAAAAGAGCAATTTTCATAATTAAATTCCTTGAGATCCAAAATAGTGGGTTTAGCAACATCTAGGTTATTATTTCTTTCAATCCCACTTTCATCAATTTCATCATCAAGATCTAGAAACTCCGAATTCTTAGAACGCCTTCTAGGTAAAGGAAGATCATATTCAGTTTCATCAAGATTCATATTGCAAAACAAAGATTTAATGGGGGGCACATCAATAACTTTTAGATCTTCATCTTGATTTTCATAGGAATTGGAAGAACACGCTTTAATAAAGGCATCTTTAGAAGCACGCATCCTAGCGGTTCTTTCTTTGCACTCATCAATGGAAATTCTCATGGATTTGAGAGACTCATTGATATCATGCTTAGGTGGAATAGATCTAAGCTTTAAAGAATCAATTTCAAGAGAAATTCTATCAACGTTCCTAGCCAAATCATCAACTTTAAGCAATTTCTCTTCAAGCAAAGCATTAAAATTCTTTTGTGAATTCATGAACTCTTTAACACTACTCTCAAATTCAGAGGGCATCTTATTAAAATTTCCATAAGAGTTGTTGTAGGAATTTCCATAATTATTAGAAGGATTACTAGGATAAGGCCTAGGATTAAAATTCCCTCTATAAGCGTTGTTTCCAAAACTATTCCTACCAACAAAATTCACATCCATAGATTCATTGTTATTCTCAAGCAAAGTAGATAAAGGCATATCATTGGGATCAAGAGGAGTATTTTTAGGAGCAAACATCTTCATAAGTTCATCCATCTTTTCACTCAAAACATTGATTTCTTCTATAGCATGCACTTTTTTACTAGAAGATCTTTCGGTGTGCCATTGAGAATAATTAGCCATAATATTATCAAGAATTTGGTAGCATCCCCTAACGTAATTTCCATAAAAGTGCCTCCCGCGTCCGAATCTAAAAGATTTCTAGAAGCAAAATTCAATCCGGCATAAAATTTTTGTATGATCATCCATAAATTCAAACCATGAGTAGGGCAATTGTGAAGCATTAATTTCATTCTTTCCCAAGATTGGGCAACATGCTCATGATCGAGTTGTTTAAAATTCATGATGTCATTCCTAAGAGTGATAATCTTAGCGGGAGGAAAATACTTAGAGATAAAAGCATCTTTGCACTTGTTCCAAGAATCAATACTATTTTTAGGCAAAGATGAAAACCAAACTTTAGCACGATCTCTAAGTGAAAACGGAAATAACTTCAATTTGACAATATTGTTATTCGTATCTTTCTTCTTTTGCATATCACACAAATCAACAAAATTGTTTAGATGAGTAGCGGCATCTTCACTAGGAAGGCCGGCAAATTGATCTTTCATAACAAGATTCAGCAAAGTGGTACTGATTTCACAAGACTCATCATTATTAAGAGGAGCAATCGGAGTACTATTATTGGTATTCGAGAAATCACACAATTTGGTATTATCTTGCGCCATGGCAACAAGTAATCCAACATACAAGCAAACAGAAAGGAAAAGGGAAAAAGGCAAACGGGAAAGAGAGGAGGAGATTGGGAAAGAGAGGGCAAATAAAACGGTAAGGGTGAAGTGGGGGAGAGGAAAACGAGAGGCAAATGGCAAATAATGTAATGCGAGAGATAGGGATTGTGATGGGTACTTGGTATAGTTGACTTGCTTGCGTGAGCCTCCCCGGCAACGGCGCCAGAAATTCTTCTTGCTACCTCTTGAGCACTGCGTTGGATTTCCCCAAAGAGGAGAGGATGATGCAGCAAAGTAGCGTAAGTATTTCCCTCAGTTTTTGAGAACCAAGGTATCAATCCAGTAGGAGACCACGCACAAGTCCCTCGTACCTACACAAAACGATAGCAACTCGCAACCAACGCTTAGGGGTTGTCAATCCCTTCACGGTCACTTACGAGAGTGAGATCTGATAGAGATAATATTTTTGGTATTTTTGATAGATAATGCAAAGTAAAAAGAAAAGGCAAAGTAAAAACAAAGCAAGTAAATAAAATGATAGAGATTGATATGATGAGAATAGACCCGGGGGCCATAGGTTTCACTAGTGGCTTTCTCAAGAGCATAAGTATTCTACGGTGGGTGAACAAATTACTGTTGAGCAATTAACATAATTGAGCATAGTTATGAGTATATCTAGGCAATGATCATGTATATAGGCATCACGTCCAAAACAAGTAGATCAAAACGATTCTGCATCTACTACTATTACTCCACTCATCGACCGCTATCCAGCATGCATCTAGAGTATTAAGTTAAAGACAGAGTAATGCCTTAAGCAAGATGACATGATGTAGAGGGATAAATTCATGCAATATGTTAAAAATCCCATCTTGTTATCCTCGATGGCAATAATACAATACATGCCTTGCTGCCCCTTCTGTCACTGGGTAAGGACACCGCAAGATTGAACCCAAAGCTAAGCACTTCTCCCATTGCAAGAACTACCAATCTAGTTGGCCAAACCAAAAAGGATAATTCAAAGAGACTTGCAAAGATAACTCAATCATACATAAAAGAATTCAGAGAAGAATCAAATATTTTCCATAGATAATACTCACTACTAGGAAAAGGCCTACTAATGGCTCACCTAATTTGGCCATTAATGGCGCATCAGTGGTGCGTCATTAGTGCCACGCCATTAGTATATTTTACTAATGGCGCACCGCTGGTGTGCCATTAGTATCTGGTATACTAATGGCGCACCACTGGATGCACCATTAGTATATACAACAGTGCGCCATTAGTATGCCTCCCAGGGGGGCATGTATACCCAGGTGCTTTGGCATACTAATGGCGCACAACAGCAAGATGCGCCATTAGTAACTTCGGCATACTAATGGCGCACTGTCTAATGATGCGCCATTAGTATCCTTTGGCATACTAATGGCGCGCTGTGGTGTGATGCGCCATTAGTATGAATATTAGGTTTTTTTATTTTTTTATTTTCTGTTTTTTGCACAGGTTACAAAATGTATAATTGGACAAAATATAGACAGCACACATCAACAACAGATTCATCGAATACAATATAAGATTAGTCTCTGAATACAATTCATCATATTAGTCTCCGAATTGAAAAGACCGAACAAAGATAGAACATTATATTACAAGTCTCGAGACCGCGAGTAGAGAGTTTGTTTTCACATTACAAGTCGATATCAATCATCTAAACTACCATCACATAGAAGAGAGTTGCGGTCATCACGATGAGCATCATCACGATGAAACTCGTCTTCATCCGGTTCCTCCAACGCTCCCTCCCCTCTCCCGCTAGATAGCGGGCGTATCTAGATTCGGCCTCGGCCCTAGTGGTGTACCCTTTGTAACTGTTACCACTGAATCGGTGAACCTGTCTCCGACACTCCTCCCAGTCGTCGTAGACTCCGGGAACCTTACCCTTGTACACGACATACGTCGGCATCGCTATGCACTAGCCAAACGAAATGTTAGTACCAATTCACAGACAATACATAAGCAATATATAAGTATGCAACAGAACGATCGGAAGAGAAAAGCAAGACATTAACAGCATCGATTACATCTAAGTTGAACGACTCTCGAAACCAAAGAGACATACTACAAGTTCATTAAAGTTTAATTACAACATGAGCCAATCGATGTTTCAGAACTAGACACAGCATCACTGCTTTCGACTCGACTCAAGGGACCGGAGCGTGGATGAAGCCGACGTCTATCGTGGGAGTCATGAAAGAACGGGCGTTGTCAGCCTGCATTTGTAGCATTGTGTCGATGTCACTGTTGGACGGTTGATTTCTGAGGTAGAACTGCCCCGAGGTACGAAGGACATCTTGATGGATGATTTCCGCAAACTCCGACTGGATGCGAAAGAATTCTTGTTGGAGGTCCGCGTCCTGGATTGCCGACACGCTCTTTGCCCAATCTTTGAGTTTACTCGGTAGCAGAAGTTGATGATGGTCCCGTACGATCGCCCGCATGTGATGGATGGCATAGTAGGCACCCTTCTGACCGCCAGGAGGCTGCTTGACGCAGCAGAACGTCGTATTGTGGGAGAACACGTGCTTGCCGTACTTACGAATAGGCCTGGTGAAGGTGCCTCCAGATTTGGCGTAGCCGGGGAGAACATCATCAAGAACCTTCTTGACATTTGTGTAGTCTACGTTCGACTGACGGTCCAGGTCGAAATACGTGGCCATGGAATATTTGGGGCTTAGGAGGATGAGCGTGCAATGTGTGTCACTGCAGAAAACACGGAATGTTAAAAGAAAAACGATCGAAATCTAAGAATTCATATGTTACGGGCCGGTTGAGGGGGGGACTTACTCGGGAAAGTAAGGCACGAGGAAGTTATCCTTATCTTGGTTTGCCAGAATGACGCCTTCGAGGTAAGAACTCGTGACTTGCCGGTCCCCAGCGCTGCCCAAGATCTTGGCACGCATGTAGAAGGGGTCGACTATCACGATGTCCGGGGTCTTGTCGCGAATGATCCGCATCTCCATACTCAGCGAAAATAGCCGAACGAAGGTGTAGTGCAGCGGATGAAGGTTCATCATAGCGTGGATGTCATCAAACCGTAGGACGATCATACGCCCGATGGAGTTAACCACAAAGCCCTTGCCCTCTGGCACCTTGGCCGTGAAAACCGGGTATGCCACATCCTTCTCTCTGAGACGCCGCTTCTCCAAAGAAAGAACAATGTCATGCAGACTCCGCATAGCACCGGTTGCAGCATTGAGCATATTTGTCGGTAGCATCGCCCTACCCGCCACATGCACCCTCCTCGAGATATCCTCAGGTGAAGGTGGCCCGTCCTGAGCACGGATCATACTCGGTGCCGGTTGGTCGCACCCTTGTTAGTCTTTATTTTGCGTGCCTTCTTCTTCTCCTGTAATGGGACCGAGTTCTGCTCACAGACCGCCTTCTTGAGTGTATTTGGGCTGATAATATTTCGCACCTCGCCTATCTGAGGCTCGGTGAAGTCGGTAGCTGGAGGTGTCTCCTGAGAGCTGAACGGCAGACGACGCCTGTTGCAACTTGGCTTCTCCGCGGTACCAGCTAGATCGCGCACGTCTTTTGTTGGGTTGGGTTCATGAGAAGGAGCCCCCATGAAGTCGCCATCGTACCCATGTTCGGCAAAGTACTGATCGACATTGCCAAATGTATCATCGTCGTAGTCGTTCTGATCCTGTGCCATATGCATGTTTGGATCCAGTGGCATAGGGATGTCCGGCACCGTTGCGGCGGTCTTGCCATGGGGCCGACTTGGTGCCGGCACGACTGGCGGTGTTGTCTTTGGGGTGGTGTCCCCCGCCCCCAAACGAATCTGGCTCTTCGGCCAAAGCAGGGGCCACCTCAGGCAGGCGCTGAGGGTCATCACGTCATCATCGTCGGCCCCGACGGGTCGAATCGAAGGTAACAACTCGTCGCAGCCTGGCAGCACCCGAACCAGTTGAACCCTAAACAAGTTGGGTGGCATCTGGGTACCGTGGAACAAGGGGTTGCCCGGTTGAACGATTTGGCCCTTGGCGACATCGACCAACTCGTTGTTCACGAAGTGCAGGAGAGTGCACGGAACGTCGGCGGCGCCCTGCGAAAACATGTAGGGCGTCAGGGATGCCCAGTCAAAGGCAAGGAGATGAAGTCCTCGCCCGAGAGAGGCTTAATTAGTTACCGTGATGATGGCGTCGAGCTCCTAATGTCGAGGCACCGCCAACAGCGGGCGTGCAGTTGACGGAGGGGCCGCTTGCTGTAGAGGTGCCGGCCGGCATACACCCGGGTGCATTAAGCTCCCGTGCCGGCGTCGGAGACACCAATGCCGCCTCCGCCGGAGACACCAATGGCCCCGCCATCGCATTCTGCGAGTTGCTGGCCATGAAGCTAGGAATCGGGGGCGGCCCCTGTTGGCCGCCCGCAATCCATGCACTCAACCCCTGGATCAAGGTAGGCACAATGGCGGTGATCGTCGCTCCGAGTCGTTGTTCCACTTGATCTTGGACAATCTCCGGAATCCGCGCCACCTGTGCCTTGAGTTCTTGAAACTCGCGCGCCTGGCTTTCCGAGCTGGTCTTTTTCTCCCTCCGCACACCAGCGGTATAGTATGACCCCCATTTTGTGGACAAGCCTTTGCCGGCCACACGACCAGCTGACGTCGGCTTACTGAGCTTATCCTTGTTCTTCATTACATTCAACGCCCTATTTAGAGTGGTGTCCCAAGGGTTGCTCGTAGTCGACCCTGCGCTGCTGCTTTCAGTCGCCTGCGGAAGGAATGTGAACCATTTAGAAATTTGGCTTCATTAATTAGAATGCAACCATATGGAGCTAATTACGCGGGGGTGTATTCCTTACCAGAACAAGCTCAAGCGCCCTAGTCTTCGGATCCGTGGTAAGCTCCTTTGTTATCGGGTCCTCCTTGTACCGGGCCCTGACAAAGTTCATGGTCTGCTTGTTACCGCTATATTTCTCGAAGCGGGGCGGTAGGCCTTGCTCGGCACGCTCCGCGTCCTCCTTGTCCCATATAGGCTCCGCCACTCTGTAACCGCCGGGACCGAGTTTGTGTTCCCCTAAGTTCAGCTCCCGCATTTCTTTCCCCCACTGACTTGATTGGGAGTTTGTGGTGCTCGAGCAATTGATCTTGAAGTCGTTGTAGTCATCTTCGGTGATCGAAGGATTTTTCTCCTTGATCTTCTCATAACTCTCACCTTTCTCGATCATTCTCTTCACATTGCTTTTCCAAGTAGATAGGGCCTTGCTCATCTTCGTGAGGGTAGCATTGTTCACTTTATTCCCTTTGAGGCTTGTGTTTTCAAAAGCAGCGGGGAACTTGTATCGTTCATGCAGCTTCGTGAAGAGGAGGTTGCGCAAATTCCCTCGGTCAGGATGCGTCAGGTTCTCGGTGTTGATCGAGACGGTGCTCCGGAGAATGCACCCGAGCTAAAGCGAGTACCCCTTGACTATTTGTTCGGGCGCCGTTGGATTCCCGTCGGAGTCCACTTCAGTAACTTCCTCCTTGAGGGTGCGGAGCACGGTCGGGCGCCGGTCCTTCCGTTGCCTCTTTTGTTGGCTGCCATCTATGTGTGCGCCGCCATCATCAGTGGTGGCATCCTCGGCGGCACCATCAGTGGTGGCATCAGTGGGGTCATCCTCGGTGGTACCATCAGTGGTCTCAGGATCGGTGGGGAAGGCGGCGTCCTCATACAAGTGAGGTTGTTCCTCCATCTCCTGGGACAGCTCCCAGAATGTCTTGCCGCCCGAACCACCGGCCTGATCGTTGTTGGCCATGTTTCTCTCTAAACAGGAACAAAGTTTGGTCAAAAAGTTGGTTATTGTCAAGGAACAAGATCATGGTCTCATCATTTAGGGTTTGTCGACACCGAGGCATCCTAAAAGCTAAGCTTTTATCATTGAGGGTTTTTCGACGCCGAGGCACCCTAAAAGCCTAAGCTTTCATCATTAGTCACAAGTACCCCATATGTCCTATTTTTAGCAAAGTCATGCTAAAATTCACGGAAAATTTCAGCATGACCTTTGCTGAAAATAGGACATATGGAGTACCTGAATTTGCTGGAACGGAAGTTAATCAACATTCCAGCAAACTCAAGGGCCTCTCGGGTGGACAAGGCAAAAAAGGCCTCCATCACAACATGGAAAATACCGTTTAGCTAGCTACAGTTCAGTGCCATATTTCACTGGATTAAAATAAGCACATACACATAACTGACAGCACACATACACATCACTGATTTAACAAAATTTGCACACAACTCAGTAGCACTTCATCATCATATAAAGTATACATCAAAATTGCCAGCCAGGAATCAACATTACAAAATCAAAGGAAAAAAACAGAAGCATTCTCCAAGCAACAAGTTTGCTTCTTCTCTTCCAACATAGAACTAATTCAGAAGAAAGAACATAGATGTCTTAAGGACGCCGGCAACAAGCGCCATCGCCCCACAGCACATACTTTGTTTTTTAACTTCTAGGCACAAGCGAGATGCAAATAGCATAGAAACTGCTGCAGGTTGCTTTTTAACGGATACCTGACAAACTTTATTTTGCTTGGATTCAAGTGAAAACAAGTATGTATGTCTATCTGATGAATATCCATCTGCTGATGGTAATGGATACTACAACTTTCTAGTCCAGAGAAGATTCTGTGCGTACTTATTAAGTGAATTATATAAGTAAAACTGGATTTTCTGAAAACAATCCAATGAAAATATGTCCTTTGCAAAACTGGCACTAATTTTATTTATCCAAAAAACCACTTCTTCGAGTATGTAGCCATGGACTGGAGTGTGACCAAATATGATTTTTTTTTTCTCTAAGTACTGGTATCCAGCTAGTATCGGTACCAAGCTTCAATTATGAGAAGTAGCAAGAAAACTACAGTCGGACCAATTCTGGTTTTGAAAAAAAAAATACTACACATATTTAGTGGCCATTCTATTAGTAAACCATGATATTAAGATGTGTCAAACGGCACCACACACTGCCTACAAATACAGTCTAGTGACTAATTTTTAGGGAGAAGACCATAGTCCAGTGGCAAGTCATAAGAAACAAAGTCTGAATCTCCAACCCTTACTTGGAAGCTTGGGGATGCCAAGCTTATGGCAGTATTTGTTCTGAATAGACATACATACATACTTGTTTTCAAATAGCATAGTTGTAGTATCCATACAAATTTGTGCTGAATTGCATATACAGTACAGT
>NC_041389.1:407246661-407261791 GCF_002162155.2 Triticum dicoccoides | reverse complement strand
CCTCCTTCTCCACGGGGAAAGCGGCGGGGCGGCGGTGTCGGGAGAGGAGAGGGCGGCGTCGCGGCGTCGCGGCGTCGGGGCGTCGGGGCAGAGACGAGGACGACGGGGCGGCGTCGCGGCGTCGGGGCGGCGTCGAGGCGGCGGGGCAGCGGCGTCGGGAGAGGAGAGGGGAAGGGGATCGAGGGCGAGGGCGAGAAGGGGATCGAGGGCCGGGGAGGAAATATGGATGGGGGCCCAATACTAATGGCGCACCACCCCTCGGTGCGCCATAAGTACATCCATACTAATGGCGCACCTCACCCTGGTGCGCCATTAGTATTTTTTTTTATTTCTGCTCGAGCCAACAGGTTATCTCCCACCTGACCTGATCCACACCAAGTTCCCTCTACTAGCTCGACTGGTCAGCAGCCAGTTCTCACACCAGGAGGTCCTGGGTTCGATTCCCAGGCTCCACAATATTTTTTTATGCATTTAAAATGCTGTTTGATACTTATTTGTGTTTAAATATGTTCAAACTTGTTTAAATCACAACAGTAATATTTTTTTATAAGACAGTAATAATTTTTTTTAAATATCATCAAACAGTAATGCCGGTGGAGCGGGGGAGGGTGCGCGGGGCGCGGGGGGTCGGCGGCGGCGGTTGAGTAGGGGAGGGGTGCGGGGGGTCAGCGGCGGCGGTTGAGTAGGGGAATCGAGGGTGCGGGGGGTCGGCGGCGGCGGCCGGTGGACCGGGGGGTGCTCGGCGGCGAGGGGGACCGGATCTGGCGAGGTGGGATAGCGATCGAGATGGAGGGGGATCGAGATCGAGTGTCCATGAAATTTAAAAATATTCATGATAGTTCAAAAAGTGCCCATGAAATACAATCGAGAAATGAAGGCTACGATTTAAATACAATCGATCTTAGCTAGCTATCTGTTCACATTTTTCTTGCCCTTCTTTTTGGCGAATGGAGTTCTTCTGTGGAACGGACGTCCTTTAGGTAGGGTGGTCCTGCTTCTTCTTGTGGTGTATGCTGCTACTTCATCATCATCGTCATGTTCGATCCTCGGGTCGCCGTACTTGTCAAAGTCTTGCTCATTGGCTACTCCATCCATTCCGATGATCTTCCTTTTGCCTCTCCTCACGACAACACGACAGGGCTTTGGCGGGTCGGTAATGAAGAAGCATTGGTCCACTTGGGAAGCCAGTACCCATGGCTCATTTTTCGCGGTGACGTTTGCGCCCGCGGTCTTGGATTTGGCTTCGGGTATAACCATGGTGGTGAAATATCGGTCTTCTTTTAGGACGCTCTTGGCCCATCTGACATGGAACATCGACACCTTCTCTCCAGCGTAGCTCAGCTCCCAGATCTCCTCGATCCTTCCGTAGTATCTGTCCTTGTCCTTACCGGTGTAGGATTCCATCGTTACCCCGGAGTTCTGATAACCATCGCTCTTCATGTCCTTGTCCTCGGTGTAGAATGTGTAGCCGTTGATATCGTACGCCTCATAGGTCATCAGGTTGTGCTCGGCGCCCTGTGACAAGGCGAATATGAGTTGTTCTTCCGCAGAAGAATCCTCATGTAAAGGGTACGACAGAAGCTTCTGCTTGAACCAACGCGTGAAACATGAGTTGTGCTCTTTGAGTATATCTCCGTCCGTCCTCTGTTGGCCTCAGTCATTGTACGTCTTCTCAATAAAGGTTTTGTGCTCTACCACCCAAGGATCGACCACGTCTATGTGTTGTAGCGCGACTAGGTTTGCTCTTTCAAAGTCGGCGAGTCGACCCTCGAAGTCGACATGCATTTCGCGGCGACCCTCACGGTGACCCCACCCAGCGAGCCTGCCGAGGTGCCTGTTGACGGGCAGACCAACGGGGTTCTCGATGCCTAGTAATTCGTGCAGTAGGAGATGCACTCTTCGGTCAGAAAGCCCCTGGCTATACTTCCCTCTGGACGTGACATGTTCCGAACGTATCCTTTGATGACACCATTCATCCTTTCGAACGGCATCATGCTGTGCAGGAACGTCGGCCCGAGTTGGATGATATCCTCCACGATATGGACCAGCAGATGCACCATAACGTCGAAGAATGCGGGCGGGAAGTACATCTCAAGCTCGCATAGTATCACCACGATCTCTTCCTGTAGCCTTCTGAGTTGCCTCACGTCAATCGACTTCCGAGAAATGACGTCGAAAAAGTTGCATAGGCCAAATAGCGTTTCACGGACGTGCGCGTCCATGATCCCACGGATTGCAACTGGAAGTATCTGCGTCATCAGCACGTGACAGTCGTGAGACTTCATCCGGTTGAACTTCTGCTTCGCTGGGTCTAGGTATCTACTTATCTTCCCCGCGTAACCGTAAGGAAGTTTTACTCCTAGGAGGCAGGTGAAAAACTGCTCAATCTCCTCCTGACTTAGAGTGAAGCACGCGGGAGGGTAGTCATTTCCGGTCTTCTTGGCCTTTTTGCCTTTGTGATGACTTTCTGTGTCCTGCTTCGCCTCATCATCATCATCATCATTAGCGTGAAGCTCCTGCCTGATGCCCATTGATTTCAAGTCTGCCCTTGCTTTCGGCCCATCTTTGGTCCTCTCTGGCATGTTGAGCAGGGTACCAAGCAGACTCTCACACACGTTCTTCGTGATATGCATGACATCAAGGCTGTGAGGCACACGGTGGATCTTCCAGTACGGCAAGTCCCAGAAAACAGACCTCGTTTTCCATACCTTCAGCAGCGGCTCTGGCGCCTTTTGCTTCTTTCCCGGCAGTGGGCAGTCTTTCCAATTTTTCAACAGCTTGTCTATTTCCTCACCACTCCTCGTACACAGGCGTTTTCGGGGTTCGGTTTCACCATCGAACAGATCCTTGCGTTTCCTCCACGGGTCATCGTCGCGAAGCCACCTTCGATGTCCCATGAACACGGTTTTCGAAGACCCGAGATCTCTATCTAGCTGGCGATACGTTGTGTCATCCATGCACCTTACGCATCCAGAAAATCCGTGGACTACCTGCCCCGCGAGATATCCGTAACCGATATAGTCGTGCACCGTCGTGAGTAGTGCGGCTCTCATAGGGAAATATTCTTTCTCTGCGGCGTCCCACGTATTGGCTGGCGTTTTCCACAGCGTGTCAAGCTCCTCTTTCAGCAGCCCCAGATACAGATTGATGTCGTTCCCTGGTTGTTTCGGCCCTTCAATTAGCATACTCATGTGAATGTACTTCCTCTTCATGCACAACCAGGGGGGAAGGTTGTACATCCACACAAATACAGGCCAGGTGCTATGTGTGCTTCTCTGGCTGCCAAACGGATTGACTCTATCGGTGCTCGCGCCCAGCACAATGTTCCTTGGATCGTTCCCAAATTCTGGGTATTCGAAGTTCAACGCTTGCCACTGGCTCGCATCCTTAGGGTGACTCAGCATCTTGTATTTTTTATCTATCTCCGGATCATTTGCGTCATCTTCTAGCTTCTTCTCCTCCCTATCCGCGTGCCAACGCAGGAGCTTTTCTACCTTAGGGTCCGTGAAATACCGCTGTAGACGAGGAATGATTGGAAAGTACCACACCACTTTTCGAGGAGCTTTCTTCCTCTTCTTGTATCGAGTGACGCCGCACACCGGACATATGGTAGACTCCGCGTGCTCGTCCCGATAAATGATGCAATTGTTCATGCACACATGGTATTTCACGTGCGGTAAATCGAGAGGACACACGATTTTCTTTGCCTCCTCCAAACTGGTCGGGCACTTGTTCCCCTTGGGAAGACGTTCGTGCCAGAATGACATGTTCTCGTCGAAGCATGCGTCGGTCATTTTGTGTTTTACCTTCATCTCCAGAGCCATGAGCGTTACTTTCAGGCGGGTATCCTCGGGCCTGCATCCTTCATACAATGGAGTAACCGCGTCTAACTCAAGTTGATCCATCTTGGCTTTCTCTCGGGCGGCAGCTCTTGCATTATCCGTCTGCTTGAGAAGCACCTCTTGAATATGAGGGTCCTGCACCCAGCCCATCGATGGTCCAGCGTCGTCTGCTCCGCCGGCATCATCATCTTCATGATCATGCCCGTCGTCTGCTCCGGCATCTTCCTCATCATCATGTCCTGCATCTTCTACATGATGACTGTGTACAGCATCACCGTCGTGATCATCTCCTGGGGATTCTTCGTCTTCTCGCCCGCCCGATCCGTGGTGGTTGTCTTGCTGCCCTTCCTCATTTCTTGCCCGGCCCCCATGGACGACTTCGTAGTCATCTTCATCACCTTTCCACCGATAGCCATCCATGAAACCACGCAAGAGTAGGTGGTCCCGCACCTGCCCAGAATCCGGGTCCGCAATAAGGCTCTTCAGCTTACATCTTCGACACGGACATCTTATCTCCGTCTCGTTCTTTTGAAGCATCTCGGCCTTCGCAGACCTCAAAAACCTATTCACGATGCCTTCGGTCATCGTGCGGACCATGGTCGCCTGCGGGGTAGAGCAAAACGATATTTTAGAACCAAGAAAATTTTTGGCATGACTTTCCCTAAAAATAGGACCAAAAAGAATGCTTAATGCCAAAGTTCTCGCCGAAACGGAAATGAATCAACATTCCGGCAAAATATTGGCAACTATCGCATCTCAAATACCGGTACACCTCCAAACACAAACACATATGCAACACCACAAACATATGCAACACCACGAACATACATAGATCTAGCTAGGCCATAAAAAGTGCATGTGCACATTGTTGTAGGGAGAACAACATAAATATAGCTTCCCCACTTACTTACCTATCAAAAAAAGGTAATTTAACCACTTAATTTGAATGAATCTATGGTGGAAATGAGGTGAAAAAGAGGAGGCACCCGAGACAAGGAGGAGGCGGTGGAGAGAATGAAGTGGAGGGAAAGTGAGTGTGGGTAGGAGAGGCTGTCCAAAATATCTTGTTGTTGCCCACTTACTAATGGCGCACCAACCACAAATGCGCCATTAGTAATCCAGGTTACTAATGGCGCACCTTCTGGTGGTGCGCCATTAGTAGTTTTGCAAAAAAAACATACTAATGGTGCACTGCACCCGAGTGCGCCATTACTAGTTTAAACTAGTAATGGCGCACGGTGGAGAAGTACGCCATTAGTAGTTTTGCAAAAAAAGGAATAAAAAATATAATAAAAAAACAACATTAGTGGCGCACTTTCCGACAGGTGCGCCATTACTAGTTACAACTAGTAATGGCGCATTTCGTCTGGATGCACCATTAGTATGTTTGGACAGGCGCACTAGTTCAAAAAAAATTGATACTAATGGCGCACCTTGGGCCTGGTGCGCCACTAGTAGTTTCAACACTAATGGCGTAGCAGAAGGTGGTGCACCATTAGTATATACTAATGGCGCACCGCCTGTCTGGTGCGCCATTAGTGTCAATCCCATCTATAGCCCTTTTTCTAGTAGTGACTGGATCATAAATCCACAATTCATCGGTCTCAACAAACACACCGCAAAAATAAGATTACATCGAATAGATCTCCACGAGAGAGGGGAAGATCATTGTATTGAGATCCAAAAAGAGAGAAGAAGCCATCTAGCTACTAGCTATGGACCCGAAGGTCTGAAGTAAACTACTCACACTTCATCGGAGGGGCTATGGTGATGATGTAGAAGCCCTCCATGGTGGATGCCCCCTCCGGCGGAGCTCCGGAACAGGCCCGAAGATGGGATCTCGTGGATACAGAAGGTTGCGGCAGTGGAATTAGGTTTTTGGCTCCTGTTCTGATCGTACGGGAATACGTAGGTATATATAGGAGGAAGGAGTACATCGGTGGAGCGTCAGGGGGCCCACGAGGTAGGGGGCGCGCCCAGGGGGCGCCCTCCACCCTTGTGACCGCCTCTGGAACTTCTTGGAGTAGGGTCCAAGTCTCCTGGATCACGTTCGGTTCGAAAATCGTGTTCCCGAAGGTTTCATTCTGCTTGGACTCCGTTTGATATTCCGTTTCTTCGAAATACTGAAATAGGCAAAAAAACAGCAATTCTGGGTTGGGCCTCCGGTTAATAGGTTAGTCCCAAAAATAATATAAAAGTGGAAAATAAAGCCCAATATAGTCCAAAACAGTAGATAAAGTAGCATGGAGCAATCAAAAATTATAGATACGTTGGAGACGTATCACTTACCGCGCAGCGCGGTGTTGGCTTCGCCCAGCTACTGCTGCAAGGAGGCGTTGGCTTCTGCAAAGAGAAAAGAAGAAAGAACAATAACACTTAGCAAGGGAGAGATGCAGTTGCCGAGGAGATCCGGCCCGACTGCTCAGCAGTCGGCCCGAATCACGGGGACTACAGCCCACGGGTGCGCTATCGCGCCCCCACAGAGAAAGAAGTTATCAACAGTCAACAAGAGAAATACGGTTGCTAGGAAGATCCGGCCCGACTGCTCAGCAGTCGGCCTGAATCTCCGGGACTACAGCCCGCGGGTGCACCAGCGTGCCCCCGCGAAGAAAGGAAGACAAGACTTACTCCGGCTCTCGGACAAGTTGGTGGTCTGCTTCTCCAGCTCCCGGACTCCGGAGTTGAAGGTGGCCGCGCAAGACGGCGGCGCATGGGTGTGCGGGCCTCAGGAGTTGGGCCTGTCACCACCTCATTCCCGGCTGGTGGCACTGGCAGGGCGGCCGGCTGCTTGTCTTGCGCTCTGCCGGTCGACGGTGGCGGAGGCACGATGACGTCTGACATGGCTATGTCCCCGCCTTCCCTCTCTACGACCGGCTGCTCGTCGTCGGCTCCCCCGGTCCTCGCCACAAACTCTGGCAGAGGGGGCGCAGAATTCAGGGGAGCCACGAGCAGCGGCTCCTGGCGGCACGCGGCCTCCGCAAGCCGCTCCTTCACCGCGGCATCAGCCTTTGCCTGCGCCAGCTTCCTCGCCGCGGACGCCGCCGCCTTGTCAGCCTCCGCCTTCTCCAGGTGGG
The DNA here is from genome assembly GCF_002162155.2 of Triticum dicoccoides. NCBI lineage: Eukaryota > Viridiplantae > Streptophyta > Magnoliopsida > Poales > Poaceae > Triticum > Triticum dicoccoides. Next base: position 407,254,875 of record NC_041389.1, on the reverse strand, counting down.
CAGCTTCCTGCTCCTCGCACCTCCCGTGCGTTTCGCTCCTGCGCCTCCTGGAGGTTGGCGGCCGGATCGATTCACCGGGTGGTGGTGGAGGTCTCCGCCGACCTGATGACCGAGGCGGCGGCCAACTTTTCGAGGGTGGGCGGGGCCTTGAGATAATAAAGGAAGATAAAAAAGTTTTTAGGCCAGGTCGGCCAGAAAGTGGAAGCGTAAGGGAAATACTTACGCTGACACCATGGGCGGCACCTTCGGTTGCCTCTGGAACTTGGCCACCTTCGTCGCGGCCTCTTTCCGCCTAGTCGCCGCGGTCGGGTTCTTGGGCTTCATCGACGCGCGGCCGAGTAGGGCGGCGCCCTGTTTCCGCTTGCGCTGGCCGCCTCAAGCAGATGGCCCGGCGGAGGGGCCTGCGCCGGTGTTAGCGGTGCTCCGGGCAGGGCGCGGCTCATCTTCATCGTCATCATCATCGGGCCAGGTCTCCACGCTGCCCCCTTCTTCGGAGCCGCCTGCTCCGTCGCCGCCACCTACGGCGTCGTCCTCCAGGGCGGCCGCCCCCATGTCGGGGTCGTCCTCGTCGCTCACCTCCCGGTCCGGCTGGTAGTCACCACCCGGCCCACGATGGCGACCGTCGCCGCAGACATATAAATCTGCGCTCCAGAGAAGGAACCACTTCATATCAAGATCAAGACTAAAACAAGAACTAAAAAAGTAGAAGCTAAGAAACTTACGGCAGGCGGCGGGTCGTCGCGGGAGTACGGCCGCTTCCCGAACCGCCAGGATCCCTCCGACACCTTGAGGTTGGAGATCTCGTTCACCATCCTCGCCACCTCGGCAGTCGGCATCTCCTTCGTGCACATCCTTCTTGGGTCGCGGTGCCCGCTCATCCAACAGATCAGATGAGGACGGCCTTGGAGCGGGAGAACCCGGCACTCGACAAAGGCGATCAGCAGGTCGGACGCCACGAGGTCCTCCGACTCCGTCAGCACCCGGAGCCGGCCGATGGCGGTAGCCATGTTAGCTGACACAGGCTTCGGCTTGTAGCCCCAGTTGGTCCGAAGGCCAACGGGGGGACCGGCCTCGTAGGCCGGCAGGTTGAGGAAGTCGACGGCCGGGTCGACGTTCTCCACGTAGAAGTAAGATTGCTGCCATAGTTTCACCAACTGTGACAGCTTGATGACTGGGAAGGCGTTCTTCTTCGACGACCGGCGCACGGCGACGAAGGCGCCGCACTCGGCCGCCGTCTCCTTGGTGGAGGTGCCTAGCTTGCCATAGAAGAAGGCTTCCCACAGCTCGATTGTGGGGAGGATGCCGAGGTAGCCCTCACACGCCATGACGAAGGCGGATAGCAACATTACGGTGTTGGGCGTCATGTGGTGCGGCTGGATGTGGTTGAAATCTATGAACAAGCAGAGAAACCCGCTCACCGGGAGTCCGAAGCCGCGGAGGAAATGCGAGCGGAAGACGACCCGCTCGTCCCCCTGCGGCGCCGGCGAAATCTCCTCCCGCGGCGGCACCCGCACCTTGACGAATGTCGTACTGGGCATCTGGCGCGTGGCCCGGAGGAAGGTGAGGTGATCCTTGATCACTGTCGAACCATCCCAGTCTCCACCCTTCTCACGCGCCATGGCGACCGAGCGGAGCTGCATGGGGAGGAAGAGCTCAACGACAGCAAGCTGCGGTGGCGCTACGGCGGGCGTTGAACAGCAGCAGCAGAGAGAGAGGAAGACGAAAGAGTGGGGAGGAGGGCGCGCGTGCTCCGCCGCTCCCCTACCTCCCCCCTACTTATAGCCCTTGGGCTGCGAAGCCGAGGGGGCGGGACATGGGATCGTGGGATTAACTGTGCCCATGACCCCACGACCCCCCTGATTATTACGCAGAGTTACTGCACAGTAACTCTTGCAGGAATCGCAACCGCCCGCCTTGGCCTCAGCGGATCCGCCCGCGTGCCAAGGCCCGGTAGTGGCGGTCCCGGCCCACTGTCACGTCCCGTCAGGAGCATGGGATGGCAGGCTGGCTAGGCTGACATGCGCCGCGTGGCGTGCTTGTGGCGGGCGGCAGGCCTGGGGAAGCTTAGCGAGGACGCCATCTGTTTCCCGCCTTGGAGTTCGAAATTGGCGGACGATCCCGCCTTGTCAAGTTGACTCCGGCAGTCGGCGAGTCACAAGGCAGGCCGAGCGTCAAGAGGGGAAGCTGCTGAGACTTCACGGCCCGTCGACCACGACGCCTCACCAGCTTCGAGGACTACTGTCGGAGTAATGGGCCACGGGTAGCCTCACCCGAGTCCCTGAACCTTACAAGACTTTGGGCCGGCTTCACCCCACGAGACCTCAGAATGAAGCACCGCCTTCCGGTGGCCGGCTGGCTCAACGACCGGCTGCCCGAAGACGGCCACACACCAGCATATGGCACCAAGACTGGCCGGCTCCTAGAAGACAGCCTCCGGAGAGGCCGGCTTCTAGAAGGCGTCCATCCAGCACCCTCAGAGTCTGCGCCCCTCATCAAGAGGACAAGACGAGGTGAGGCTACAGTGTAGTCCCTCACCCCCGAATCCCGGACATGGCATGGCCACAATGCCCCGTACAGGCGGAGATCTCCGCACGGCACGGCACTGTTGCCATTCCCCCCTTGACGTCACTCCTGACAGGCGGAGCCCTACTCCCACGATGGCCTATTGGTACGGCCTGTAGGCGGCGGGCCCTACCAGGCAGTGAGAGCCCGGAAGACAGCGGAGGCTAGACCAGCCAGACTGAGGGAGGCCGGCCTCTAGCAGGCGGCCAGTTCCTCCCTCGAGGCCCGTGCACCATTAATCAGATAAGACATGGTGTGGCTACAGTGATCTCCCGCCAGGCGGAGGGACTGTAGCCACGCTCCATTGACCAAGCCTACGTCATTAGCATCACGGCTACAGTGACCAGCCACCAACCAGACCCGCCAGCGGTGGGAGCGGCCTATCGGCTCCGTACCAGACCAGTCGGCGGGGCCCACCAGGTGGCTGGCCCTAGTAGCCGGCGGAGAAGCCGGCGACCAGAGACACTGACAGCCGGGTCCAGCACCTGGCCAGATTACCATTGTACCCCTGGGGGGGGTAGGCCTATATAAACCCCCCAGGACATCCATGCAAAGGGTTCCCAACCTGTTAGAACTAGACTCCGCCCTAGAGGAAGAAGAGAGCTAGCCCTGCCCCCTTCCACCCCTAGCATACAGCTCAAGAAGCACCATTGTATCACATGTGCCTTAGTGATCATGCGGAGACCCCGCAGAGCAGGAGTAGGAGTGTTATCTCCTAGGAGAGCCCCGAACCTGGGTAAAGTGCACCGGCGTTCGTGTCTACGCCTCATCCTGTTTCCAGGCACCGGTGACGTTCTACTCGCTCCCACCATGATAATCCATCCTTTGGCATATGTCGCACCCAACCCCCGACACTATATAAATTTTTCCTTACCAAATTCCACCTACCAAACACGCTTCACTCCCCGGTAATGGCGCCAGAAAAGAGTCTTGATGACCCACAAGTATAGGGGATATATCATGGTCATTTCGATAAGTAAGAGTGTCGAACCCAACGAGGAGCAGAAGGAAATGACAAGCGGTTTTCAGTAAGGTATTCTCTGCAAGCACTGAAATTATCGGTAACAAATAGTTTTGTGATAAGGTAATTCGTAACGGGTAACAAGTAACAAAAGTAAACAAGGTGCAGCAGGGTGGCCCAATTCTTTTTGTAGCAAAGGACAAGCCTAGAAAAACTCTTATATAAAGCAAAGCGCTCCCGAGGAAACATGGGAATTATCGTCAACCTAGTTTTCATCATGCTTATATGATTCACGTTCGTTACTTTGATAATTTGATATGTGGGTGGACCGGTGCTTGGGTACTGCCCTTCCTTGGACAAGCATCCCACTTATGGTTAACCCCTCTTGCAAGCATCCGCAACTACGAAAGAAGAATTAAGGTAAACCAAACCATAGCATGAAACATATGGATCCAAATCAGCCCCTTACGAAGCAACACATAAACTAGGGTTTAAGCTTCTGCCACTCTAGCAACCCATCATCTACTTATTACTTCCCAATGCCTTCCCTTAGGCCCAAACAATGGTGAAGTGTCATGTAGTCGACGTTCTCCTAACACCACTAGAGGAAAGACAACATACATCTCATCAAAATATCGAACAAATATCAAATTCACATGACTACTTATAACAAGACTTCTCCCATGTCCTCGGGAACAAACATAACTACTCACAAATCATATTCATGTTCATAATCAGAGGGGTATTAATATGCATAAAGGATCTGAACATATGATCTTCCACCAAATAAACCAACTAGCGTCAACTACAAGGAGTAATCAACACTACTAGCAACCCACAGGTACCAATCTGAGGTTTTGAGACAAAGATTGGATGCAAGAGATGAATTAGGGTTTGAGAGGAGATGGTGCCGGTGAAGATGTTGATGGAGATTAACCCCCTCTCGATGAGAGGATCGATGGTGATGACGATGGTGACGATTTCCCCCTCCCGGAGGGATGTTTCCCCGTCAGAACAGCTCCGTCGGAGCCCTAGATTGGTTCCGTCAAGGTTCCGCCTCGAGACGGCGGCACTTAGTCCTGAAAGCTTCCTTATGATTTTTTTTTCCAGGGCAAAAGACACCATATAGCAAAAGATGGGCATCGGGGGGCTGCTAGGTGGCCCACGAGGCAGGGGGCACGCCCAAGGGGGTAGGGCGCGCCCTCCACCCTCATGGATAGTGGGTGGCCCCCTTTGGTGCTTTCTTCGCCCAATATTTTTAATATATTCCAAAACTGACTTTCATGGAGTTTCAGGACTTTTGGAGTTGTGCAGAATAGGTCTCTAATATTTGCTCCTTTTCCAGCCCAGAATTCCAGCTGCCTGCATTCTCCCTCTTCATGTAAACCTTGTAAAATAAGAGAGAAAAGGCATAAGTATTGTGACATAATGTGCAGTAACATCCCATAATGCTATAAATATCGATATAAAAGCATGATGCAAAATGGACGTATCAAAAGGCATGATGCAAAATGGACGTACCGGCGCCCAAGTGGCTTGTGGGGCCCCTGACTGGCCTCTGAGGCCCATCTTCTTCTATATGATGCCATCGACCCTAGAAAAAAATTAAGAGAAGACCTTCTGGAAAAAGCGCCGCCGTCTCGAGGAGGAACCTGGGAGGAGCACTTTTGCTCTCCGGCGGAGCGATTCCGCCAGGGATACTTTCCTCCGGGAAGGAGAAATCGTAGCCATCTACATCACCAATAATTCTCTCATCGTGGGAGGACCAATTTTCATCAACATCTTCACCAACACCATCTCATTTCAAACCCTAGTTCATCTCTTGTATTCAATCTTTGTCTCAAAACCTCAGATTGGTACCTGTGGGTTACTAGTAGTGTTGATTATATCTTGTAGTTGATGCTAGTTGGTTTGTTTGGTGGAAGATTATATGTTCAGATCCTTGATGATATTCAATACCCCTATGATCTTGAACATGAATATGATTTGTGAGTAATTACTTTTGTTTTGATGACATGGGAGAAGTCTGGCCATAAGTAATCATGTGAATTTGGTATTCATTCGATATTTTGATAATATATGTGTTGTTGCTTTCCTTAGTGGTGTCATGTGAACGTCGACTACATGATACTTCACAATACTTGGGCCTAAAGGAAGGCATTGAGTAGTAATTAGATGATAGGTTGTTAGAGTGACACAAGCTTAAACCCTAGTTTATGCGCTATTCCGTAAGAGGCTGATTTTGATCCATATGTTTCATGCTATGGTTAGATTTATCTTAATTCTTCTTTTGTAGTTGTGAATGCTTGCGAGAGAGGTTAATCATAAGTGGGAGGCTTGTACAAGTAAGAACGACACCCTAGCGCCGGTGCACCCAGAAAAGGCACGTTTTTGCTTCTGCGAGAGGCACGGCCGTGCCTCCCGGAAACGAAAAAAATGCTTTTTTTTCTTTAGCGAAAACAAAAAAATGCTTTTCTTTTTGGAAAATGATTGCTTTTGCTTGACTAATTTTTGGGGGAAATCAATCGCCCCTCAGGCACGCCACGTCTTCCCGTGGGTCCTACCCACGACGACCGATGACCCACCGCCCATTCTTATCTCTAGCGTGAGCCGTGAGCCACCCATTTTATTTTCTTTCCCATGTCGCCATACCTTCTCTCTGCTTCTTCCCTCCGCACACACATGCTCACTCTCCGCCATGAGTGATGCAGCTCAAGCACCCTACGATGCTCCGATCGAGGATGCACAAGCTAGAGATTGTGTCGCAATGAAATGGTCGTGAATGTCGGCGAAGCTGCGATGCAGCAGCGATCGGAGTTGCGATGCAATCGTCGACGCCGGCAAAGCTGCGATGCAACGGCGACCAAAGTTGTGATGCAGCCGTCGTCGATGCCGCTGGAGTTGCGGTGCAGGGGTCGTTGATGTCACCCGGCTACGATGAAGCGGCCGCAAAACCCACCGGAGCTGCTATGTAGCGGTCATCAACGTCGAAGCCGCTGGAGTTGTGAACTTGTGATGCAGTGGCCGCGAAGCCGCCGAAGCTGCGATGCAGCGGGCCCGAAGCCGCCAGAGCTGCTATGTAGCAGTTAGCAGCCGTCGGCGCCGATGCATCGGAGCTACGATGGCGCTGCTGCCACGCTGACGTCAGAGTTGCGTTGCAACAGGAGAGGCGACGAGTTTCTGCCATGGCCGGTGGTGGAGCTGCGTTGTAGGACGCGATGCTACGATACGATGACGAACGATGGTGGAGCTGTGTTACAGCAGGCACGACTGCCAAGAGCGGTGACGGTGCTGGAAGAGAAGGCATGCGGGGTGTTGCAAGGGGATGTTCACCAGCAGCGATGGCGCTACTCAGACGAACGAGGAAAACGAATCAGCAGTACAGGGAAGTTTCGTTTGCGTGAGGATACAGTTGATTAATCCAATGGCTGTAGAGGCCTTGGTCTGACGGTAGATAAGGCGGCTGATAACTGGAGTTATCAACCGGTTGATTTGTAGCAAGCGCTTTCTTTTTTATCCTTCCACAAGGGGCACGATTTTTTTTGTCCGGCTTTTTCGTGAAAAAAAGTTCGGCAAAACCTATCAATATGTTATCTAGTTTTGAAGATCTCGACGCGAGAAATCCAATGGTGAAAATGGTTCGAGATTTAGACACATGGTTTAAGAGATAAAACATTTTAAATATATGGATATACGAAAAAAGAGAAAAATCACAGATTGCGACAAGTGGCACACATGCAGCGCGCCACTTGTCGCAACCTGGGAAGATGAAGTGATCTTTGAAAGGAGTACTCCTCAATTAGTGATTTCGTCACATGCGTCAGATTCTTTTTTGAGAAAAATCGTGCGCATCAACTAGGAGTGGCTTCGTTAAAGCCTACGTAAATGGGCCGGCCGACTTTGCGCACGAAGGTATTTCTATAATTTTATCTTCGGATTTTTAGTTGGTTTTTCAACCAAAATCGACTATTTTTTAGAAGCTAGGAATTTTTAATAACTATTAAAAATTAGAAAATTTTATTTTCAAAAATAATTAAATATATGTTTTATGAAAAGTTCAGCGTATGTTAAAAATAGTTCACCATATATTTTAAAAAGGTTTGGTGCATATTAAAAAACATTCATGATATATTCAAAATCATTCAGTTTGTATTCTTAAAATGTTCACCATATGCTAAAAAAAGATCAATATGCATTTGAAAAAAGCTTACTATATGATAAAATAAAGGTTCAATGTGCATTTGAAAAAGTTCACTTTATATTTCAAACATATAAAAAGAAAAAGGAATTGCAAAAACAAAAGAAATAACAAGACTTGAAAAAGAAAAAAAAACAAGAGAAAAACATAACAGAAGCAACTATTAAGTTGGCCCAGCGCATCTGGAGGTTCCTTCAGCGAAGCCTCCACAAGGGCGTAATATAGGATTGGCCTTCCAGCCCTATTAACGTGTTGACTACCACTTCCAAGTTTTTGTTCCACTCAATTCCCCAACTTCGTCTCAAAAGAAAATCTAATTGCCCAACTCTCCAGCTTGACCATTTGGCAACGCTTCGCCGTCTAGAGCTTTGCGTCACTGAAGAACTGGAGGAGGGAGAAGAGAACCTCACGGGGTTTCTCAACTATTTGGATCTGGAGAAACCAGAGAGAACTAGAGAAGGAACGCCCAGAATCAAAGAGACTTGTGTGTTCT
>NC_041389.1:407222987-407246353 GCF_002162155.2 Triticum dicoccoides | reverse complement strand
GATGGTCCTTTTAGGCGTATGAGCCCTGCCCTAAAGGCCTTTATCCTATTAGGACAGCCATGGCACATAGATAAATTATGGGGGGCTCCCCGTAATTCCCGAAGCACTCATATATTTATCTTAGATCTTGCGGTATATTTTGCACCTATTCGGTATTCTTCGAAGTCATTCCAGTAAAGAAACTCAAAACAATTTCTTTTATTTTTGAAACTTTTCCGGTAATATTTTCTCATGGACGCCACCTCATCGGTTCGCAAGATCACCACGTCCACAATCCCCATGTCCCTTGAGGACTTCTACGCCACCTTCCCCAATTCCTCCATAGGTTCCGATCTTGCATCATGATTCCGGCGGAGAATTCACGTCGCTACTTCCGCCGGTATGGACAACGTTTATGGTCCTCTCCACGCACCAGAAAGTTTTCATGTCGTTACATTTTTTGAAAGACAAATATTTTGAAATTTGGAACATTTGTAAAAATACTAACATTTTTTGAAACAAGAAGTTGATATTTTTTATCATTTTTACAAGTCAAGCATTTTATGAAATTCTCAAATATTTTATAATTCCTCACATTTTTTTAACAATGGTTTTAAGCTATAACTTCTGAACAGTTTTTATAAACACCTTTTCTCTAAACAAAAGTAGCCTGAATATTTTTCAGTATTCTTTTACTTTTTGAAAATTAAAGAAAACAATAAAGAGAAAGCAAAAGTAATAAACAAGAAGGTTCCCAAATCCAAGGAACCCTCTAGAAGATTCCTCAAACCGGGTATGTGTGCTACCTTAGAGCAACTCCAATGGGGCGACCCATTTCGTCCACAGCCGTCCGTTTGGGTCGGCGCAGACACAAAAGGTGGCCCAACGCGCCGACCTAATCGTACGCGCGTCCGCTTTTCGTCCACGGACGACCCATTCCTGGCCCATTTTTGAGCCGGATTTGCGTCGACGCGGACACATCACGGACGCGCGCACGCTCGCCTTCTCCTCCCCCGGGCCCGCTGGTCGGTGGCACATTGGCCTCCCCCATCCAACAACGACCCTCGCCCGCCTCCTTCGTCGTCGTCTCCGCCGCCCATTTTTGTAGGCGACTCTGCCAACTGTCGGCGACTCCACATCCGCCCAGCAATGTCGCCCACCCCCACGTCGCCCGCCACCACCATCTTGCGGCCGGGGAGCCGACTGCTTCCCACCCCCCTCCCCCCACCACACAGCCGCCCCCGATCAAGAAGCCGCCCCGCCAGATCCTCACCGGCCCACTCGTCGGACGCCGGCAGGGCAGCTAGCTGGTACGTGCGCGCCGCGACTCCCTTCGCCGTCTGTCTCCTTCATCGACACCCGCAAGCTGTTCGACAGTTTGCCAAGGTACAAAATAGACTCCGCCAACGAGTTCTTTTTTCACAATTTCCTTTGCGACTCTGACGATTCGTCGTCCGATGAGGAGGAAGAGATATTGGTTGCCGTGTTGGTCCAACACCACCTCAACAGCCAGCGGCCATTGTTTTGTGGCTCCATTCCGGGCCATCTTTCGGCGTTGAATCGCAACCGAGAGAGCGGATATTTCCTTCTTTGGGAGGACTACTTTGATACAACAAACCCGTCGTTCAAACATGAAAAATTCCGCCGCCGTTTCCGTATGAGTAGGCATCTTTTCAACCGAGAGAGCGCCCGGAACGTCTGAACGATCAAGGGTTTCATTTTCAATGTGAGAATGTTTGAACTGTTCAACCAATTTCATCATGACATGCGTGATTGGAAAACTCATGTGCACCTGCAAAATGATTTGGTTGATCATATGTGGGCTCATGTTGGCAATCAATAGATGTATCTTTTTTTATTCGTTTGCAAAACTATGTCAGAACTATGTCAGACATTTTTATTTTTATTCGGCTTGTAAAACTATGCTATTTTTTATTCGCTTCAAACTATGTTATTTGATTCAAACTATACAAATTCATTAATGCAAAATAGGGCGGCTGCCGATCCATATCTAAAGACGCCAGGCGGGCGGCCGACCCAAGCGGACAAAAAACGAACAAAATCGCTGTCCGTTTGGGTCGCCCCATTGAAGTTGCTCTTATGGGGTACGTGTGCTACCTTATGGGGTGTGCCACGATTCTCGTTCAGATGTGAGGCCCATCTCTATAGAAGTTGGAGAGCTAGCTAGTAGTTAATTATTTCGTTATCCTACATCCTACCCCCTCCTTTTTCGGTTTATATGACTCATCTGAAAAAAAAATGTTTTTCTATTTTATAAGTCTCAATTCTACTACGCATCATTACATGTTCAGATTTCAAGATGCATTAAATCACTGCATGCTAGGATCAAGAAAAAAAACGAAGCATGCCAAATTATTGGTCATTTAATGGTCATGCATGCATTGTAGTTAATGCATCAATCGACACATCTTTTGAGAAAAATGAGTGTAGTAATTAAGTACTTTTGCAAAGTATGAAATTTATTCCACCACTCATCATTTACCTTGGTTGGAGAGATTTACAAATTGAGTCATACAAACCGGAAAGAAAGTTGTATATATCTAAATAGTTGATCCACATTAACTTAATTATCTTAACATGCAATTATGCCAACTCATCGTGCTACCATGCATGCCCAGTTAAATTCTCTCAACATACAACTATGCCAACTCATCATGAGACTATGCATAAAAAAAGACCCACCTTAATATGCACCTTGCATGCTAGTCATATTCAATAAAAAAATTTACAACTATGCAATAATTAAATTTAATAACTTATATGTACTTAGTTTCAATTCTCATATTGCTAATTCAAATACTAAAGTTTAATACTTCCAATTCGCATTGAAATAGCTATTTCTAATTCCCGCCGCAGCGCATTGGGTATCATCTCTAGTTTAACATGTAATAAAATCGACTAATGGTCCGACGCATATCTGTGACCGAAAGCTGGATCAGTGAGACCCCTAGTTGCCTGGTGGCTGACAACCTGGCGAATGTTTTAGATGAATAAAGTTCTGGTTTTTCCAGGAAAGGAAACAGTCTCCGCGTCTGTTTCTACGACAATTTGTCACAAAGAGTGTCAAATGGAATATATTTATTTTCAAGAATTTTCAACAGAGAATACATAAAGACGAGCCCAGGAAAATCACCAATGATGAGCTCATGGACCGCGCATTGTGAACGAAAATTAGCAATGGTGCATGGGCCACCCCGTTTAAAGCATTTTGCTAGAACGCAAAACAAATCTGATTGTTTTGGAAACACATACACATGTATATTATGTATCTGCAAATTTTTCATATCATTTTTATTATCACGCGTGGCGTACAAAATAAAGAAAAATATGTATTTTCAAATGGGCTTCTTTTTCTTGTTCTTGGGCTGGAATTTTGGTCTTTTCGTAAAGCTTGCATTACATTTTTTCAAAACAAAGTTTTATGGATTCTTAGTGAATACATACAAGTTTCTACAGAATTATATTTGAATTATTCCAAAATTTTAAATATGTTTTTCGATTTTGTCAAAAAAAAAGGCACCAAGGTGCCCGAGCACCAGAACTTCGCACTCGCGTTGTGAAGCCCATCCCAGCCCTATTAGCAGCATCTTTGACCCTTCTCTCCGGCCCTATTAGCGTGTTGACGACGACTTCCAAGTTTCTGTTCCACCCAATTGCCCAACTTGCACGCGCGCAAATCAGTATCCATTCCAACCAAAAACAAACAAGAGCTCTCTACACATGTGGTGTGGTGACTATACAAAGCTGCCACGCAGCGCAGGGCGTCCGTCTTCGCGGACTGCAAACAAACTTCTCCCTCGACGGAGCAGTTGACTCTCCTGGTCTCTCTCCCATGGCTGGGCACGCCCATGCTCGCTTCCTCCTGGCATGCTTCGCCGCCTCGATCCTGTTGACGGCGCAGGCGCAGCCGACCACGCCGACGGAGGTCAAGGTGGGGTTCATCGTCGACGCCGGCTCGCCAGTCGGCAAGATCGCCACGACCACAATCCCCATGGCCCTGGAGGACTTCTACGCCGCCTACCCCAACTCCTCCGTCCGGGTTCGGATCGTGCCCCATGACTCCGGCGGAGACGTCGTCGCCGCTGCGTCCGCCGGTATGGACTGACAGCGCTTCTGTTCTGATCCCTCTCCACGCGCGCACCAGCGCGTCTCCACGGTCGTTGTTTTGACGCCGCGTGTTCTTGCCTTGCTGCGTGCGTGCAGCGTTGCAGCTGATGACGGTCCAGGGAGCGCGTGCCATCCTCGGCCCGCAGTCGTCCGTCGAGTCGGCCTTCGTCGCCGACCTCGCCACGCAGGCGGAGGTCCCCGTCGTGTCCTTCTCGGCCACGAGCCCGTCGGTGTCGCCTGGCACGGCGAGGTTCTTCGCCCGTGCCGCGCTGAGCGACGCGTCGCAGGCCGACGCCATCGCCGCGCTCGCCACGCACTTCGGGTGGCGCCGCGTCGTGCCCATCTACCAGGACGACGACTACGGCGCCGCCTTCGTGCCCTTCCTCGTCGACGCCCTCACCGCCGAGCGCGCCGAGGTCCCCTACCGCTGCGCGCTCCCGGCCGCGGCGTTGCACGACGCCATCGCCGCGGCGCTGCTACGCATGGAGTCCGAGCAGACGCGCGTCTTTGTGCTGCACACGCGCCCCGAGCTCGCGAAGAAAGTGTTCGCCGCCGCCGTGGAAACCGGCATGATGGCCGAGGGCTACGTGTGGGTCATCACCGACGGGCTCACGGGCCTCCTCGGCTCGGTCGACCCGCCGCAGGGCGTCATCGGGCTGACGCCCTACGTGCCACACACGACGCGGCTGCGCGACGTCAAGAAACGATGGGCGCACCGGTACATGCGCGACCACCGGGACGCCGAGCCGGCGCAAGCCGTGATGGGCTGCTACGCTCTGTGGGCGTACGACGCCGCGTGGGCCGTCGCGTCCGCAGCAGGGCGACTCAGCTCCGGCGACTTATCGTCGCCACCGGGGCTCGTAGGCGGCAAGGGCGGCCCGACCGACATCGCCGGGCTCGGCAAGTCAAGATCAGGCCTCAACTTCCTCCGAGCTATCAACAGCACGAAATTCGACGGCCTCGGAGGCAAGTTCGAGCTCGTCAACGGCGAGCTCGCCGTGCCGGCCTTCCAGGTGGTGAACATCATGGACAACGGAAGAGAGAGGATCATCGGGTTCTGGACGCCTCGGCACGGGCTGAGCCGGCAGGTAGACAGCGGTTCCAACGAGTCGAGCGGCGAGCTCCGGCCGGTGATCTGGCCGGGAGATTCGACGGTCCGGCCAACGGGGTGGGTGCAGCCGACGAGCGGGCGGAAGCTGCGGGTGGCGGTGCCGGGGAACGTGTCGGACAGCTACAAGCCGATCGTGCGGCTGGAGGTGGATCCGGCGACGAACCAGACGACGGCCAGCGGGTTCGTGATCGAGGTGTTCGAGGCGGCGGTGCGGCTGCTGCCCTACGCCCTGCCGTTCGAGTACGTGAAGGCGGCGTCCATGCCCTACGACGACCTTGTCCAGGCGGTTGGCAATGGGGTAAGTACTAAGTAGCAGTCCTTAATCTAACCTGCTTTCATGATGCTGTTACTTATCATTGCATGTTTGTTAAGTCATGCACCATGATCCCAAAGATATCACTTCAATTAACCACCATTTTCTACCCTGACGTGATGATATAAAAGTTACACGTTACATAAAATAAAACTAGCATCAGTACTCTATGCTGGATCAAACAAACGTATATCATGCACAGATATATACTAGTACTAATAAGGGTCAAGACATTAGCGAGGGTCAACTTGGTGACAAGAGTATTGTTTTGTGAGAGAAAAATATGTGTGTGGCCCGGCATAGACTAGTCGCACAACACCATACAGTACATGTGTGATTGGGACGAGAGATTTTGGGCATACCTTGTTCAAATTTGGCGAATATTTTGAGTTGAATAACATTCCTAGCCATTAAGCCAGTTGACCGTTTTGTTTTTGTGGAGATAGGCCAGCTGACCATTGAATGCCAGTATACCATTGTTGTCAAGGTTTCCTTTTCCCTTTGAAAACGTCAGTGTTATCAAGTTGTTGGTTAACATCCATGGACCGAAGACGGGTCAATGTATATACTCTCTCCATTTCAGAATATAAGATTTATTGATTTTGTGTAAGTTAAACTTGTGTATGTTTGACCAAGATTATAAAATAAAATATCAATATTTACAATACAAAATAATAAACTACAAAAATATTTTTCTTGATGGATCTAATGATACAAAATTGATATTGTAGATATTGATATTTTTTTTAAAAAAACTTGACCAAACATGCACATGTTTGACTTTTAAAAAACGGATATACCTTATATTTTGAAACTGAGGGAGTATAAGCCAAAGAAGTAATAGACTGTGGCTCCTCTTACGCATATGGATTGATTATATATTTTATTATTTTCTATCTTACTACTCTCTCTGATTCAAAATAAGGGACGTAGTTTTGAATTAAGATTAGTTTAACCTTAATTTAAAATTATGACACTTATTATGGACCGAAGAGAGTAGTATTTATTAGATACCTATGCGGCAAAAAAGTATTCATTATATAACTCACAGTGACTTTCTTGAAAAATAATGTGTCAATTTATTGTACCCCCTCCAATCCATAGTACTACTTGTATTAAAGTTGTATTGAAGTAGCAACAAGTAATATGAATTGGAGCAAGTACTATATTGTTTGTATATATGCTTTTTGTATGTAAAATGGGAATATTGCAAAAGCAAAGGTCTATAATGATGGATGTTTAACATTGCAACACGTATTAGGAAAACTAATGCATGCTAGAGCATATATTAACAGTGGCTCATGATCTAGTGCATGAAACCTAAACAACCTTTCACCCTTGTTAACTCGTACTCCCTCTATATCAAAATATATGATGTTTGTTGATATAAATGGAGTATCAAAAAAGATCTTATATTTTGATACAAGTGAATATTTGGTATGCAAGTTTTTGCTAAAGGGTGCTCTCTCTCTCTCTTTTTTAATAGAGAATGATAAAAAGCTACTCTCTCTCATTGGGATTACAAGGCCCCTAGAAAAAAAAAACATATCAGCAATAGTTTAAACTTTTCAATTTGGATAGTTTTAAGTCGTCTGATGACGGCTTTGTGATTTACGAGGCGGAGGAAATTTAGATTAAGTGGAGAAAATTTAGATTAGGTAGCTAGCACATCCTACATCTATGTAAAAGCTACTTAAACCTACGAACCAATCCCTTGTTTCCACGTCCTTTTTTACGTAAAAACCATATACGTCGTGGGTGTAACATTGCTCATTTTGTAGTACTACCTCTGTTATTTGGAACCTAGCAAGGCATGATGTGTGCCCTGCCAACGTGAGCCCAGTATGTCACGATTGACGACATCACGCCCCACACACTGAACTTTGAACGTTCCACGTCGTCTGAGAAGATTGGGATCTGCACTGCACGCAGCGCGCTTACTGGAATCTGTAGTCGTGTCCCCACGAGCTTGTCGTGTAGCGTAGTGGGTGGCCGTGGCTGCTTGTTTTGGGAACCGAATCGTGCTCGGGTGATCTCGTCTGGCGGTAAGCGATTAAGCAACTGTGATGATGATTATACTGCTTAAATTAGCAACAACTGGTCGCAGTTTTGTATAGTAGCAGTGGAGATCCTTGTCATCCTACTAGGTCACTAGGACTATATAGGACCCTGCTTGGCTGGTCTGGGTACCATTTTAGCGTAGAAAAAGTCGTGCGTGTGTTAAACATGTATGCATTCTTTTCCCTTTGTTTTTGTTTGGATTTGGAGGAGGTGACACGCCAAAGACCGCTACCGTCTCCGAAAACGATGGGCGACCATGCCGAAGATGCGTTGGATAACTAAAATTAAGAAAATGAGATCTAGCAATATAGAAGAAGCTCACCGAACCGAATGAGATCGCGTAAATTCGCTGCCGACGTGAGTCGAACAACAGTCTGCAAGGATGGGCCACTATCACCTTGCGTCCTTGCCATTGGGCTGGGCTGCTGCCCAGTTCTCAAGATGCATGGATAACTCATATTGGCTGCATTGCCGGTCGTATTGGTCATATCGGTCGCTGTTTTTAGATTAAACAAACAGGATCTGTCTAGGACACATCTAGATTTCTGGTTGTAGTCTATTTTTTTATTCAAGTTTTTTCTTCATTTCTTATTGTTGCATTATATATTTATGAGAGCTTAGATGTGACATCCTTAAAAAAATATCTAGATGTGAATTAGACAAACTGAAACAAATGACTTAGATGCTGGATATTTTAATATGAATTGCATACTATATTGTTATCAGTTATCAAAGCGATATTTGTTGAAGAAGAGGCCCTGCAGATTATGTATAAACCTATCAGTTTTCACATTACATACCGAAGGATTTCTTTCCGTTGAGAAAAAATTGGATAAATTAATCGGCCTTGTCGTTCCTCCATTTTCTGCAGACGTTCGACGCGGCGGTGGCAGACATCACCATGACGGCGAACCGGTCGAACTACGTGGACTTCACGCTGCCTTACGCGGGGACGGCCATTGCCATGTTGGTGCGGGTGCGCGACCAGCGGAGCAACAAGCGGACGTGGGTCTTCCTTAAGCCGCTCCGCTACGACCTCTGGTTCGTTAGCGCCGCCTTCTTCCTCTTCACCGGCTTCGTGGTCTGGGCCATCGAGCACCGCGCCAACCGCGAGTTCCGCGGGCCGGCCTCCTACCAGGTCGGCACGCTCCTCTACTTCGGCTTCTCCACCCTCGTCTTCGCCCACAGGGAGACGCTCAAGAGCAACCTCTCCAGGTTCGTGGTGCTCGTGTGGGTCTTCGTCGTGCTCATCCTGCAGTCCAGCTACACGGCGAGCCTCACGTCCATGCTCACGGTGCCGCAGCTGGAGCCGGCCGTGGCCGACTACGGCGAGCTGCAGCGGGGCACGGAGATGGTCGGGGTCATGAACAACTCCTTCGTGCTCAGGGCCATGACGGCGTCGGGGTTCCCGCAGGGAAGGCTCGTGCGGTACCCGAACTCGCAGACCATCCACGAATGCCTGCTCAACGGCAGCATTGGCGCCGTCGTGAACGAGACGCCCTACCTCAGGATCTTCCTCAAGACCTACCGCGACAACTTCACCATGACGGGGCCGCTCAACAGGACCGGCGGGTTCGGGTTCGCCTTCCCCAAGGGGTCGCCGTACGTGACGGACCTGTCGCAGGCCATCCTGAAGCTCACCGAAAGCGATGAGATGAACATGATCGAGCGCAAGTGGTTCGGCGACCCTAACGACGATGGTGCTACACAGGACGGCGGGCCGTTCACATCCAACAGCCTCAGCTTCAGCAGCTTCTGGGGCCTGTTCCTCATCACCGGCGCCACCTCACTCCTCTGCTGCGTCGTCCACCTCGCCACCTTTGTCGCGGCCAACCGACGGGAGCTCCCGCCGCACTTGTCCTGGAAGGACTGGCTCTCGAGTTTGTTCAAGCTCTTCGACGACAAGGACCCCTCGTCGCACACCTTCAGGGTCAAGGACGACGGCGGCGCCGTGTCTGTCCGGAACAACACGGTTGCCTCCCCTCCTATTGCGCACAGCGAGCTTGGCAGCCCGCTCAGCGCGCCCTACACGAGCGAGTGGTCGGGGACGGCAAGCCCGGCAACCGGTGAGATCGAGCTAGCCGCCGGTCGACAGGAGAGGGATGAGGCGGCTCTGAATCCCGACGGCTCTGGAGAGAATGGCAGAGGCCCTTAAACCTTGGGTGATCAACTACGGCTCTCCGAGACTCCGACTTGATTCTCTTGCAGCGATGACGATGACGATGAATAGCTAGATTGATTGTAGTGACTAGTGAGCAATGGAGAATTACTGTACATTGTAGACAAGCAACTGTAAATTGTAAAAGTCGGACACCAAAAAAAAGAAGACCGTATTACAATCAGTCTTGCTAAGTCTGAGTCAGAAGTCTCAGTCGGTGCTATATTCATGGGATCTTGCATTAAGATATGTGCAAAATTTTCTTTTTTCTTTTACATGTTATGTCACTTGACTGAGACTTGGTTAAACCTTAGTCGACTGAGACTTAACCATACCCTATTACAATCTCAAATTGTCACCAAAGTCTAAAACACAACCCTATACAGACGACAAAAATGTCTAATTCACAACCATCCACTTTGAAAACTAGACAAAAACAATCCTCATGTGGTTTTTCACTATTTTTCACCAGTTTCGACCGGTTAACATCCCAGACGGCAACTTTTTTATCTCTCCTCCCTTCGTCTCTCCTCCAAGAAAAGGCAGCTAGGGTTTCTGCCTCCCGTCGGCGGCGGCGCCGATCTTCCACATCTTCTATGGCCTTAGAGCCATGGGTGCGCCGTGGATCCCGGCCCTTGCCGGAGGGAGGGCTCCGTTTTTAGGTGTTTCTTCAAGTTTTATTAGGTTTGTGTCCTGCTCAGAAAGACGAGACAACGACAGCTTTATGAAGATGGAATAAGGTTCTCCCCGCTAAGCCCCCGCCCCGGTGGTGCGTCTAGCATCGTCGGAGAGCGTGTGGAGGTGTGTCTCCGGAGGATCTCGCGGGATTCGATCGGCAGTTGCCTTTGGTGGATCTGTTCCAGTCCGGTCTTTGTTCGTCTTTGTCCATGTGTCTTCAGATTCGATCCTTCCTATCTAAGTTTCTATTCATCGGCGGCGGTTGTTGTTCTGATGCCTTGGTCCTTTGATGCCTAGCATGATGACTTTCCGATTGTCTACTACAACAAGTTGTGTCCGGCTCCAGCGAGGGAGGGGCGATGACGTCGGCTTTCTTTTGGCTCGCTTCAGTGCTCCTAGTCGTCGCTAGGTGGCCTAAGAATCTAGATATTATTACTTCTATTGTTCGTTGTACTGTCATGATTAAAGATGAATAGATTGGAAGTTTTTCAGGAAAAAAAACATTCTAGTCGGTGCCAACTCATAAGCCATGTCACCATGCTTGTGAATTTGAATTATGCTTGTATTTTTTTATCCATTTGGCAAAACTTCTTAAACTTTTATAAATAGGGTTTGATCTATTAGGTCCGATGTGGCCAACGCGCTTGAGCATGTCTGGACTTTCCATATCCACCCCGAATATGGGTTGAATATGAGAGGTGCCGTCGTGCTGGTCTATAGGACAGGTTTGAAGGGGATGGCTGGATCGTGATTTTTGACCGGTGTGTCCACACACACCCCCAAGTGACAGCTGCTTCGTCTCCTTCCCTCCACACTCTGAAATCCTCTATTTGCTTGTTTCTTTCATTCAGAAAGATTCTCGATCGAGCTTGTTTTGGCTTTACCAGCTGACTTTGATTTAGCGCGTACAAGATCTTGAGTCCCCATTTAGCAGATCGCTGCTGCCTGCTGCAGAAAACTCCAGCTGCAGGAGTAGGATCAGTACGCACGCCTACTGTATGCAAGCTGACTTCTCCATGGCCATACACGGCAATAATTTGGCAACTTTTCAACGGCCAAACACGGCAACTTGGCAAGCTTCCGGAGTTCCTTGAGGAGGGAGACCTAGACCAATAACTTTGAAGTTTGAACCCACACCGTCCACACGCTGCTCCCTCGTCCTGGAAATGCCATGAATTTTCGAGTAACATCTAATAATATCTTGAACTCTTGGGTTTTTCATTATGTTTCCTCGCAGAGAAATTAAATAAGTAAATAATTACCCGCCACAGAAGGAGCCACGCGTGCACCTGGCTCGTTCGGAAGCACACGATCAGACGGTCAGCTGAGGCGGGTCACAATAGGCAAAAACATAAGCTAGTAATTTCATACTTTCCTAGACTATGTTACTATCACCATAGTGGGTAGGAACATCTATGTAGTATCATGCAACGATGTATTTATTAGGTTATAGACTCATTGTTTTTTGGAGTGTGTGATGTTCCGGTAACTTAGCTAGTTACCACAAGCACCTCTCTTTTCACTAAATATGTGCTACATAAGCAAAGTTGTATTGGAGTGTGTGATGTTACTCCTAAGTTCCTCCCCACTGTGACCAGCCTGAGTGTGAGCTTGGGGAGAGAACACTGCGTAGATGGTCAGTGAAAGGAATTGGCTGGCGCGTGCATGCATGTAAAGGCAGCCACAATCACAAACCCATCGCCGCGTTCATCAAAAAGTATGAGAGCCGTGGCGCTTCCTCGGGTCGCCATGGCGGTCCTCCGCCGCCACGCCCTCCTCCTCGCTCTAGCGCTTCTATTCGGCGTGGCTTCCGGTGTCGCGGCGCGGCGGGGTGGCGTGGTTCCTCGGCGGCGGCAGCAGGTGGTGGACGTGGGTGTGATCTTGGACAGGTCGACATGGGTGGGGAACATCAGCTGGACGTGCATCGAGCTGGCTCTCGAGGACTTCTACGCCGACGCTAGACACGCCGCCCACCGCACCAGGCTGAAGCTTCACCTCCGGGACACCGGAGTCGACGCCGTCGAGGCCGCGTCCGCAGGTACGTACCCGCTGCACAGCCTCCCCGTTCAAACTGAGCAGTAGGCAATACTCGCTACGAAGACGGGTACATGGGCCTAATGATCTTCTGAAAACACACGGGCTTATCTTTTGGGTGGGCCGATCATGGGCCTTGATTAACTTAAGACCAACCTTCCGCGTGAGTCCATGGCATCCGGCGGGGGAGGCGCCGTCGCCCCTTTCTACTTCTTTTCACTTCTCGTTAGGGTTTCCTCCTCTCGGGCAACGGCGCTGCCTTCACCGTAGAGATCGTCGTCCCCTGCCGCTTCTCCCCGGCGGTGGCCTGCTGCTTCTTCTGGACGTGGTGGCCGCGCAGAGGGGGCGGAGATAGGGTCGTACCGCTCGCGGAACCACACCCCGAGCGAGAGAATCATGGCTGCGAAAGCATCGGCGTCGGGTTCATCCTCTGAACTTGAATCGCTGATGGAGGAACTTGGTCTAAGGGAAGATGATCTGCAAGATGTGGTGGTGGAGGACGGTGAGCTGCAGCAAGAGGCGACCCGCTGGATGGCTATAGCTAGGGTTCACACCGAAAAATTTTATAGCCAATACTGGTTTTACAAGGGCATGAGGGTGGCGTGGGATCTGGCGCAGGAAGTTAAGATCAGGCCGCTGGAAGACAACCTCTATACCCTCCAATTCTCGTGCCTCGGCGACTGGGAGAGGGTAATGGAGGAGGGACCGTGGTACTTCAAGGGGAAGGCGGTGGTCCTGGCGCCCTACGACGGATTCACCAAGCCGTCGACCATTGAACTCAAAAAGATCGATATCTAGATGCAAATACATGATCTACCTGATGGTTACTTTTCCAAGATCAAGGCCCTGTCGTCAACGGTGGGAGAGTTCATATTTGCTGAACCAAGGTCACAGGACTTTGAGGGCAATTTTGCAAGGGTTCGGGTAAGAATAGATGTGACAAAGCCTCTAAAAAATGCAGTCTCATTGGTGGTGAAGAAGGAGGGGATGGAACATGTTATCTTCAGAATCAAGTACGAGAGGTTGCCGGACTGGTGCGCTGTATGTGGTTACTTGGGGCACTTGTATAAGGAGTGCGGCGATGGAGTTCACCCACCGAAAGCACTAGTCTTCAAGGACATCAAAGCAGGTTGGTTCCAAGGCCCTGGTAGAGGTCCGGGAGGGGATGAAAGCCCTAGAGGTGGCCGCGGTCGCGGCCGTACATGGCGAGGAGGAGGGAGAGCTGCAGCTAGAGGTGCAGCTGATAGCCAGCAGTACGTGGATCCGGGCCTGTCAAGCAGTGATGTCGCGATGGAAGACCTGGATAGAAACAGAAAAAGAACTGCTCTAATGGATCCAGCAACCGCACAACCACAGCACCCCATCCAGATTAACAAAAACCTGCTTATGCCACCTCCGGCGATCTCTCCGAGCCCCACGTCCAAGCAGGAGACAAAGAGAAACAAGTCGAGCCCTTCCACAGCTGAAACAAACACTGCGAAGAGTGCAACTACTAGCAAGACCCCTGATGCGCGTTTGGCGAACCCTCAAGAAGGGGTTCGCCCGGCGCAATGAGTCTATTGTGCTGAAACTGTCGCGGAATTGGCAAAGCCGCGACAGTTCGTGAGCTTCGCACTCTAGCGAGGCAGTTTGCCCCCTCAATCCTCTGTATTCTTGAAACACAATTAGAAGGCTCGAGGGTTGAACAGCTAGCGGAAGGTTTAGGTTTTAATAGAAGTTACGCAGTGAGTAGTTGAGTAGTTCTGGACGAAGTGGTGGTCTTTGTATTTTTTGGAATGATGAAATAAAAGTAGAAATAATTGGTTACTTGAGGTACCACATTGATGCTCTAGTTGACAATATGATGGACATGCAGGTCAGAATCACTTTTGTCTATGGCGATGCGCAAGTACCAAACAGGCAAAACACGTGGAATACTCTGAAAAACATAGCGGAGACACAGAAACAGGCCATGTGCTGTTATTGGCGATTTCAATGAAGTTTTGAACCTGAGCGAACATGATGGCGTTGGAAGTCGGAGCCAAGCTCAGATTGATGGTTTCTGTGAGGCGGTCGACACTTGTGGTTTGTCTGATTTAGGGTACACGGGCACAACCTGAACTTTCGAGAAAAAGGTTACGAATGGCACCTATACTTGCGTTCGGCTGGATAGATGTTTGGCTAATCCAGAATGGCTGTCAGCATAGCGTCTACACTTCAGCACAAAACGGCAGCGGGATCCGACCACAGCCCGATCCTTCTCATGCTACATGATGTGCATGCATGCAGGGTGGGTCCCAAAACGTTTAAATATGAGACCATGTGGGAGAGGGAGGAATCCCTCTTTACTACTGTAGCGGGCAGGTGGAGCATGCAGGATGGTGGGAGCATGAATCATTACATGAAAAGCTGGGTGACTTGGCTGGTGATCTGTCGGCTTGGGATCGGCAGAGCTTTGGCTTGGTTCGACAGCAAATAGCACAGCTAAAAGTACAGTTGCAGCTCCTGCGAGCCATTCCAGGAAGATCCGGCCCCACCAGGGAAGAAACGAAAATTGTTGACAGGCTGCTGGAGCTCTTTCACCGCGAGGAAATTCTTTGGCGCCAGAGAGCGCGTGTGGAATGGCTAGTTCATGGTGACAAAAATACTTACTTTTTCCATCTACGGGCCAGTAGAAGGCGACGCAAAAATCAAATCAAATCTTTGCATGATGATCAGGGGCAAGTGATTGAGGAGCCAGCTGCGATGGAGGAGATGACAACAGCGTTCTAAAAAAATTTGTACACGTCAGAAGGGGTGCATAACATGGAGGAAGTTCTGCGACACGTCCCAACCAAGGTAACATCTGATATGAATGCCCTCCTGAATGCTCCATATACCCATGAGGAGGTCAAGTGCGCCTTGTTTCAAATGTTCCCAATTAAGGCTCCTGGTCCGGATGGATACCCAGCACACTTTTTTCAGCGTCATTGGGAGGTATGTGGAGAAGAGGTCACGAAAGTGGTGCTCAAAATAGTAGAGGGTAATGAGTCGGCAGCTTGCATCAATGACAATCTTGGTACTCATTCCCAAGGTAAAAAAAACCCACACTCCTCAAACAGTTTAGGCCTATTAGTCTGTGCAATGTCCTCTACAAGATTGCGTCTAAGGTAATATCCAATCGACTCAAGCAAATACTCCCAGATATTATCTCACCAGAATAGTCAGTTTTTGTCCCTGGCAGATTAATCACAGATAACATCATCACGGCCTATGAGTGCTTGCGTTTTATGAAAAGGAACAAAGCCAAAAAACATCAGTCCTGTGCCCTCAAGCTAGACATGATGAAGGCCTATGACAGAGTTGAATGGCCCTACCTCCAGGCAATAATGTTGAAATTGGGGTTCACTTCCAGGTGGGTGGATATTGTTATGAGCATGGTATCTTCAGTGAAATTTTCTGTCCTTTTCAACGGTAAGAAGCTTGAGGAGTTCTGTCCTTCACGTGGTATCCGACAAGGGGACCCGATATCTCCATACTTGTTCTTGTTAGCAGCAGAGGGCCTGTCGTGCCTATTAAATTCAAAAAGAGAGTCATCCAACTTAGGTGGGATCCAAGTGGCACCTACGGCGCCATTAGTTAACCACCTATTATTCGCTGATGACAGCCTGTTGTTCTTCAAGGCAAATGGTGTGGGGGCTATCGAGGTGAACCAAGTCCTGGATATTTATTGCACTGCCACAGGTCAGCGGATAAATTTTGACAAGTCATCTATTTTCTTCAGCAAAGGTGTTCCCGAGTTGGTTCGCAATGATGTCAAAAATATCTTGAACGTCCCTAATGAAACTTTGAGTGAGAAATATTTAGGGATGCCCACAGACGTGGGAGCCTCGAAGAATGGCGCGTTCAAATATTTGAAGGACAGATTGTGGAACAAGATTCAAGGATGGGTCGAGAGGACTGAGAGGACGATGTCTTCTGCGGGCAAAGAGGTGTTGGTCAAAGCTGTGGCTCAAGCAATACCTATTTTCTCAATGTCGTGTTTCAAATTACCAAGGGGCCTTTGTGAGCATCTGAACATGTTGATCAGGAAGTTTTGGTGGGGAAGTAAGAACGGTCAGCGCAAACCACACTGGGTCTCCTGGCAGGCTATGACTCAACCAAAAAGCATGGGAGGGCTTGGCTTCAAGGATTTCGAGCTTTTTAATCTTGCTATGCTAGCTCGTCAAGCTTGGCGTATGCTGCAGGACCCCGCCTTCCTTAGTGCGCGTATACTGAAAAGCATCTATTTCCCAAACTCCAGCATACTTGAAGCTTCACTTGGGAGTCATCCTAGTCAGGTCTGGAAAGCCCTAATGGAGGGACGGGATATCTTGAAGCTGGGTTTAATTAAGCACATAGGCAATGGAGAGAGCACGGATATTTGGACAGAAAACTGGCTCCCCCACCCAGAGATGATGAGACCATATGGATGCCTGGTAGCTGCACCTCCAGTCACAGTTTCTGAACTGATTGATTACACAAATGCAACGTGGAACAGGACATTGATCAATTCTACATTCCTTGCGTTTAACGCTAAGTTAATCCTTAGCATACCGCTGCCCACAACACCCATGCACGACTTCTGGTGTTGGGCTCACGAGCGTTCGGGCCAGTTTTCGGTACGGTCAGCATACAATATGCTAGTGGCAACGATGCAGAGAAGAGAAGCTTGGTTAAACAGTGCCTCGGGATCATCACATTCGCATGCAGACTCCAGCGCCTGGAAGTCTCTTTGGAAGACGGAGGTGCCTTCGAAGGTTCGAATGTTTTTATGGCGACTCTCGAAACACTCGCTCCCGACCGAGGACGTGAGGGCGAACCGGAACATGTCGACGGCGAGCACATGTGAATTATGTGGCGCTCTGGACTCCTGGCGACATTCCCTGCTCGAGTGCACCATTTCAAGATGCACTTGGGCGCTAGTGGACGAGGAGCTAGGCAGTGCCATTGCTGCTACACATGAGAACCGAGCCAAGAGTTGGCTCTTCAACCTGTTGGAGTCCCTCTCGCACGACCAATTCACCCTGGTGGCAGTGACGATGTGGGCTGTTTGGACATCGAGGAGGAAAGCCATACATGATGGAATATTTCAAACACCACATGCGATATCGGCCTTTATAACTAGGTATATTCAGGATCTTGATGTGCTGAGAAAACCCAAGAAACAAGGTCGCCTCACGACTGGGAACAGAAGGTCAGTGCGACCGAGAGCACCCCCAGCAAACCATGCAAAGATCCACGTAGATGCGGGCACTCGGGGGCAGCTTGGAGGCTCAGCCGTTGCTATATGCAGAGATAGCCAGGGTCGCTACATGGGCAGTTCCGCGCTTGTCATTGCAGGAGTTTGGAATCCAGCAACTTTGGAAGCAATAGCGTGTCGCGAAGCCGTGGCTTTGGCGGAAGATCTCAACCAACATAGCTACATCGTGGCACCCGATTGCAAGCAAGTTGTTGAAGATCTAGCTAAGGGAAGCCAAGGACAGTATGGAGCTGTAATCAGAGAAATCAGAAGCAGAGTCCCACCCACTAGTAAATTTTTTTTCGAAGGTCATGAGGCGAATGTTGAAGCCCACAAGTTAGCTAAATACGCTTTGTCGTTACTTCCTGGGCGTCATGTGTGGCTTGGCCAGCCACATGACCAAACTTGTATCCCACCTTCTGTGGACTTTGAGTAATAAAAGGCTTTTACCCCTCAAAAAAAAACTTCTTTTCACTTCCCATGTCGCCGGCGGCCGGCGCTGCCCTGCTAGGCGCGCCCTCGGCTCCTTGCTTATTTCGACACCGTCGCGCCGCCCCCCGAGGTATAGATAGAAGGTATCCCCTGCTTCCGCGTCCCCCAGCTCGTCGAGCCAAGTAATTTCGGAAGTCTCCCCGTCCTCAGATTTGGAACTGAAGTATATGAGTTGAAAAGCTAGAGCTATTCTCAACATTTGTTATTTATATCTGTTTATTATTCGAGGGAAAATATACTGTTGTCAGCTGTTATTTTTGTTAGGGTGAAACCGACCTCGTGTACCCCGAACCTTTTGTACTGCAGATTTTACACCAATTTAATCATATGTTAGTGAATGGTATAGAGCCACCCAAAAGCTTAGGTGCTGCTATGTACTGTACCTATGCACGTTTTCCTTGCATTTGTTTGATAGTGACCCTTAATCTGCTGTAAAATATATGTTTTAAAGTAGTATCATTGCAGGTATTGATCTACTGAAAAATGTCCGCGTGCAAGCGATAATTGGCCCGCAGACGTCAACTCAAGCTAAATTTCTTGCTGAGCTTGGTAACAAATCATCGGTTCCAATCATTTCATTCTCTGCAAATAGCCCGTCGCGATCTGCGCAAACTCCATACTTCATCCGGACGGCATGGAACGACTCCTCTCAAGCAGAAGCTATTGCCGCACTTGTTCAGAAACACAGTTGGAGGGAAGTCATCCCTGTCTTTGAGGATGATGATTCCAATACCAGGTTCATTCCTGATCTTGTTGATGCCCTCAGACAAGTCGACACTCATGTTTCATACAGGTGCAAGATCCATCCTTCAGCCACAGAGAATGATATAAAGAGTGCTATCTCCGGCTTAAAAGAGAATTGGACAAGTGTATTTGTTGTGCGTATGTCTCATACTTTAGCCCGTAACTTTTTCAAGCTTGCTAAAGATGAAGGAATGATGGGCCGGGGCTTTGTCTGGATTACCGCATATGGCTTGACAGATATCTTTGATGTGGTTGGTTCGCCGGCACTTGATGTGATGCAAGGAGTTCTTGGGGTGAAACCTCATGTTCAACATATTGTGGAACTTCAAAACCTTAGTCAGAGATGGCGCAAGAAATACCAATTGGAGAATCCTGGAATTGCAGTAAGTATGCCTGTGGTGTATGGTCTCTATGCTTATGATACCATATGGGCATTAGCATTAGCAGCAGAGAAGGCTGGATATGTGAATTCAGACTTTGGGCCATCTGTAACAAACAATGGGTCCACTGACTTTGACAGAATGGATACTTCAAAGGCTGCTGAAAAATTGCGAGGCTCACTCTTGGACATCACGTTCATGGGTATGAGCGGGAACTTCTGTATTGCGGACATGCAGTTATTATCAGTCAATTACACGATAATCAACATTATCGGTCAGAAGAGAAAAGTAGTCGGTTATTGGACTCCAGGATCTGGCATCTCTGGCAGTCTAAATGTGAAGGCCGATCTTGGCACCATCAGATGGCCAGGAGATAACGAAAATGTGCCTAGAGGTTGGCTATTGCCAATGAATAAAACTCTCCAAATAGGCGTACCTGTCAAACCTGGGTTTGAAGAATTTGTAAAATTTGAAAATGGTAAACCCAAGGGGTTCTGCATAGATGTGTTTGAGGCAGTAATTAATGCATTATCCTACGATGTACCCCGTCACTATAAGCCGTTTGCAGACAAGAAAGGAAATAGTAAAGGAACTTATGACGATCTTGTCTACAGTGTTTATCGTAAGGTATGCATGGACTTCTTTTTGTTCCATTTTTCTCCTTTTTATGATCTCTCCTACCCCAGAGGAGATATATTTGGAGCTAAAACTGGCAAAAATGAAATAAATTCGTGAGATGATCAGAATGGCCTAACCGCACTAGGATTTCAGTGTTTTTCTTCTCAAATACTTAAGTATACAAAGAGTAGAGTGTAATTATCTAATTGACCATTGGTCATTAGTATTGTAATGTATAAAATCATATATCCGCACTCGTTCATGAAAGTTTTCTTTATTGTTGCTTGTTTAACCCGTGCACAAACAAGGAAAAAAAATAGTCTACATTGACAAATTGTACAGTTCCTTTCCTTTTCCAGATTGTATTACATTTTTTGTACTATTTACCATTCATGAGAATTTTTTAGATTTTGTTACTCTTCTTCTAGGTGATTATGCTTAATTGCTTGCATTTTGTCTTATCTGCATTATTTTAGTGGTGTATCAATATGAATACGCCCAAGTTGAGGGTTGTCTTCCAGTTATTAGTATAATTAGCAATTAAGTACTTTGCATATGTAACCCGCAAAAAAAAGTACTTTGCATATGTTGCACTCTTGTAAAGCCCTGTAAGGTTAAAAGGGGAATTATCGCCTTTTAAAGTCATTGGAAGTATCGCAACTCACTTTATATGTGTTGCTGGCAGGAATATGATGTTGTGGTAGGTGATATAACAATCTTGGCCAACCGTTCTCTATATGTGGATTTTACTCTTCCTTACACAGAGTCAGGGGTGCGCATGCTGGTTCCAGTCCGGGACCAGAGGCAGAAGACTGCATGGACATTCCTAGATCCTTTGACAGCTGACCTATGGTTAGGAGCTGGGGCCTTCTTTGTCTTCACAGGTTTTGTAGTCTGGTGTATTGAGCATAGAACAAATGAAGATTTCAGAGGGCCCCCAGGCAGTCAAATTGGATTGGTCTTCTACTTCTCCTTCTCAACACTCGTGTTTGCTCATAGGGAGAGGATACTGAACAACTTATCAAGAATTGCAGTAGTTATTTGGCTTTTCGTAGTGCTGATATTGCAGCAGAGTTATACTGCAAGTTTAAGCTCAATTCTCACAGTGGAACAACTTCAGCCAACAGTCACCAATTTAGAAGAAGTTATCAGGAACGGGAGCTATGTCGGCTACCTCAATGATTCTTTCTTGCCTGTTCTTTTGAAAAGGTTGAAAATTGATGAATCAAAGATGATTCCCTTCGACTCTCCTGAGCAATACAATGAAGCCCTAACATCTGGAAGAGTTGCAGTCATTATTGATGAGATACCATACCTTAAGGTGTTCCTTAAACAGTATTGCCACAACTACACTATGGTTGGACCAACCTACAAGCTCGATGGATTTGGTTATGTGAGTACCAGTTTCCTGTTTTTGTATAGTAGCACATTTCTTGCATTCTAAATCCTAGATGCTGAATCAATTTCTGCTGCTATTTTGCTGTAGGATCATGCTAGTAGCTCAAATTTGTATATATTTATAGGCCATCAGACTATCTCCAAAAGAAACATTATTAGAGTGAACTGTTGGTTAAAATTATAGTTTTAGCCAATCTTTGAATTGTACTTTAAAATTCCTGATTTGTCACATGTGAACAAGCTAACGAAGGACGAACTTAAGATTAGATATTTTCATTGTCAAGAACCTAAAAATGATGCTGGATCATGTTCTGTGGAAAGTGTTGCTACATTATTTGTATTCAATTGGGAAATAGAATGCTTGCTTGCTTGCTTCTTGAAGTGTTGAATGACATGATAAATCTACTTAATAAGGTCTTCATTTAGTTTGCTTTAACTTTCTGTTTGTATTACACTAATCTGTATCAAGTATATTGAGTTTAATTTCAGTAAGATCATTAGCCATTCTGAGAGCGAGCATTATGATCAATCACCTTACCAAGGGCTTGCGTGAATGACCAATATATCTGCCTTGCTTTATTTTGGGCTGGTGGAAATTGATAATTTAATAACTGGCTCAGCATTATGCCTGGCATGTATTCACCAGTGAAGCCTTTTCTGATCGTCATTGTGTGCTAACTCTGCAGGCATTCCCTCGAGGCTCTCCACTCACACCTGATATTTCGAGGGGAATACTGAAATTCGCATCAGACGACAGAATGGTTAATATGCAGAAAGAATTGTATGGTGCTACGTCATGCCTTGACAAAGATGACTCCCAAACTTCAAGCAGCCTTACATTGCTCAGCTTTCAGGGGTTGTTCATCATCACAGGAACATCGTCAGTGCTGGCATTAATCATGCACGCTGTCATAACCATTTACAACAACCGACATGAATTCAGCAGTGACGGCGGTCAGAGTTCATGGCGCAGATGGCCTGCCATTCTCTCTAAGCTCTTCCACGAGGGCGACAAGTCATCTAACACTCCAGATAAAAACGAGCCCGCAATAGAAAATGTGGATGGTGCAGCAGAGAGCCCACTAAGCATACCTAATCACATTATCGAGCACCTCGCAGACATGGATACAGGAAGCCCACCAGAAGGAGAAGGAACGCCAGGTAGGGAACTTTCAGTTCAGGGCACCGAACCATTGTCATTTGCATACATGCATTCTGAGAGGGGGCATAATGGAGCAGCTTCTTTGTCTCGGAATGGGAGCTCAATCCGCAGGAGACAGATAAGCATGGAATGACATACGTGGTGAACATGTAATTACTGATAACTGTAATTTAGCATTCATTTAGCACTCTGTATATGTTTATAGTTTCTCTCTTTTGGAACAGATAGCTTGATGTGCATTGCCACATTGGAAATTATAATGGTAGTTGTGAGGAGCAACTGGTTCAGATGCTTGTGGTTTTGATAAACAGAAAATTATTAGCCTGCATACTGATTTTCCAGGAGCTGTTTGTCTTGTAAGGTGCCACCTGATGCTATTTTCCAGGAGCTGTTACTTACTAATATATGGAACGCAAAATATGTACTCCACATGTAAAGTATACATAAATATGGAGTCTCTCGCCCCCGCGTCGTCTCCCCGAACGAGACGACCGGGGGCTCCCATCCCGCCCTTCGCAGCGCCTCCCCTCCCCTTTTCACCCTCCTGATGCTGCCAGCCTGGACCACTGGGCCTTGCTCGTGTAGTGCTGGCGGCGGCGGCCCCGTTCTTCCCCCCCGTGCAGCGCCACGGCTCGGGCGGCGGGCGGCTGGCGGCGGTGCACTTCGGCGGCAGCTGATCCGGCGGCGACATGGCTCCTTGGGTGGCGCAGTGCCGGGTAGTGAGGTGGTGGTCGCGTGGCTGCTTGGCGGCGGGGCGACGCGGTGGCTGGCGGCGATGCCCTCCCGGCCCAGATCTGGGCCCTTTTGGGCCCCATCTGAGTCTGGCGCGAGCCTGCCCGGAGCTTCTCTGCGACGTCTCCGGCGGATGGTG
>NC_041389.1:407204498-407222527 GCF_002162155.2 Triticum dicoccoides | reverse complement strand
ACCTTCTTCTTGTAGACGTTGTTGGGCCTGCAAGTGCACAGGTTTGTAGGACAGTAGCAAATTTCCCTCAAGTGGATGACCTAAGGTTTATCAATCCATAGGAGGCGTAGGATGAAGATGGTCTCTCTCAAGCAACCCTGCAACCAAATAACAAAGAGTCTCTTGTGTCCCCAACACACCCAATACAATGGTAAATTATATAGGTGCACTAGTTCGGCGAAGAGATAGTGATGCAAGTGCAATATGGATGGTAGATATAGGCTTTTGTAATCTGAAATAATAAAAACAGCAAGGTAACTAATGATAAAAGTGAGCGTAAACGGTATTGCAATGATAGGAAATAAGGCCTAGGGTTCATACTTTCACTAGTGCAAGTTCTCTCAACAATAATAACATAGATAGATCATATAACAAGCCCTCAACATGCAACAAAGAGTCACTCCGAAGTCACTAATAGCGGAGAACAAACGTAGAGATTATGGTAGGGTACGAAACCACCTCAAAGTTATTCTTTCGGATCAATCTATAAAAGAGTTCGTACTAGAATAACACCTTAAGATACAAATCAACCAAAACCCTAATGTCACCTAGATACTCCATTGTCACCTCAAATATCCGTGGGCATGATTATACGATATGCATCACACAATCTCAGATTCATCCAACCAACATAAAAGTATTTCAAAGAGTGCCCCAAAGTTTCTACCGGAGAGTCAAGAACGTGTGTGTCGGAGTAATGGGCCATGGGTAGGCTCACCCGAGTCCCTCGATTTATCAAGACTTTGGGCCAGCTCCGCCTAGCTGGACCCCAAGCTGAAGCTCCGCCCTCTGGGGCCGGCTGGCTCAGCGGCCGGCTGCCAGAGGGCGGCCGACCCAAGTCTACGGCGCTCCGAGTGACCGGCTCCTGGCGGCCGCCCTCCAAAGAGGGCGGCAACGGGCAGGCGGCCACCTCACTACTACGGTGCGGCCAAGCCCCCATCGAGAGTACAAGTCAAAGCATGGCTGTAGTGAAGCACGTCGCCTCCAACGCTCGAGACGGGTGTGGCTACAGTGCTCCGTACAGACGGAGATCTCCGCACGACGGAGCACTGTGTCGTATCTACCCTGACGTCGCTCCGGGCAGGCAGAGCCCTGTTCCCCACGACGGCCTGTCGATACGGCCTACCGGAGGCGGGCCCTATCGGGCAGTGACCCTACGGAAGACGGCGGAAGCACGACCAGACGGATTCGGGAGGGGCCGGCCTCCAGCAGGCGGCCGTCCCTTGTCCCGAGGCGAGCACACCATGAAGCTGATAAGACCAGGTGTGTCTACAGTGGCCTCTCGCCAGGCGGCGGGACTGTAGCAACCCTAAGATGACCAAGCCCCCGTCACCAACGACACGGCTACAGTAAGCAGCCACCAACCAGCCGGTGGGGCCCACCAGGCGGCGGCCCCAACAATCTGCGGAGAAGCCGGAGGCTGGAGACACTGACAGCCAGGCCCAGCACCCGGACGAATTACCACTGTACCCCTGGGGGGTAGGCCTATATAAACCCCCCCCCCCAGGTCACCCATGTAAACGGTTCCCACTCCATTAGAACTAGCCACTCCCCTAGAGCAGGAAGAGGGCTAGCCTTGCCTCCTTCTGCCTCTAGCACACAGCTCAAGGAGCACCATTGTATCACTTGTGCCTTAGTGATCATGCGGAGACCCCGCAGAGCAGGACTAGGGGTGTTATCTCCTAGGAGAGCCCCGAACCTGGGTAAAGTACATCGGCGTTCGTGTCTACGCCTTATCCTGCTTCCAGGCACCGGCGATGTTCTACTCGCTCCCACCATGATAAGCCATCCATTGGCATATGTCGCACCCAACCCCCGACATTTGGCGCCCACCATGGGGCAAGGTGCACCGTCTCTCGGAGATCTGCTCTGGACGGGAACCCTGTTCCTTCCTGGCGAGCGAAGCCAGCCCAGCACGCCCGACGGCGTCAGCCCTGACACGCTGCACGTCGCGGAGATCGCTTGCGCGGCGAGCTGCCTCGCCGACCTTGTCGGCGAGATCGACCTCTCCGACGAGCCAGCCTCCGACGCGAGCACTAGCTGCCCTGAGAGCCGCCTCGTCAGCTTCCTCGACCAGCTCCATGTCACCAGCGAGTCTGCTATGGACATGGAGTCCGTCGGCTCGACCGATCCGATGATCGTCGACTCTGACACGGCGTCGCTCGACGCGTTCCCCACCAGCGTGGTGGTCTATGATGAGCCGCCTCCTCGCGAGTACAGTGGCGGGAGCACCGTCACGGAGGTACTTGTCATCAACAGTGAAGAGCACTCGGACGGGCGTGCTCAAGATCCCCTCGAGCCACTCTGCATGACCTCACGGCGCCCATCCCTGAGGGCGCGGACACTGAAGCGCTGGAGGCACGCCACCTCTAGCTTCTCGAAAATGCTGGCCGCCTGGCCATCATGCGCCGGCTTTCGGACGCCTACCGGCGCGAGATGGACCGGGCCGTAGGCGGCACGCCGGCTCCCGAGGGGCCTAGCCGCCTCGGCACAGTTCGGCAGCATGGTGCGACCATCGCCAGCATGTTCGGGGTGGAGCGCCCCGTCTACGCCACGCCTGCGGAGAACATCCAGGCCACCCAGGCGGTAACAGATGAGTTGGACAAATACGACGACGACGAGCGCCGCCACATGACTGAGTGAGTCCAGCAGCTCCTAGATGCGGCTGCCGCGCAGCACGAGGCCGCCTGCCATGCTGAAGTCCCAGCCCGACGAAACAACGAGCCGCCCCCATGCCAAGATCATGGGGAGACCTCCCGGACGCCGACTGGTGGCGCCGGCGGAGGAAAGGGCAACGAGTCGGCTGCCAGCCGCAGTCGGACGCACCTCTCCATCGAGCGGGACGAGGACAGCCGCCCTCGTGCAGTAGAGTGGCGAGGCGACCTGTTGCCTCCCCCGCCTCGTGGAGCAAGGTACCCCACTCTGCCTCCTGTCACGCATCCGACACTCGCCGGGCGCCTTGGCCGTCGAGAGGGAGTCGGAGAGAATGATGCTCGCCATCGGATCGATCATCTCAACCGATCCCTGGCACTTGAAGAAGAAGATGCGCCGGGCCCCCTGTTTCGGCCCCCGAATCAAAGATGAGCCCTTCCCCAAGGGGTTCACCCTCCCGCGAGACACACCCAAGTACACCGGCTCCATGAAGCCGGAGGACTGGCTGGTCGACTACTCCACGGCCGTCAGTATAGCAAACGGCAACAAGCACATTGCCGTGAAATACGTCCCGCTCATGCTTCAAGGCACTGCCCGGACGTGGCTCAACAGCCTGAAGCCCCGCAACATGAACAGCTGGGTTGATTTCACTGAGGTCTTCATCCGCAACTTCACCAGCACCTACAAGCGGACTCCCAAGCCCCGACAGCTCTCCTTGTGCGTCCAAGGGCCCACGGAGTCAACTCGCGACTACCTCACGCGCTGGACCGAGCTGCGCAATTCCTGCGAAGGCGTGCATGAGGGGCAAGCGATCTAGTACTTCACTACCGGGTGCCGAGAGGGCACCCTCCTCAAGCACCGACTCCTCTGCGACGAGCCCGAAACCCTTGATGAGCTGCTGGTCATCGCCGACAAGCACGCCACGACCGACTCCTCCATGAAGGCGGAAATTCTGGTTGATGCGTCCGGCAAGGTGGCACCTCAGGCCCCTCGGACTCCGGCTGGTGACACCAGTTGGCGACAGCAACCAGGTGATAACAAGCGGAAGGCCACCCAACCGGCTTCCACCAGCCGACAGGTGGAAACGGTTGAGGATCAGCAGCCAGAAGGACAGCCGGCCCCCAAGCGGCAGAAGGGCGGCAAATCCAATTGGTTGCCTGCCTTTTCTTACGAGCAAACCTTAGATGCACCATGCAAGTTCCATAGTGGTGCGAAGTCATCCAACCACACCACTCGAAAGTGTCACTGGCTCACCAGAATCGCCAAGGGAGATGGACTCCTGCCTCCTCCGCCTGCCGGACCACCGCCTCCTCAGCCCCAGCAGCCGGCGGCCCGACCAGTCGGTGCCATACAAGACGAGCACTCCGAGGAACACGGAGCATATGTTGTGTTCACCAGCGTGGCCGACGACAGACGCAGCAGACGGCAACAACAACAAGAAGTGCAAGTAGTGGCCACCAACACTCCAGAGTTCATGCATTGGTCCGAGAAGCCTATCAGTTGGAGCAGGGCCGACCACCCGGAAGTGATGCCTTCCCCTGGTTCATATGCCCTGGTCCTAGAAGCGACCCTTGCAACGAAGAGGCGGGCCGCCCGTTTCTCCAGAATCCTGATAGATGGCGGCAGCAGCATCAATATCCTGTACCATGACACAATGGAGAAGTTGGGAATCAAGCAGAAGCAGCTCATCCCCAGTCAGACTGTATTCCATGGCATAGTTCATGGCCTTTCTTGCTCGCCAATCAGCAAGACCCAGATTGATGTCCTCTTCGGAGACAAGAATCATTCCGCTGAGAGCCAGTTTGGTTTGAAGTGGTGGACCTTGAGAGCCCCTACCATGCACTTCTTGGCCGGCCTGCTCTGGCCAAGTTCATGGCAGTCCCCCACTACGCCTACCTCAAGATGAAGATGCCGAGTACCAAGGGGATCTTGATAGTGGTCGGGGACTACAAGAAGTCGGTCGCTTGTGCCGCAGATAGCAGCCGGCTGGCCGAGTCCCTTGTGATTGCAGCCAAGAAGCGGCTCCTTGACCGGGTGGTGGCGTTGGCAGACAAGAAGCCGGAAATGTCACCCACCCCCCAGGAGTCGGAGGTTGAGGGCTCGTTCAAGCCGGCCAACGAAACAAAGAAAATACCCTTGGATCCGGAGCACCCGGAGAGGCACGCTATCGTAGGCACCGGCCTTGACAGCAAATAGAAAAGTGAGCTCGTCAATTTCCTCTGTGAGAATCGGGACATCTTCGCACGGTCTCCCAAAGACATGCCGGGTGTTCTGACGGATTTCGCCGAGCACAAGCTACATGTCCGACCTGACGTCAAGCCGGTCAGGCAGCCCTTGCGCCGCCTATCAGAAGAGAAGAGAAGAGTTGTCGGAGAAGAGATAGCCCAGCTTCTAGCAGCCGGATTCATCATGGAAGTGTTCTTTCCAGAATGGCTGGCCAACCCAGTCCTAGTGTTGAAGAAAAACAAGCAGTGGCGCATGTGCATTGACTACACCAGCCTCAACAAAGCCTGCCCCAAAGATCCCTTCGCTCTGCCAAGGATTGATCAAGTGATAGACTCCACAGCCGGATGCGAGCTGTTGAGTTTTTTGGATGCATACTCCGGGTATCACCAGATAAAGCTGAACCCGGCCGACAGGATGAAGACCGCCTTCATCACGCCGTTTGGAGCCTTCTACTACCTGACCATAATGTTCAGCTTGAGAAACACCGGCGCCACATTTCAGTGTTGCATGCAGAAGTGTCTCCTCAAGCAACTCAGCAGAAATGCCCATGTATATGTTTATGATGTGGTGGTGAAGACGGAGAAGCGTGGCTCTGCTAGAAGACCTTAAGGAGACTTTTGAGAATTTGCGCCGATTCCAGATCAAGCTCAACCCGGAGAAATGTGTCTTTGGAGTTCCGGACGGCCAGCTTCTCGGCTTTCTGGTCTTAGAGCGCGGCATAGAATGCAACCCCGTGAAGATCAAGGCAATTGAGATGATGAAAGTACCCACCCGACTACTGGACGTGCAGAAATTCACCGGCTGCCTAGCCTCAGTCAGCCGTTTCATCAGTCGGCTGGGCGAGAAGGCTCTTCCCCTGTATCAACTCATGAAGAAGACCACTTTTTTCGAGTGGAACGACAAGGCGGACGAAGCATTTCTCCAACTCAAGAAGATGTTGGCAACCCCACCTATCCTGGCGGCTCCGACTGAGAAGGAGCCCATGCTCCTCTACATTGCAGCCACCAGTCGGGTTGTTAGCGTAGTCATGGTAGTAGAGCGCAAGGAGGAGGACAGAGCATTGCCGGTCTAGAGACCAGTGTATTACTTGAGCAAAGTATTGTTCGCCTCCAAGCAAAACTACCCCCATTACCAGAAGATGTGTTACGGCGTGCACTTTGCCGCCAAGAAGCTGAAGCCTTACTTTCAATAGCATCCAATAACCGTTATCTGCACAGCTCCACTTGCTGAGATCATTGGGAGCAGAGACGCCTCCGGCCGAGTGGCCAAGTGGACTATTGATCTGGCCCCTTACACCATCTACTACCAGCCTCACACCGCCATCAAATCACAAGTGTTGGCCGACTTCCTCGTCGATTGGGCCGAGACCCAATATTTGCCGCCTGCACCAGACTCCACTCATTGGCGGATGCATTTTGATGGTTCCAAAATGCGCACTGGTCTGGGAGCCGGCGTCGTCCTCATCTCTCCCAAGGGCGACAAGCTCAAATACGTGTTGCAAGTCCACTTCGCCGCCTCCAACAACGTAGCAGAATATGAGGCACTCATACACGGGCTCCGGCTTGCCAAGGAACTCGGCATTCGTCGGATCCTGTGTTATGGTGACTCCGACTTGGTGGTCCAGCAGTCGTTAGGCGACTAGGACGCCAAGGATGCAAACATGGCAAGCTACCGTTTCCTCGTACAACAACTCAGCGGATACTTTGATGGGTGCAAGTTCCTTCATGTGCCAAGGAATGACAACGAGCAAGCGGATGCCTTGGCACGAATTGGCTCCACACGACAAGCAATACCAGTCGGCGTCGCCCTACCCGCCTTCTGAAGCCGTCTGTCAAGCCGTCTCCTGATTCAGACTCCATCTTTGTGCCCCCCCCCCGAGGCAGTCGGATCCGACTTGACGATCCCGAAAGCCGGCACGGGGATTTTGGTAGGCGACCCAGGGACTGCTACAGCCACACCCGGCCCGGGGTTTTCAGAGCCCTGCCCGGGGTTTTCAGAGCCCGGCCCGGGGACTTCAGCAGACGACCCGGGGACTTCAGCAGTCGGCCCGAGGACTTCTTCAACACAGTAGGCGGAAGTAGCTGCCAACCCGCCGCCTCCCGGCCCAACCGCCCTCATACAAGTTGCAGTAGTCCCAGTCGAAGAAATTGCGGCACCCTCATGGGCTCAGCCGATCCTCAAGTTCTTGGTGAATAAAGAGCTGCCGACCGATGAGGTCTTAGCCCGACAAGTGCAGAGGCGAGCATCAGCCTACACCATAGTCAACAAAGAGCTGGTGTGACGAAGCGTCACAGGGGTTTATCAGCGGTGTGTGGAGTCGGACCAAGGCCAAGCAATACTCAGGGATATCCACCAGGGCGAGTGCGGCCACCACGCGGCTTTAAGATAACTTGTGGCCAAGGCTTTCCGCCATGGGTTCTTCTGGCCGACTGCCCTGGAAGAGGCCAAAGAGCTAGTTCAGAAGTGTCAAGGGTGTCAGAGATTCCGCTCCAAGCCACACCTACCGGCTTTTACACTCAAGACCATTCCCATAGCCTAGCCCTTTGCTGTTTGGGGTTTGGATATGGTAGGTCCATTCAAGACAGCCCGCGGTGGCATGACTCACTTGCTTGTTGCTGTGGACAAGTTCACCAAGTGGATAGAGGCAAAACCAATCAAGAAGCTGAATGGGCCGACTGCCGTGACCTTCATCGCTGACATCACCACGCGATACGACATCCCACACAGCATCATCACCGACAACGACACCAACTTCGCCAAAGGAGCCTTGCTCGTTTCTGTGCAACACAGGGAATCCGCCTGGACTTAGCGTCCGTTGCCCACCCACAGTCAAATGGCCAAGTGGAGCGTGCAAACGGCCTCATTTTGTCCGGCCTCAAGCCCCGACTGGTCGAACCTCTGGAGCGTTCGGCCGGCTGTTGGCTCGACAAGCTGTCGGTCGTCCTCTGGAGCCTACGCACAACTCCGAACAAGTCAACGGGCTTCACGCCCTTCTTCCTCGTCTGTGGTGCCGAAGCCGTCATCCCGACAGATATTGAGTTCGACTCCCCAAGAGTCACCATGTACACCAAGGCGGACGCCAAGGAGGCGCGAGAAGACGATGTCGACTTGCTGGAGGAAGGCCGGCTGTTGGCACTCAGCCGGTCGGCCATCTACCAGCAGAGTCTGCGCTGATACTACAACCGCAAGGTGAAGCCAAGATCCTTCCTAGAGGGAGACCTTGTGCTCCGGCTAATCCAGCGAACGGCCGGACAACACAAGCTCTCGACACCTTGGGAAGGCCCTTTCATCATCAGTAAGGTGTTGGGCAACGATGCCTACTATCTGATCGATTCCCAGAAGCCTAGAGCACGCAAGAGAGATGATTCAGACAAAGAGACGGAGAGGCCATGGAACGCAAACCTCCTCCGAAGGTTTTACAGTTGAAAGCAGTACGTATCACACTACCTTTTGTACTATGTATAAAGACTCAGGGTCCCCCGAGAAGAGCTCGGGGACTGCCCTCTTTTATCTATATGATAAATGTCATGCCTATGAGAATGTATAGTTTTTCCGCCTGGCACCGGGTTCGACCAGTCGGCCCGGAGCCTCGCCGCCTTCTACAATATGCCGCCTCCCGCAGCCGGACAAGTAGTGTGCCGGCACCAAAAACTTCCTTTGTCAGAAGCCACAGCTCGCAGAGCGACTTCATGGCGGGCAAAGGTTGCAAGGCAGTGCCCCACACGAAAGAATGACTAAGGAAGGAAACACATATAGTAGAGGGCGGCATCGCACCTAACCGTTTGGCTGCTTGGCAGCCGGACGGCCGGCCTCCGGCTTTATTACCAAAAACTCCGAATGGCTAAGTCCTAGCCCCCCTCACAAACGGCTAGAGTGCTCAAATCAACCACGGTCCGCAGAGTGGCCGCCCGGCTGGTTAGAGCATAGCCAAGGGTTGGCGGCAAAGGAGAAAACCAAGGAGAAAAAGGGAAAAAAGGCTGGAGGTTGGCACAACAAGCATAAGCAATGATAAATATTTACATGGATAAAGGCCTCTGGCCAGCATTCAAACATAGTTTTGATATACACCCCGCGGGTGGAGTTGCACGAATTTAACAAAATGTTCAAAGCAGCAAGTAAAAAGCAGATAAAACCCTAAGGAGCAGCAGAAGACTCCGGCTGGGCGGTGCCGGTTGGCGCAACAGAAGACTCCGGCTGGGCGGTGCCGGCTAGCACAGCAGAAGGATCCGGCTGGACGGTGCCGGATGGTGTGGCCAAGGACTCTGGCTGGACGCTAGAGTCAGCTGCACCACCTGGCGCAGCAGGCGGCTCCATCCGAACAGAGGAATCACCAGCAGCAGGTGGGGTGTTGGAGTGCTGGAGAACGGAGTCGATGGCGTCCGTCGGAAGAACGGGCGGCGGGTCAGTCCCCACTTGGACGCCTCCAGTAGCGGGCGACACCTCGGTGCGTGGCTCGTTGCTTGAGGCCCGGTCAGGCTGGGGCTGACCGTCCGCCCCGACCTCCGCCAGGTCGACGTCGCTCTCCTCGTCTTCCTCCTCCTCCTCCTCTTCCTCCTCCCCGTCTTCCCCTTCGTCGCTGGAGTCGATGACTTCAGCTGAATCTTCGTTGTCCTCCGGGTTTAACCCGAGCCACTCTTGCGAAGCTTCACCGCCTTCCTCGACCACCTCCGGGACAAAGACACTGGTGTCGGTGAAGTCGGCGATCGCCGCCGCCCTGCTTACGAGCTCAGCTTCCACCGCCGCCAGCTCCTCCTACGCCTCCACCCGAAATGTGGCCAACTGGGCTAGATCTAGGCCAGGGTACCACGCCTTGACGAATTCAAGGCCCGGCGCGCCCCTGCCCGGGCTGTTGAGCCTTTCCAGGCTTCCAGGCGGCCGGCCGCCACCTCCAGCCAGTCGGCGGTCCGACTTGGGGTGCGTGGAGCCGGCAAACCTGGCCAGAGGGCGGAGACTGCCTGGGCTCCGATGCGCTGGAGGCGGCGTAGCACGCGGTGAGCAGGCCGAAGCCGGGCCTGAATGCCGAGGACCTGTTCGCCAAGAGTCCGGGGAGCATCAGCTGCGATCTGCGCACCCTCCGCCCTTTGCTCCTCGCGCTGGGCCTCGATCATTTGGATCGCGGCTACAGAATGGCCCGGGAAGAAGTCTGTCCGGGCGGAAGAAGAAAAAGGCCAAGGATATAAGCAAGGGCTGACAGTTCAAAACAAGAAACCAAGAGAATGAGGCTTACCATCGACCAAGTCTTCGATGCTGCTGAAGCAGGCCGTCATCTGGGCCTCCTTGTCGGCCCAGACAGAGCGCTCGATCTCAAACTCGCTGAGGAGGCCGGTCTCCATCGTCTTCACCTTCAGCTGGGCCGCCTTGAGGGTTTCCGCTTGCTCGGCAAGTTGGGCGACCAGGCGGTCCCGCTCCTCCGCCAGCTTGCTGCACTCCGCCTCCTTGCCACGCAGGGCGGTGTTGGCTTCGCTCAGCTGCTGCTGCAGGGCAGCATTGGCCTCTGAAGAAAGAAAGAAAAGGAAAAGGCATCAGTCAAGCAGACAAGACAATGGAAAGAAACAACCGAGGAGATTCGGCCCGACTGCTCAGCAGTCGGTCCGAACCTCGGGGACTACAGCCCGCGGGTGCGCCAGCACGCCCCCGCGAAGAAAGAAGATAGAAACTTACGCCGGCTCTCGGCCAGATGGGCCGTCTGTGTCTCCAGCTCCCGAACCTTGGAGTTGTAGGCGGTCGCGCGGAGATTGTGATAGTCCTGCAGAAGAGACATCAGATGAAGTCAGCAGTCGATAGTCGCAAGATAAAGTTCCAACCCGCCTGCTCAGCAGCCGGCCCAGAACTTGGGGACTACACCCAGTGGGTGCACTTGCGCGCCCCCACGAGTGAAGCAAGAGGATCATCCAAAGAAGAAACCCAAAGACAACTTACGCGGATGGCGGTGCGCGACTCCAAGTAGGCCTCGTTGCAGCACTTGAGCGCCTCCGCCTCTGCCCGGAGCTTGGCCTGGACGTCAAGAGACGCCTGGTTCAGGGCGCCAGTCCCGCCCCCGTGTATCCAACCCACGGGCGCTGCGCTGGTCGCCTCGGTATCGGGGACCGACGAGCTCGTGGCGCCGATCTCCTGCGGCCGCGGTGCTGAGGCCGCCTTCTCCAGACGGCGGCGCGTGGGGATGCAGACCGTAGGAACCAGGTCCGTTACCACCGTATTTTCGACCGGCGGCGCAACCGGC
Source organism: Triticum dicoccoides (assembly GCF_002162155.2). Lineage (NCBI taxonomy): Eukaryota > Viridiplantae > Streptophyta > Magnoliopsida > Poales > Poaceae > Triticum > Triticum dicoccoides. The sequence goes on along the minus strand of NC_041389.1, from coordinate 407,211,390 downwards.
TGCTCGTCCCGTGGCTCGTTGGCTGGCGGGGGCGGGGGCGGCGGCACGAAGACGTCCGGCATGGCTACGTCGCCGCCCTCCCGCTCCCGGATCGGGTAGTCGCCGTCGGCTCCTCCGGCCGTCGCCTCGAATTCAGGCGGAGACGGCGGAGTGTTCAGGGGCGCCACGAGCAGCGGCTCTTGGCGGCGTACGATCTTCGCGAGCCGCTCCTTCTCCGCAGCCTGGGCTTCCGCCTGCGCCAGCGCCCTCTCAGCAGACGCGGCAGACAAGGCTTCCTGCTCCTTGGCCAGGCGGTCGGCCTCTTCCTCGCGCGTCTCCCGCATATTCCGCTCTGTTGCCTCCTGGAGGTCGGCGGCCGGGTCGATCCGCCGGCTGGTCGAGGAGGTCGTTGCCGACCTGAGGACCGAGGCGGCGCTCGACTTCTTGAGGGATAGCGGGGCCCTGAAACAAGAAGACAAGTCGGAAGGCTCTCATGCTAAATTGACGAGAAGACAAGAAGTGAGGGAAGGATACTTACGCCGACACCATAACAGGCACCTTCGGCTGCCTCTGATATTGGGCCACCTTGGCCGCGGCTTCTTTCTGCCTGGTCGCCGCAGCCGGGTTCTTGGGCTTCTTCGGGACGCTGTCGAACAGGGCTGCGCCCTGTTTGCGCTTGCGCTTGCCGCCATGGGCAGGCGGTCCAGAAGAGGGGCCGGCGCCGGTGGTGGCGGAGCTTCGGGCAAGGCGCGGTTCGTCTTCGTCTTCGTTGTCATCAGGCCAGGGCCCCACGCCGCCGCCTGCCTCGGATCCGCCTGCTCCACCACCACCGTCCGCCCTGCCGCCGCCGCCTGTCGCGTCGTCGGCCAGGGTGGCCGCCCCCAAGTCGGGGTCGTCCAAGTCGCTCTCCACCCTGTCCGACTGGAGGTCATCACCCGGCCCAAGGAGGGCGGCCGTAGCCTCGGACATATAAATCTGCAACCAAGAAGGAGTTGCGTCATGAAGAGAAATGAAGCTGAAGGAAGCAGTTCAAAGGACAAAATGAAGAAACTTACAACAGGCGGCGGATTGTGGCGAGAGTACGGCCGCTTCCCGTACCTCCACTCCGTCTCCGACACTTTGAGGTCAGAGATCTCGTTTACCATCCGCGCAACTTCAGCGGGCGGCATCCCTTTCATGCACAGCCGGCACGGATCGCGGTGTCCGCCCATCCGGAAGATCAGATGAGGGCGGCTCTGGAGCGGAAGGACCCGTCACTCGACAAAGGCGACGAGGAGGTCGGAGGCCACGAGGCCCTCCGACTCCTGGAGCACCCAGAGTCGGCCAATGGCAGCCGCCGCGTCGGCCGACACCGGTTTCGGTTTGTACCCCCAGGTGGGCCGAGCCCCGGTGGGGGGCCGGCCTCGTAGGCCGACAGGTTGAGGAAGTCGGCAGCCGGGTCCATGTTCTCGACGTAGAAGTAGGACTGCTGCCACATCTTCACCGACTGCGCCAGCTTGATTATGGGGAAGGCGTTCCGCTTCGCCGGTCGGCGCACGGCAACAAAGCCCTCGCACTCGGCCGCCGTCTCTCTGGCGGAGATGTCGAGCTTCCCGTAAAAGAACGCTCCCCATAGCTCGATTGTGGGGAGGACGCTGATGTATCCCTCGCACGCCGTGACGAAGGCGGAGAGGAGAGTCACGACGTTGGGCGTGAGGTGGTGAGGCTGAAGATGGTAGAAGTCGAGGAAGGAGCGGAAGAAGCCGCTCACCGGAAGGCCGAAGCCGTGAAGGAAGTGTGAGCGGAAGACGACCCGCTCGCCTTCCTGCGGCACCGACGAGATCTCTGTCTCCGGCGGCACCCGCGCCTTGACAAAGGCCGCGCTGGGCATCCGGCACATGTCGCGGAGGAAGGAAATGTGATCTTCGATCACGGTCGATCCGTCCCAGTCGCCGCCCCTCTCGCGCGCCATGGCTTCCGGCTGGCGGCGTGGAGAGGAGAAATGCGTCGGCGGTGGGCAACGGCGGCGGCGCTACGGCAGCAGCAGCAGTGGAGGATGAGCAAGCAGAAGAAGAAGAGTGGGAAGGGGCGCGAGAGCTTTGCCGCACCTCTCCCCCCTTCCTACTTATATCACCCATGCTATGAAGCCGAGGGGACGGGACGTGGGTGGTGGGATTAACTGCGCCCACGTCGCCACGACCCCCGTTTCCCGCGCGCATTCACCACGCCGTAAATGATCGTGGGGAATGGCAACCGTCTCCTTCGGCATAGTGGATCCGCCCGGTTGCCAAGGCACGGTAGTGGCGGGCCCGGCCCAGTGTCACGTCCCGTCTAAAACGTGGGGTGGCAGGCTGACCAGGCTGACATGCGCCGCGTGGCGCGTCCGTGGCGGGCGGCGGCCTGAGAAGCTTAGCAGGCACGCCACCTATCTCCTGCCTTGAAGTTCAAAAACAAATCGTGCAAGCTCCGCCTGGAAGAAGTCGGCCTCAGCAGTCGGCTGGCCGCACGGCGGACCGGCACCTTCCCGGAGCCCGGTGAGGGAGGAAGCCGCTGAGGCTTCGCAGCCCCTCGACTGCGGTGCCTCACCGGCTTCGGGGACTACTGTCGGAGTAATGGACCACGGGTAGGCTCACCCGAGTCCCTGAATTTATCAAGACTTTGGGCCAGCTCCGCCTAGCTGGACCCCAAGCTGAAGCTCCGCCCTCTAGGGCCAGCTGGCTCAGCGGCCATCTGCCAGAGGGTGGCCGACCCAAGTCTACGGCGCTCCGAGTGACCGGCTCCTGGCGGCCGCCCTCCAGAGAGGGCGGCAACGGGCAGGCGGCCACCTCACTACTACGGTGCGGCCGAGCCCCCATCGAGAGTACAAGTCAAAGCATGGCTGCAGTGAAGCACGTCGCCTCCAACGCTCGAGACGGGCGTGGCTACAGTGCTCCGTACAGACAGAGATCTCCGCACGATGGAGCACTGTGCCGTATCTACCCTGACGTCGCTCCGGGCAGGCAGAGCCCTGTTCCCCACGACGGCCTGTCGGTACAGCCTACCGGAGGCGGGCTCTATCGGGCAGTGACCCCAAGGAAGACGGCAGAAGCTCGACCAGACGGATTCGGGAGGGGCCGGCCTCCAGCAGGCGGCCGTCCCTTGTCCCGAGGCAAGCACACCATTAAGCTGATAAGACCAGGTGTGGCTACAGTGGCCTCTCGCCAGGCGGAGGGACTGTAACCACGCTAAGATGACCAAGCCCCCGTCACCAACGACACGGCTACAGTAAGCAGCCACCAACCAGGCGGCGGGCCCCAATGGTCGGCGGAGAAGCCGGAGGCTGGAGACACTGACAGCCGGGCCCAGCACCCAGACGAATTACCATTGTACCCCTAGGGGGTAGGCCTATATAAACCCCCCAAGTCACCCATGTAAAGGGTTCCCACTCCATTAGAACTAGCCACTCCCCTAGAGCAGGAAGAGAGCTAGCCTTGCCTCCTTCTGCCTCTAGCACACAGCTCAAGGAGCACCATTGTATCACTTGTGCCTTAGTGATCATGCGGAGACCCCGCAGAGCAGGACTAGGGGTGTTATCTCCTAGGAGAGCCCCGAACCTGGGTAAAGTACGCCGGCATTCGTGTCTACGCCTTATCCCGCTTCTAGGCACCGGCGACGTTCTACTCGCTCCCACCATGATAAGCCATCCGTAGGCATATGTCGCACCCAACCCCCGGCAGTGTGCCAACCCCTATGCATAGGTTCCCAATGTCACGAAACCCGCAAGTTGATCACCAAAACATACATCAAGTGGCACATGATATCCCATTGTCACCACAGATAATCACGGCAAGACATACATCAAGTGTTCTCATAAAAGACTCAATCCGATAAGATAACTTCAAAGGGGAAACTCAATTCATCACAAGAGAGTAGAGGGGGAGAAACATCATAAGATCCAACTACAATAGCAAAGCTCGGGATACATCAAGATCGTGCCACAGAGGGAACACGAGAGAGAACACGAGAGAGAACACGAGAGAGGGAGATCAAACACATAGCTACTGGTACATACCCTCAGCCCCGAGGGTGAACTACTCCCTCCTCATCATGGATAGCGCCGGGATGATGAAGATGGCCACCGGTGATGGGATCCCCCTCCGACAGGGCGCCGAAACGGGCTCCCGAGAGGTTTTTTGGTCGCTACAGAGGCTTGCAGCGGCGGAACTCCCGATCTATCTTCTGTTCTGGAAGTTTTAGGGTACAAGAGTATATATGGGTGCAGGGGGTACGTTGGAGGAGCTATGGGGGCCCCATGAGGCAGGGGGCACACCCGGGGGGGCACCCTCGTGGGCAGCCCGTATCTCCCCTGACGTGCACTCCAAGTTCCCTGGGTTGCTTTCCTTCCAAAAATAACTTCTCCAGTTGATTTCGTTCTGTTTTGACTCTGTCTGATATTCCTTTTCCTCGAAACACTGAAATAGGCATAAAACAGCAAATCTGGGCCGGGCCTCCGGTTAATAGGTTAGTCCCAAAAATAATATAAAAGTGGATAATAAAGCCCAATATTGCCTAAAACAGTAGATAAAATAGCATGGAGCAATCAAAAATTATAGATACGTTGGAGACGTATCATTTGCCACGTCCGGCCGATTCCTGCCACGGGCGGTGGAGGTTGTTCCCTCCCGCGTGGCTGCTATTGCTGTCGCTCCTCATTCCCGGTTGCCTCCTCTGTTCCCGCCGGTCTCGCTTCGTTTGCCACGGTGAGGCGGCGATGGGGACTACATGGCCGTGGTGGCGCATGTTGGTGGGCAGCGTGTTTGGTGGCGTGCGATGGATCATCTAGAGTCATGGGTGGTTGGTGGGCAGGAGAAATCCTTGTCGGCTTGTCCGGCACCGACACAGTGACGCCTGTGGGCGCCGCCGTGCCTTCCTGAAGGGTGTCAGGTTTACCCCTTCCCCCGCACTCCTCTGCGTACCGGGGAAAACCCTATGACTTGTCCGGGCAGCAGCGTCGTCGGCGTCGCGATCCTTCTTGAATGTGTTACTTGGTATGCGGCGGTCCGAAGTGCTTGGAGTGTGGTGAAATTCTCCGGTGGGCGCAGCGGTCTTCATTGTTTTCGTTGATCCGTCGTTGTTCGCATTTGTTTTTTTTTCTCTTTCGTTTTTTTGGGCCTGACTGTGCTGCTTTCGCTCCAGCATCTATCGTTGGTTGTATCGTTGATGGTTGCTTTGTAACACAAAGTGGGGATACCCTTTTTCGTAGTATACATAAATATGCAATATGTACTGTTTTTACTTGTTTGCTCTTGAACTTTTTCTAGCATTCTGGCACTCTCGCCACTTGCTTTTCTTGAAGTAACATCGAACAAGTGTTTTGAACTTGTTCTAGCATTCTTGAGATAGAAGCCTTTTACCTCTCGCTGGATATCACCGTGCACCTTAAGCAGAACAACTTCAAGATGTCCTTATTCACGGATTACTCTTGGAAGGATGCATTCTTCACGGAGAATGCTGCCCTCAAGCCCCCTGCGGGAACTCCATGGCGTACCCTAAGAGACTTCAACCAAATCTACCATGTCCTGGACAAAAATAATCTGTAGGTGTAATCTAGTGACCCTTGTATTTTGGAGATTGTTGGACAAAACAATTGAGGGACTAATGTGTTTGCCAGTGCAAACAAAGTAAAATGGTCCTAGACTTATTTGAGAAGTTTGCTAAAATTTCTGCAAAGGTGTATGATTGACTGGAATTGGAAATCTATCTATAAATAGAGGGACGAGTAGCCAAGATCGAAAACACACACCTCTCGCGCTCTTTCAATGGCACAACCAACTATCTTCCTCTCCCAACTCCTTCCCGCCGACGGTATCAATGTTGTCCGGATCCTTGGCATAGTTAGCCATGAGAGCATGCGCTTTCATGTGGAAAATAACTTTTTTGCATGTTGATATGACCTCCCTAGCTTCTATAAATAAGAAAATACAAGGACCTGCATGAGCTCGCTAAATACACAGATATTATCATGCCATCAGCTGTCTTTCAAACTCAATGTTTTTGTTTTCCTCATTAAAATAAGCAACATAAGCGCACACTTTCTGGCACGCCAAAATCCAGCCGAGAGAGGGCAGCCTCTAGAAGCAACAGGTTGGGAAACCAAGAGAAGGCTTCGCCTTTTCTTATCTTCTTCCCGGCACAAAAAGAGGGATTAGCTGCGCCTCTTCCCGCTACTCTTAACTAATGCCCAGCGACATCATAGTGGAGAACAATGACTTCTACTTTTGAAATGTAGCACTTCATCTTGCCCTTTCAAGCACAAAAAGATATCATTCTGCTGGTATTCATTTTCATCTGTCATCAAAAAAAAAATTCAGTAACCTTTAACTTGTAGTGAACTTTAAGGATGGTTTCAAGCAACAATTAAGCAACGAAAATGAACATAACAACATGCAATTATTCAGGTTTGTCCGAGGAATAGGAAAGCCAGAAGAGAAAAACACTCCTCGCTCCCATGCTAGGCGTTGGGCGTCACCGATTGGCATCCATCTACGAGCAAAGTTGCTTTGCCGTCCATGTGAAGTGCCCGCTATCCTGGCTTCGATGGCAAACGGGGGCGACATCATCGCGCGCACCCAAAAGCAGGGGACAAAACTCTGCTTTCCCAAGCAAACCCAACAGCTTTCCCCACTCCCACTCCCCAACTCCCCACTCCAGCCAGCAATGACAGACGATCCCGCCGCCGCGGGGACCGGCCGAGGAGCGCCGCCGCCGCCGCCGGCCCGGCCGCCGAGGCCGCTCTCCGTCGTGCCCGCCCTCCCCTTCTGGTTCTACCTCACCGCCGCGGTCTCCCTCCTCGCGCTCGTCCTCCCCCACCTCCTCTCTCCCCACGCCTCCCCTCCCCTCCCGCCTCTCCTCCGCCGCCACCTCTCCGACGGCCGCCTCCTCAAGCTCCACCCAG
>NC_041389.1:407199847-407204090 GCF_002162155.2 Triticum dicoccoides | reverse complement strand
ACCCAGGCCCCGACCTCTTCGCCTTCACCTCCCGCCCCGCCGCCCACTCCGCGCGCCACCACCCCGTGCTCGTCCTCCCGGGCCTCGCCGCCGGATCCTTCTCCTTCCGCCGCATCCTCTCCTCCCTCTCGTCCCATGGCCTCGTTGCCGCGGCCGTCGACCTCCCTGGGCAAGGCCTCTCGCCGCCTCCCGCCGCCCCTCCTCCACGCACGAACCCGCTCCGGGAGATCATGGACCGCGGCATCTTCCACGCGTTCGAGCACCTCGTCGAGACCGGCGAGGTCCCGTTCCAGGAAACGGCCCCCGAGCCGTCCCGCTCCTTTTACGCGGCCAGCGAGGCGGCCGCGGCCGTGGCCCGTTCCGTGGACGCGCTCGGCCTCGCGCCTGTCCACCTCGTGCTCCACGACTCCGCCCTCGCCGCCGGCGCCGCCTTCGTGTCGGCCAACCCGGCGGCCGTGCAGAGTGTCACTCTGATCGACGCCACTGCCACTTTGCCGGCTTTCCCGGCGGCCGTTCTCGGCGTGCCGGCGCTGGGGAGGCTGGTGCTGCGGGTGCCGGCATTGTTCAAGGGGCTGATGCGTCTGTCCTGCTCCCGGGGGGTGGATGCAGAGGAGGCCGACGCGCTCAGGGCGGCGATGCGGGGGCAAGGGAAGAGGGATGCGGTGTTTGAGGCCTGGAAGGCCATGAATCAGAGCTTTGACCTTGCAGAGTGGAGGAGTTCTTCAGAGGAGGTGAAGAGGCTGCCGATGATGGTTCTGTGGTCGGGTTCTTGGTCGGATATGTGGATCGATGAGGGGAAGAAGGTGACCAAGGCGTTGCCGGACGCCAAGTTCATCTACCATTATGGCGGCCGATGGCCTCAGGTCAGTCTGTTTGGCTACACATCTTTACCAATTTCGTTTGTTATGTGGTCTTTACCATTTTCGTTTGTTATGTGGAGTATGCGTAGTAGTCATGGATGGACTGGTTGTCTTTTTTGTTAGCTTATTAGTAGAAGCAGAGGTACAGACATAGTCATGCTTGGTCTTCTGCCTATATTTAGGTCACTACCACTGTCCATCATTGTTACAAAAGAGTTGAGATAGAATTGAACCAAATTAGTACTTGCTCCAAGGGAGACTTCTAGAGATTTCAGAATGAGATGATGTCAATCAAACTGCCAAATAGTAGGACGATATCCATTTTGCAGTATAACACACTGCACACTCTGTAACGTGCTAATATACCAACCTGAACTGTTTCTACTAGCATTGTACTCCCTCTGTTCCTAAATATATGACATTTTGGTGGTTCAATTTCAACTACCAAAACGTCATATATTTAGGAACGGAGGGAGTATCATGTTTTCAGTTGGCATTTCAATAAACGAGTTAGTAGTCCCAATCTCATTCCTGTATTTTATAGGGAACCAACTAAAGAGCTCCCCTTATAAGTTATAATAATTACTGATATATGACTATCTGTAGTCTCCCCTTATAACTAAAGAGCTTAACCAGGGTCATCTTGCCTTCATCGTGGTGGTATTTTTAATTAGGCTTTGGTTTGCAACATGCAGCGGGCTGCCCTTTTTTTGGTTTGCAACGTTCTACTGTACTACTATATAGCAAAGAAGAAAGCTGAGATTATGATTGGTTTTCCCCTTAATTTGCAATTTCAGGTGGATGCATATGAGGAAATCTCAAAGTTGATAGCAGATTTTGTGACCATGTTACCAACAACTGCGACAGAGCACCTGTCGCAAAATATGGACCAATCATCTGACGAACCAGCAGATGCTCACAGCGATCATCCAGCTTTATAAAAACCGTAACTACCAGATTCATGGTTATGAAATGCCTCACAAGCATCCATATGACCAAGCGATGTTCTTCTGCCTTGGACAATTCTTAGCCTGTGCTGCTAGAAGGGGACGATGGTCTTTTCTTTACAGCCCTGCTGTTGCTATCCGTTCCCCCTTCATGTATGATATCTTCCCGTGAAAGTTTGAAAAAAATTCACCTGTAGGGCCTCTTCTATTCATCTTTCAGGCAATGCTGTCAAAATGTAACTTGAGACTATTTTGCCTCAGGGAAGTTCCTGTTAGGCCGCGCTTGGATTGAGTGTAACTTAATACAGGTGTGTGAATTTTACAAGTGTATTTTACAGGGCTAGACTAATTTGCGGCCGGAAAAAATACAGACGTACGGGGGCGTGTATTTTTTACAGGTGTATCGGAAGGAAACACGGTAATCCAAACGCGGCCTTAGGGTATTCTGTAATGAGGTTGAGCTCGCATAACCTGATTTAGTGTATGTTGCTTTGTTGCCATGGAGGTAAAATGTAAGTACTCCTGAACTACCTACTGCATTGTAAACCCAGATAAGTTTACTTGCACACTGTATTCTCTAGCTGACCACCAGGCAGTTTGAAATTGTAGCTGAGTGTCAAAATAGTTAATTTTGTTAAGTTGTAGAAAATTGATGTGTCCTGAACATGTTTGAATCCACGTTCTTCTCGTAGCTTTTAAGTTGGTTTATGCCAAACATGTTTTAGATATTTTCTTACTGGTGTGTCTATCCATCAGTATCTCTGCGGCTCTTCAGATTAGTAGTCTGATGATCAAACTGTCATCAATGTTCATCAGAAATGTTGTGATTCTTTACAGTGGTTTTTACCACGCTATTCAGTTTTGCCACTACATTTTCTAACTGCTAAAAAATGTCATCATTCTGTTAGACACATACTAAAAAAAATGCTAAAAAATGTCATCATTCTGTTAGACACATACTAAAAAAATGCGTGTTCCACCATTACACTTGGGTCAAAGCCTGTTGACCATGTTATATGACTAAAATACCCTTAGTCCCAATTGTCAGACACCTCTCTCTCTCTCTAATGTGTGAAAGATAGAGTTTGGAGTTGTCGGTGGTCGTTCTTTTGCAGCAGCTCGTGGGGTGGTTTGCAGCACCAGCGGACCGAGCTTGCAGCAATGCGCAGCGAACGCACCAGCGGACCGAGCTTGCAGCAATGCGCAGCGAACGACTACCGGTCTTACAACAGTCTCGTTCCCACCGTGCAGCATCATCACCCTTTGTAGCAACCTGCGACCCGCTTGCAGCAGCTGCGCCGGGTTGTAGTGCCATGTCATCCCAACCACGGCGTCCTCGGTACCGTCTTGCAGCGGCGGTTACAGTGACAGCCTGTCCAATTGTTTAGAGCAGTTTGCTTGTAGGGAGTTGAGCTGTGGGGGTGTTGAGGGGTTCAATGCTGATCCGTATGTCGAATGTGTTCCGGAGTATGTTTCCTATTAATTATTACTCCCTCCGTCCATAGTAAAAGATGTGTAATAACGTCTTATATTATGGACATATGAAATGTAATAACATCTTACTCCCTCATTTTTGGTTTATATGGCTCATCGTAAAAAGTTTGTTTTTCCGTTTATAAGTCTCAATTCTACTACTTCCTCAGTCTAGGTGCATAAGTCGTTTTAGGTTGTGCACCACAACCAAGGCGGAGGGGAAAACAAGAGAACTTAATGTTTATTTGCTAACTAATAGCATTGCATGCAATGAACTAACTACTGCATATCGTGTTTGGTAGTCTCAAGTCATTGAAAGCATGCACGCCCCAAAACCAAACATTGTTTTCTTGCGGGGTACACATCTCTTATTGGTTGATATGCCAAGAAACAAGAAACGAGGTGGGAGTTAATGCACCGCGCCTAAGCGTTTTGGGATTATTTGGTTTCGTAAGGTGACTCCTAGACAGAGGGAGTACTTACCATCACATGTTTAGATTTTAAGGTGTATTAAATCACTGCATGCAAGGATGAAGAAAAAACTCACCAATACATGTAGAAGTTCTTGGTCATTAAGTGGTCATGCATGCATGTGGTGTAATTAATACATCGATATATACAAATTTTTGAGAAAAATGAGAGTACTAATTACTAAGTACTTTTGCAAACTACAAAATTAATTCCACCATTCATCATCTATCTTGATTGAAGGGATTTTTAAATTAAGCTCTATAAACCGAAAATGAGGGAGTATGATATTACAAGACGTAGGGAGAATATAAACCCCCTTTTAAAGAAATGGTCTTCTCTTTTGCCTCACGACGAAAACTAGCAAATGCCGCTGGTGTCCGTTCCTTTGCAGCAGGTCGTCGGGAGGGTCTGCAGCACCAGCGGCCCGGGCGTGCAGCAGTGCGCAGCAAGCGGCTACCGGTCTTACAACACTGACATTCTCACCTTGCAGCA